>NC_138844.1:434200-889558 GCF_965183815.1 Platalea leucorodia
GTAGAGTAGATCACTCCAGGAATCCCTTTCAAGAGGCACCGTGAGTAAGACTGGAACAGGTTTTGTTCTTTCTGCTCTACACAGCCACTCAACACTACCTAGGTAAGCTCTGCGGTGTCAAACACCTGCAATGGCTCTCAAGCAATACCCTCAGTGCTGCAATGCAAACCCTCAGCTCCATGTCATGGAAGTTTTCTCCTGGTTTTGTTTGGTTTGGTTTTGGTGTTTTTGGTGACTAATCATAGCCCTCATAATAGTTGAGGATTTTTGAACGGGGGGCAGGGGGAGGGGAGGAAGGCCCTACACAGATGCACGCATAAATTTAGGGCCACAGATGCACCGTGTGACATTCAGAGTAGATGCTCAGACAAATGCTACACAGTGGTGGGATGTCCCACCATCCATGTCTTTGGGGGTGGAAGTCGTTCCTTCCTGGGAACTATTTTATCAGTTTGAAGAAGCTGTTAGCTCTGCTATGGTGAGAGCCCATTTAGTACAATAGGAGTAGGGGGGTAGGCCAAACCAGTGTGTGCTCAGCTACTGGAGAGGAGATTCCACTGTACAAAGTGAATGCACGAAGCGTTCGTACAAAGTGAAACAGTTCATGTCCATTCAACTGTTCCATAAGCTGAAATAATACAGCTAGAGAGGATAATTTAGAGATTCTCTCCTGAATCATACCCCTACCCCAAAGCAAACCAGTAAGGTAGACACTGCCACTGCCTGTGCTGGGAGAAGTCCACCACAGCAGGTTATCTTTAGTCATTGATTTTGAGGGAGAAGAACATGACCGGGCATCTTTTCTGTTTACAAAGACAGAAATGAGGCTGAGGGAACACTGGAAAAAGTGAGTGCAACAGAGGTGTTGGAGCTGAAGTTTCTCCACTTCTTCAGCTGTATGAACACAACCTGGCTTCCTGCACAGCAAGAAAAGGATTGGTATTAACCATGCTGGCCATTGACAAGATGATAGAAATCTGGGTTGCACTAGGAGAACGAGTCAGGTGCCAAAATTTAGGCATCTATCATCACTGGACTTGCCTTGGGATAGCCAAGTGGGCCTCTATGCGTCACTCCAGAAGGACAAAAGCCCTCTTTCTGCTCCTTCTGGCCCAGCCCCACTGGCTTGTCTTCAGGTATCCTGAGGCATCGCAAAGGATATCAGGCACCTCTCCGTAGGAAACCAAAGCCTCATGTAGAACCTAGACAGCTCTCTCTGAAGTAGAAATCTGCGGGCCACTCAGACAAACCGTGCCTGCAACTCAGTGGCTGTATTAGCTGCACCTCCAATGACTATGGGGAAATGTGCTTATAGATGTCTTAATGTAGATTTCTTAATACCAAAGTAAATCCAGCCCTTGAAGGTCTAATCTGATGAATTCCACCCTTTCTGAACTTCAGAAAATGCTGTAGGTCCCCAAATGCAGTTTAAACATTGTGCCTGTCAAAGACATCCGTGCAGGCCCTAAGAAACGAGCATTGGGTCCAAAACAAAACCAGAGAACAAATACAGAAAATGGAAAATACAACTTCACTGGTTCTCCCCCAACAATCGACAAGAGGCATTTCAGCATAAAGCAAGCCGTTTCTAATTATTTTGTGCAATACACAGTCTGCCTTCATCATCTGAAGTGCACACTGCTGAGACAGGTTCAACACCTTGTTCGCCAGCCTTCCAGTCTGTCCTCTGGAGGGGGCTTATTTTGTCCCAGCTGCAGGACTTTGCAAATGACTGGCTATGCTGAAATTACAACAGGCTCTTGTATTCTGGAAGCACTCTAAGAAAGGCTTTTGGTGGATTTCAGCTAAATCCACTAAGTTCACTCAAAATACACCCTCAAGTCCAAGCTGCCTACGTAGGCTCTCTCAAAACTCAGTCTGCTGAGAACATCGACTGGAGTCTTGTGCACTTTTCTAGGAAGGTCAGAACATGCACGGCTTGGGGAAGGAAGCTACTTAAGTCCATCCTTGAAATAAGTACTGATATCCAAAAGCAAAATGTTATGAATGCTTTAATAATAAAAGCAAGAAAAAAGCAATAAACTTCAGAAGGAAACACTACTTCATGCCCTCAAAATATTTTTTTTTACAATCCATACCTTTTTAGCTGTAAGAAATGTTGCTATTTACCTCTTTCCCATCTGTCTATTGTTTTGCTCGTGATTATATTTCTGTTTTGTTTTGCTGACGATGGTTCTTTTGGCTAGAAATAGTATATGAATTTTAGATGAACTGTTCCATCAATTACTTTGACATTTCCAAAACATTCATCCCTCTCTTCCAGCGGAATCCATTGTTCACACCTGGAATTTCTTTGTTATAACTTCTCATGCTCCCATCATGGAAATGTCGAAAAATGGTGTTAACTTTAGAGAAAAAAAGCCATCCCAAGCAAATGCTCCTATCTGTAGCTCTGTCTCATTAACTCTGTAATTCCTGAACCAGTCAAGTCGATACCCAGTTGTCCTGTCCACCTGCTAAATTATCTTTGCAAGCCAATGGCATTCTCTGGGGCATGTGCATTCAGTTTTTCTTAACTTACTCCCGTTCATTCCATTGTTTAAATATTCCTTAGTCTGATTGCCCCTGAAAATTTCTATTCCCTGCCCATCTCTCCATTGAGCCATCTCTTTTCGGGGTTCATGTCCTGAGGAAACTGGAGCTCAGGGGCGGCAGAGTAAAAGAGATGACTTTGTTTAAATTAAGATTTTTTTTCTTTCTTTCATTAAAAAAGGCCTTGAAATTCTTTTGCAATGGTGATGAAAATTCCTCCTGTTTCTGTGCATAGTTAGTACAACAGGTAAAGACAGTGCTAATTAGAGCAGACAAAGGCTTTGCAAATAGAGCCTTTGACACTGCTGTCGGTTGCAGTGACAAGAGAACAGACTGCAATAAGAACTGTCTTACTGCTTGCACATGAATCAGAGTTTGGCTGTTGTCACTTGTTGCTCGATCACAAAGATGTTTTTCCTCTCTCTGCCTGTTTCCCATCGGGATATAAGCCAGACTAATTTCCTGTCAATATTTCTTCATTTCCATTCTTCTTGTCATACATAATTAAAATAAAAAATGAAAATTACGCTGTACATATTAACTGAAACACAGCTGAGTGCTCCCTCATTAGCTGCTCAATGCTTACAACTCTACAGGGAGTGGCAAAAGACCAAACGCAGAGCTCATTATCGCTGCCAGCATTTTAATGAGCCCCTTGAGGAATGTGGTGCTACCTCCCTGTTACTTTGTAGCTGTGGCAAAATCTGGCAAGGTGCCTTGAAGAAATGACAGGCAGAAGCAGAAAGAAAAGTTACTTGCAGTTTTAATGGAGCCCCGTGTGTCATGCAAGACCCCAAACATAGTTGGACAATGTGTTGCCACCAGGTCTCATTAGAGCAGAAACTCACAGACTTGGATGTCTGTAAACAGCTCAGAGAGTGTTGTGGTTTAACCTGGCAAGCAGCTGAACACCCCACAGCCATTCGCTCACTCCCTCCTCTCCCCGGCGGGATGGGGGAGAGAACTGGGGGAAAATTAAAAAGAAAACAAAGTAGAATTCACGGGTCGAGATAAAGACAGTTTAATAGGACAGAAAAAGAAGGGAAATAATAATGATGATGATGATGATGATGATGATGAAAGAATATACAAAACAAGAGACGCACAATGCAATTGCTCACCACATGCCAAACGATGCCCAGCCAGTTCCTGAGCAGCGGTTCCTCCCCCCGGCCAACTCCCCCAGTTTATATACTGAGCATGACGTCGTATGGTACGGAGTAGCCCTTTGGCCAGTTTGGGTCAGCTGTCCTGGTTGTGCTCCCTCCCAGCTTCTTGTGCACCTGGCAGAGCATGGGAAGCTGAAAAGTCCTTGACAAGTGCAAGCACTACTTAGCAACAACTAAAACATCACTGTGTTAGCAACATTCTTCTCATCCTAAATCCAAACCACAGCACTATACCAGCTACTAGGAAGAAAATAGCCTACCTTATGACTGATGTAAGAACAAATTCCAGCAATGTTCGTTATCTCCTTGTTACAGTGGAGATAAAACAGACTGAACAAAGGACCCTTTGGCGCTGCCCCTCTGCTTCCCAAGTTCTGCTCCCTGCCACTCACGGACTACACGCACACAGAATCCCCTGTCACCATTGCTGAATCAGCATTTGTTCACTCTCTTGGAGTGAAACCTCAAGTCTCCCTCATAAGAAAAGCAGGATAGGGGCTTGCAAATAGTCTGAGATGCCCTGGAGTACCCCACCTGGCAGCCAACTGCCTGTTCAGAAGAGTGTGGTTTTCTTATAGTTTCTACACCAGATTCAGTGGCCTGATGAGAATGTCCAGGTACCGCAGGGCACCTCAAATGTTTGGACAGGTGAACTGAGCTCTGTACAGCTGTATTAGGCAACCCAAAGATGGGTATAATGATTTGCACGAATTCCAGAAGCTAAACAGAGTTCATTCCATCCTGGCTGCTGTAATGGTCACAACTAGACCACAAGAACCGGACAAAGAACTATCTTTTCACCCTATAGGACAACAAAGATGATATATAAGGCTGAAGTAGTCATGTTGGCTCTAGCTATAGCCCTGGAGAGAGAGGAACGCCTCCAGAAGACAGCTCCTTCCACATGTCCTTAAGACATTCCCTGCCACTATACTCATCAGGCACCCTTTTCTCTGCTACATGCCTAGATTTGCAGCGTTGTTGTTTGTAGCTGCACTGTGGCTGACCTTTACTTGTCACATTCCAGAGTCGCTCTAGATGCATGGGGTGCAACCAGGGTGTGAATCATGTAAGTTCCGACTGTCCACAACGAGGCAAACTGCATTCACTCCTGAGCTCCAATAAACCCACAGATTCCCTCTGTGTTGTGGTGGGACTCTCCAGCTTGCTTCTTCCTGGGACCATAACCACACACAACAGGAACAAAATCACATCAGTTGGCTCCCTCTACAGTTCACCACAGAAAGTCTTGTAAATTCAGACACTGCTGGTTGCCTTTACGCATATCCTAATTGTTGAAACACAGTTTCCCGCATTTTCCTTGTTCATCCTTTTACAGCTAATGTCGCAACAGAAGTTCTTCTTGTGCCCTTGACATCTCTTGCAAAGCCGAACTTGAGGTGAGCACTGGCTTTCCTAACACGGTTTCTACATGGCCTGGCAATGTTTCTAAACCTTACTTTGTAGCCTGCGTGCCACCTGGTTGCATTGGAGCTCTGTCATGAGCTCCCTGCATAGGCAAACCGATCTCCTGGTAGGCCTACTGGCTTCCCAGAGTATCAGGATGGACTGTTCTTGCACTGGGGAGGATGCTGTTCACAAAGACCTGCCAGGTTTCCTCAGCTCCACGAGCACCACCTACCTGTTACATATTAGAGTGTACATATCTCTAGTTGGACCAGCTGTCTGGAAAGACGCTGGACGTTCATATTTCTCCCCAGTTTAGACAGTGAGTTCAGGTGAGACATTCAGGGAACCATTCAGGTGTCAAAACATAAGAGTCTAGTATAGATTTAGACAGTCTAAGGTTTCTCAAGCCTGTGTATGGGGCTTTCAGTTATGATGCAAGGCCTCCAGAAGCCACATTCTGGACAAGCGGCTGGAGGTCACATAGGAGGATGAACTTCCTATGCTTAGGAATGTGAATTGCTTCTCCACCTTAGCTGAGACTGTTTCAGCACCGAGGGGTGCCCTTTCAGCCATCACCATTCTAAATCACTTAAGCTATATATTTTTTAAAATAAATTGGATGTGCTAGGGCCTGTTTTCTGGCACAGAGGCCAGCTGACATAGTCTGGCCACATGCATTCTACAAAACTCTCCTAGTCACCAAAATTGAGATGTCCCACCCAAATTGCCTGCTGGGAGTAGACTTTGGCTCATGCTAAATTCTGACTTGTTCCTGGGGGTTTCCCTGGACTGCTTACCAGTCCCGGGACCATGCTGACAGTTTAGGAGTGCAGACCCTTGTGTTCCAGCACCTAGGAGTGTGGAATTACCACTGCAGCGGCAACTTCCGAGCAGAATTCTTTTTCACCCTGGTCCTAGGGCTATCATTAAGACATGCCTGAATTATGCCGATTTACACAAGTGAAAACCTGGCTCTTCAAAATGCAGTGGGCAAGACAGGAAAGCAAGAGAAAAAGCAAAGGATTCAGGCAGTACCAGGGAAATGCTTTTGAATCTTGTTGGCCTTCAGATGGCAGCAAAGGATTAGAGATAAGGCTGAAAAAAAACTGTCAGAGAGAGTGTCTTGTGGGGCTGGTGAAAGCAGCAGCCTGGAAACAGGCAGACAACAAAATACGGATCCCCGATGGGAGTAATAAAAGACATTGATTCATTTATTTGCCTTATCCTTAAAAATGAGAGTAAGAGCACCGAATGGTCACCTTCATTGTTGTTGTTTCCAGCACTTCTTCAAGAGTTTCTTGGCTGTGTCCTAGGATCCTGAAGAGTGGCCAGTTCTTGCTTTGACGTCATTTCGTGTCCCCTAACTCTACATCTATTTCTCTCCAGAGTGGATTAGCTAGTTTCAACTCTGCCTTTTCAAAGTCAGTATTCTTTTGCAGATGAAGAAAATTCTGAGAGCAGAACCAACAAGCTTGTTAGTAGTTAAGTTGTTCGACCACCAGGCTGGGAGCAATATAGGTTCCTGAAGAGAGTCATCTGATGACATTTTAATGCCTATGGCTGTCCCATTTGGCCTACAGCTACCACTCCAGAAGGGCACATTTCCTCTAGATCATATGTCACAGCTGCCAGCCCCATGCAGATGTCTTCCATACCCTAAAATATCGTTCAAGACCTATGTTTAGGGACTAAAATGGCACTCTAGGTATGCCTAATGTGGTGTGGATGCCTAAACTCCCCTGCTGCTCATGGGAGAGCTTCCAAACACAGTCACTGCAGCTGAGAGTTGTTCAGCGCTGGCGAAGCAGACAATATCTGGCTGGATGAAGTGTTCTCTGAACTCAGCCATGGCAGTGACTAAATCCCCGCTGATGACACTGTGAATTCAGATTCCGTGGCTGCCACGGAGATTCTCTCACAAAATGTGTGCGTTTGGATGTCCTTATCCACTGCTAAATGCTACCAAAGACACTGCAGTGTCTTTGTTGGAATGAACCTTGGGATTGTGCCTCACTCAACAGTTAAGAGATGGAAAAAGATTCCTGCTGAAGGCCAACTGGGTTCTCTCTGGTACTCTTAGGTTCTCTGGGTGTTGGAGAGATGGTCCTGATTCCTGATGCAGAGTTGTAGGATTCCTTCCCAAAGTCTTTCTGGAACTCTGGGTATCCCCCAATGTTCTTAAGTGTCCCTAGTTATAGGATCGGGTAGGGAATACCTTGTTGATGAGCAGTCCATTCCAACTGCACTGCCATTTTCTGATTTGCTGTCACCATTTTTGGTGCTCCCAATGACCTTGAGATGGACAGGGAGCCCTGAATTATGGAGCTTCTTGTGGCATTTTAGACACGGGGAGTGTCCTGCCTCACCTTCAGCTGCTGCTCTGTATGGATACAATTGTACTCTGAATCCTGCAATGTACGTGCCAGCTCCATGCCGTTAACCACGGCCATCTCAAATGGCTCCAGATGTCTGTGTCTTAGCAAATGACATTTACCTGGCCAGACTACTGCAGAAGAGTTTAGAGACTGTAGAAACATGCCACCGAGTACCCAAGGGCTAGCCAGATATTGCTCTCTGGAACTGATGCTTTTGTCTGTGTAGATAGACCTTACAGTGTAGACATCGGCACTGGTGAGGCCACACCTGGAGTACTGCGTCCAGTTCTGGGCTCCCCAGTACAAGAGAGACATAGGCATGTGGCACAAAGAGAATCCAATGAAGGGCCATGGAAGTTATGAAGGACTGGAGCAGCCTTCATCATCTGTGAGGAAAGGCTGAGAGAGCTGGGATCATTTAGCCTGGAGAAGAGAAGGCTCAGAGGGGATCTTATCAATGTGCATAAACATCTGGTGGGAGAGAATGTAAAAGACAGAGTCAGACTCTTGCAGTGGTGCCCAGTGACAGGACAAGACGCAATGGGCACAAACTGAAACACAGGAGGTTCCCTCTGAACATCAGCAACACGTTCCTCAGCATGAAATTCCCCCAGCGTGGCCGGCACAAAGCCTGCATCATGTGCCTTTCTCATCTCAGTGTGATCTTCTTGTTCATTTCCACTAGGATCGTTGTCTGTCATACCCACATCGCCCCCACCCCATGAGTTCTGAAGCTCACTGTGACTGTTCTCTGTTCAGTTCTTCCTCCAGTGATGAATCCAGTCATTTACAGCATGAGAAACAAAGAGATGAAACGTGCCACAAGTAAATTGATTATCTAGGAGCTTTTTCCCCAAAACCAAGAGGGCAAAAAGGAGGACCCGGGGAACTACAAACCTGTCAGCCTCGCCTCTGTGCCTGGGAAGATCATGGAACAGAGCCTCCTAGAAGCTACGCTAAGGCGTGTGCAGGACAGGGAGGTGACTCGAGACAGACAGCACGGCTTCACCAAGGGCAGGTCTTGCCTGATCAACTTAGTGGCTTTCTGTGATGGAGTGATTGCATCGGTGGACAAGGGGAGAGCTACGGATGTCATCTATCTGGACTTCGGTAAGGCCTTTGACACGGTCCTCCACAGCATCCTTCTCTCTGAATTGGAGAGAGATGGATTTGACGGATGGGCTGTTCGGTGGATGAGGAATTGGCTGGATGGTCACGTCCAGAGGGTAGTGGTCAACTGCTCGATGTCCAGATGGACATCAGTGACGAGTGGTGCCCCTCAGGGGTCCGTATTGGGGGCAGTACTGTTTAATATCTTCATCAATGACATAGACAGCGGGATCAAGTGCACCCTCAGCAAGTTTGCAGATGACACCAAGCTGAGGGGTGCAGCCGACACGCCTGAGGGATGGGATGCCATCCAGAGGGACCTGGACAAGCTGGAGAAATGGGGCTGGGTGAACCTCATGAGGTTCAACAAGGACAAGTGCAAGGTCCTGCACCTGGGTCGGGGCAACCCCCACTATCAATACAGGCTGGCGGATGAAGGGATTGAGAGCAGCCCTGAGGAGAAGGACTTGGGGGTACTGAGAGATGAAAAGCTGGACGTGAGCCAGCAATGTGCTCTTGCAGCCCAGAAAGCCAACCGTATCCCGGGCTGCATCAAAAGAAGCGTGGCCAGCAGGTCGAGGGAGGTGAGTCTGCCCCTTTACTCTGCTCTAGTGAGAGTCCCACCTGGAGAACTGCATCCAGCTCTGGAGTCCTCAGCACAGGAAAGACATGGACCTGTTGGAGCGGGTCCAGAGGAGGGCCGTGAAATGATCTGAGGACTGGAAGACCTCTCCTGTGAAGAAAGGCTGAGAGAGTCGGGGTTGTTCAGCCTGGAGAAGAGAAGGCTGCGGGGAGACCTTATTGCAGCCTTTCAGTACTTAAAGGGGGCTTATAAGAAAGAGGGGGACAGACTTTTTAGCAGGGCCTGTTGCAATAGGACAAGGAGTAATGGTTTTAAACTAAAAGAGGGTAGTTTCAGACTAGGTATAGGGAAGAAACTTTTTACGATGAGGGTAGTGAAACACTGGACCGGGTTGCCCAGAGAGGTGGTAGGTGCCCCATCCCTGGAAACATTCAAGGTCAGGCTGGACGGGGCTCTGAGCAACCTGATCTGGTTGAAGATGTCCCTGCCAATTGCAGGGGGGTTGGACTAGATGACCTTTAAAGGTGCCTTCCATCCCAAAGCATTCTAGGATTCTATGAAAACAAAAGTGTTCAGCTTTTTGTTATGACTATGACTTAATGAAGATTTTCTGCCTAATAATAGAAGTCCGATGGCATTTTCTCCTTGAAAATAATTTATAGACAATTCTCCCACCAGTATGAATTTACACCAGTTAAAAATGTTTATGTTTATATTCAGAAGCCAATAGCAGTCCTCCCAGTTAACACCATTAACAGTAAAATTAAAATCTGGCTCTTTAAATATCATGCTTTCATCCAACCAGTCATTTGCAAACTAGCTAAGGCTAATTTCCTATATAACTTCCACAGCACCACAGGATAATGAGTGTTGGAAAGGACCTCTAGGAGTTCCAGTCCAGCTGCCTGCTCACAGTGGGGTCAGCTATAAGATCTGGTCACTCCGGACTTTGTCCAGTTGCAACTTAAAACTCTCAAAGGATGGAGATTTGCACAGCCTCTCTGGGAAACCTGCTCCAATGCTTCAGTCTCCACAGGCTGAAAAGATTTCCTTGAAATCAGTCAGAACCTCTTTTATTTCAACGTATGCTCATTGTCTTTCATCCTCCCACCATGCACCACTGCAAAGAACCTGGCTGTATTTTCTCCATGGCAACTCTCTGGGTACTGCAAAGCTACTATCAGGCTTCTCCTCTCGAGGCTGAACAATCCCAGTTCCCTCAATTTCTCCTCAAAGCACATGTACTCCAACTCCCTGATCTTCCTGGTGGCACTCTGCTCAACTCAGTCTAGTTTCTTGATGTCTTCACTGATTTTGGGACCCAAAACTGGATACAGTAGTCTAGAAGTGGGCAAAGGAGTGCCAACTAGAGGCAGACAATCTCTTCCTTTCATTGACTGACTATGCGCCTGTTAACACAACCCAGAGTGCTGTTGGCTTTCTTTGCTACCAGCACACACTGCTGATTCATGTTCAGCTTGCTGTCTGCAAGGTCTCCAGGCACTTTTCTGCACAGCTGCTCCCAAGACAGTCAGTACCCAGCCTGTATTTTTGCCGCGGGTTATTCCTTGTTACGTTTTGTGCAGCTCCTGTTGTCCCCATTCCTTCTGCCTGCCAAAACCCTACTGAATGGCAGCCTGATCTTCAAGGCTATCAACTGGTCTCCCCAGTTTTGGGTCATCTGCAAACTTTGCAGGAAAGTATTCTGCAACGTCCTCCAGATCAAGATGTTCAACAGGACAGGTCCTAGTGTAGATTCCTGCAGTGCTCCACTTGGTATCAGCCTCCAGGTAGAGTATGACCAGTTAATTACTACCCTCCAAGCCCAACCATCCAGCCAGCCTTTTAGCAACCTAATTGTCCACGCTTTGGGAGACAACATTGAAAGCCTTACTAAAGGTGAGGTGAATTACATCAATGATGTCCCTTGAAGGGATTAAAGACTCTTATGATGTTTAAAGTCCATTTATTTTTACTTTTCTGTAGAGGCAGAGAAATTACAAATCAGAGCACGAGAGCTTTATGGGTCTTGTTTTCTCTAGCAGTCCTTCAGCTGGGGCTGCACGGCTAGAAGGCGCGTCCCCTGGGTGGTGGATAGGGGATCCCTCTCTGGAGGGTGCACCGGATAAAATTGAAGAAGGTGCCACGAACCAACGCAGCCTAAGGGAAGGCCACCCTGACAGAAAAACCACTGGCCCTCCAAGTTATGGGGGTTGGGCAGGAGGCCAACTACCTCCTCCCGGGGAAAAAAAAAAAAAAAAAAAAAAGTTGCACAAACGACGAGCATCAACTTTCAAAAAAAAAATTAAATGGCGGAGATGCAGAAAATCAGTAATGAAGTGAGGAGGAGGAGATGGAACTGGATCGGTCATGTCTTGAGGGAAAAACCAACAGAAGACTGCGCTGTGGCCCTTGGGACTCCAGAGCACGCAGCCGCAGACCGATCGAAGTGGAAGAACGATGTTCGCGCCTTGTGTGCCTCCTGGCACTGAGAGAATTCAGATTTCTCTAGCAATGGGTTATTTAGTTCATATTTTTGCTTAGGTCTTGTTCTGATGGGAAGCAAGGCTGGTGAGTGCTTTTTAGAGGAATAGACAGTGTTTATAGGCATGGTGAGTGACTTTTCAGCTGATGAAGTTTTGTTTCTCAGCTGGCCTTTTGATGAGCTATGCACTGCATTTTAAACTACTTAGGAGAGTGTCACCCTCTGGAAGAACATCTTTCCACATTGATTGTAGGAAGATTTAGACAAGCTGTTAAAAAACAATTTAGGTCATCCACATCAAGCCACACTTTATGATATCTAAGACGGTTGTCATCTGAGTAAATGGAGACAGTCATAATACAGACATCTCCGTTTCTTCAGTTCTCTCCTTGCTTCTTAGGAACTCAGGGAAAGGGCCAGGGAGTGATGCATCTCACCCTAAACTAGATCTTTACATTTAGTCAGGTGACCTTGAAGTGCCTGTTTCTCTCCACTTACTATAAAGGAAGCTAGCAGATGCTGACACAGACTCAGTCTGTAGTCTAGACACTTAGACTTGTCAGAGGAATCCCACCTCTAAAGTTTGCATCAGGTTGTTGAAAATGAAAAGTTTGGTAGTCCCCTAAACTACTAGAAAGACAAGAACCAGTTGCTCTAGTCCACATCCAGCCGACATATATGACATAAAACCTAAAGAATGCTGATATGGCATCTGAAAGCAAGGCTGGATTCCCTAGAGCAGCCGATATGTAGCACCAGGTATTTACATGTTTGCAGCTGTACCCCACGTACCTAGCCAACAAACCCACTGAGACTGAGGTGACACAAGCATCTCTCTCCACATCTCCAGGAGGGTACTGGTTTCTTATGTTAATCTTCTTGCCCCGTGTGGTTGTCTCTGACATCCTCAGACATCTTAAGTGGCATTAGATGCCTATGTTTGGGTGACTTTCTACCCAGTGGAGGGTGGAGAGCTTTCACAATTGCCCTGAAGTAGAAACCTCTAATTCATCAGATGTGGCAGTCTCCAGAGTGATTGTATTGTATTTAGCACCTTTGGCTAAAAAAAAAAAAAAAAAAAAAAAAAAAAAAAAAAAAAGGGTTTAATTTCCCAGCACACAAGGAAATACCTTCATTATAGACACCTACATTCATGTATTTACATGTTTGTTTGAACTTAAATCTGGGTTCAAGGATGGTCAAATGAATCACAGCCTTTAAGTGATCATTTCTTTCCTTTGACTATAAAGGGAGGCTTCACAATCTCACATTATGAATGCCTAAAATAAGCTGAATCACGCCCAAAAAGACCACAGGGAAGTGAAGAAAGCAAGTGAAAAAGACCTCACTGACACAGCTCAGAGGGGGTTCTCAATATCAAGGAGAACACAGGGACATTGCTCCAGAAACAAATTCAGATAGGATTCAACATTCACATGTATCAACAAAAGTACCCAGTCTCTTTAAGACATATTTTGGGACAAGGGACCTTTGTAGCCACGGAGCGATGAATATCCATGCTTCCTCTTTCAAGTCTTGTACAAGTGTGTAATACTGAACTGAGAAGTGCAGGGCATCACACAGCCACTAGAAGGGAGCAAGTGATGCTGATCATCTCACCGACTTTCCTATGCCTACAGCAAGACTGTGGGATTCAGCTGCTTAAACACAGGCAACCATGCCCTTTTAGATGCACCACGCTATACCTCTCTGTAATGTGGTTAGATATGGTACTGGGAGGGGGCACAGCTGGGAGGGGGCACAGCCAGGACAGCTGGCCCAGACTGGCCAAAGGGCTATTCCATATCATACGACGTCATTCTCAGCATATAAACTAGGGGGAGTTGGCCAGGAAGGGGGGATCGCTGCTTGGGGACGGGCTGGGCGTCGATCGGCTAGTGGCAGGGAATTGCATTATGCATCACTTGCTTTGTATTCTTCTTGTTGTTGTTGTTGTTGTTACTACTACTACTACTATTTTGCTTTATTTTATTTCAATTATTAAACTGTTCTTACCTCAGCCCATGAGTTTTCTTACTTTTGCTCTTCTCGTTCTCTCCCCCATCCCACTGGGGAGGGGGGAGTGAGCGAGCAGCTGTGTGGTGCTTAGTTGCTGGCTGGGGTTAAACCACGACAGTCCTTTTTGGCGCCCAATGTGAGGCACAAAGGATTTGAGATAATAACAGGTTAGCCAGAGTGTATTAAGGAATTTATATCGGTTCACAGCTGCCAGTCACAATGTTGATTCATCTGTTCTTAATATTAGTTTATCTCATCTGCACCATGCTCTTGTTTTTGCTGTATATGTTAAGGATTGCTGTTGGGTTTTGCAGTTTGCTGTGCTCTACACTGATTAGTGATGTTTTGCCTGGGAGATTTGTTGTTAAAACAATGGCCTTGAGCTTTATCTGGTATTTGGGTTTTGTACTGAAGCCATTACTGTACTTCGGGTACCACCTTGTGGAGACAATTAGCAAGTATACTTCTTCCTCTGAGAGGTTTTTTATGGAGGAAATACAGAATGGCACTTTTGCTGCCTTCTTCTACGATGTTTCCTCCTTCATTACAACAACTCTTTTGTATCTTGAACATCCTTGGGTAGTTAAGATACTTCTATTGGTACGCCTTGGGCATATTGTTTTGGTTTTGTCTAAGGTTAATATGACCTTTAAGAATATTACCCAGAGATCTGCCCCAAGGCTGGATAGTTAGGAGTGGCAGGGTGTGTGGGATAGCATGGGCAAATGCCTAGGATGGTGGGCCCCTGCAGTAGTTTGGAACTTCACCCCTGAACAAGTGCAGAATCCTGAAAAATTAGTAGAATATTTGGGAAAAGTATGCTGTCACCCTGGCAATTGTAAGGAGACACAAATCACTGCAATGTGCCGGGGCCTGGCCCATGCCTACTGAGCCCTATTCAACATTATTCAGCGCCCTCAAGGGGAAGAGAAGGTCTCTGGATCCGACGACAAAACGGCAGGCACTGCGACTACTCCAGCTCCCAGGGCAGCAGGAATTGGGGCTCTTTGATGCTGTTGCCACCGCCACTGCCAGCCAGCACCGGTGAGCATAGAAAGATTGGTAATGGGTATCACGTGTGTATTGTCATTCAACTGTATATTGCAACTGCTATATTATGCTTGTGCTGTGATTTCAGTATATTGCCATACTGCTCCGCTAAATCAAAATCCCACGTAATGCCAAATATCTTCAAATAGGTAAATTTTATACTAAACATTAAACTCTTCGCATGTGGAATATCTAAAAGAACCTGGTCAGGGAAGCTGGACTCTGACACTAATGCAGTCAGTCGGGTCTGAAGAGCCAGACAACCAAAGAGCTGGGTTCTGTTTCCTAAAGATAAGCATCTAAAGCAATTTCCACATGGCAGAAGGATATGACAGGGGACTTTTTGGAGAACTAAATACTTCTGGAGCAGCATCTGGAAGGCAGGTAGAATGCCTTCGAGCACAGCAAATACTGCTAGGCACCTTTGTGTTGGCAACTGATTCCTTGCTCCTCATTTAGTCCAGTGTCAAATTTATCTCAGCTATTTTAATCTGAATTCTATCAAAAAGTCAGGTTTGTAGTCAAGGATGGGCCTTGGAAATGCCTGGTTATATCCCTTAACTACAAATGGATTATGGGATAAGGAGCTTCACCTGAGAAACGTGAATGTGTTGTGTTCAAAGGGAGGCGAAAGAATTTCCTTCACTAGATTTGATCCTAAGCTCCAGGTTTAGGATGACAGTCAAATTTTGCATACCATGGCATGTAAGGGACCTAATTATTCCATTTTATGTATTATAATTAATAAGGACCCATCTATTTCAGTTGCAGGTGGAAGGCTGTTGTGCAGAGCTCTACAGAACAGTTACTCCCCACCACAATCGTCCTGTGGAATCTACCCGCACTGATACACCACAAAGGCGCTGAGCACTCAAGTCCTGTTGACCTTGCAAGTGAGATTCCTCATAAATAAGCTCAGTGTGATGGATTTGGACTGTTCCTGTACTCGGAGCACCTGATCACGCCACAAGTACAAGTAACTTACTTATGGAATTGATGAATTTGTTATGTTAAACATGCCACTCATTCCTCAATCACGTGGATAACCAATGATGATGATAAATTTGGCTTTGTTTTTCATTCTGTGAAGTCATAATGAACATTCACATCTTACGTAATGGTCTTTGATTAGTGCTTCCAGGAGTCTAACAAGCTGTTCAGGTAAGAAGAAACAGGAACAATTCAAGTGTACACAGTCAGGCGTCTAGTATCAATTTGGGTCTTCTAGAGGATGTGAGATATACACAAAGGTACATCTAAAGCCAGGCAGCCTTTTGGATACACAGTTGGAAGCCACACAGAATGACACAAACCCTCTGAAGAGGTGCTAAGGAGACACTCAGTTTCCTAAACATTGATGCCTAGCACCATTAGGTGCTGGATGGTATCTTAGGTGGCCTTCAGCTGTCAATTCATAAAGGTGTAGGTTTCCCTTAGATTCTGTGTTATACCTGTAAGCTTCAGGCAACTGACTTGGATACCCCAGGGTATCTGCAAAAGCAGTAGTTGCTTACGATGATTTTGGTTATGCTTGTGGACAGCTCCTTCAATGTCTAAGAGAGGTCAGCTGAGCCATATGAAACATGTTTTTCTCCTCACCAGCTCAAAGGGGAATCTCAGGGTTACTAGCTTCAGTGAAGGCTGTATTGGAGGCGCCTGGTTTGCTCAGATGAATCTAAAGCTAAAAAAAAGCTTCAAGAAGAACACTACCCTAAGCCTTATGGGGTTTAAATACCAATTCCAAGCACATATTGTGGCAAAGTGGAAATTTTGACGCCTTTGCAAATGTCAGCTTTGAGGAATCAGCAGAGGTCCTGTTACATGGAAAGACTGACTTCCCCAAGGAACTTTATAGAATCCTACGGTCCTATTTTTCAATGCATCATGAAAGAGATGAGGGGAGTTGCCCTGGCGATTCATCCTCCTTAACCATCTAAAGAAAACTGCTGCAGCAAATTTCTTTAAATAGTGATCTTAGAAAGGGCGAGTCAGCCCATCCTGCAACGAACTTCCAAGAAAGGTCAAAGAAATCACGAGTTTGTGTAAATTTCTCTCCACAGATTCTTAAAGACTTCTAGGGTGACAAGCTGTGGCTTGGGCATCTAAACCATAGACATAAAATGTTAGAGGAATGTTAAAATCTCAGGCTAAGTGCTGAAAAGCATTTGTAGTTACTGACATGAAAAGGTATGGGTGTCTTTGGGAGGGAAAAGGTTTAAGACAGTTCTGTTCCTTCAGCCATCTTTGCATCCCAAGGTATTCACGAAGAACTGACTCCATGGTTGCGGTTCACCTGCATCTCTGTAGAACTCGTGTTTACATTTGCCATCAGTGTTGAGTCTAGAAGAGAAAACTTAGGAAGTGAGTTCACATAATGGCTGAAAACAGCTGAGATGACAATTACAAATGAATATGAATATGAAATGTCTAAAAACATAGAAGTAACTAAGAGTTGATAACATATAAGTAAGAGTTTATAACATATAAGTAATTAAGAGTGTGTCATTTAGTGTTTTTTTAAATACGCAAACTTACAGCTATGCAACCAACTGGGTAGCGTTCACATGCACTGCGACAATTACAGTCCTACTGGTACAGTTACTCTAAAGCAAAGATTAAATTGCTCCCTCTGCAGTAGATCCATTCCTCTGACCTACCTTTAGCTGCCTAAAAAATCTGAAAAACATCTCCTAAAATGTAAATTATTCATCTAAGAATCAACCGCCCTTAACAACTCTCTTAAAGTGAAATGGGACGCTCTTCAGAGGAGTGGGATTGCAATCAGCTGATTTGAGTTAGTATCAGAAAGCTGAACTAGTCACCCAGGCAACTCATACCATTGGTAAAGAGAGATGACCCTTTTCCAGAGAAAAATGTCTCATCCTCACTTGGGCAGTTAAGGTAGGTCAGATTAGCTAATTTGATAGTGAAAAGTCTAGGGTAAGTAGCACAGGCTCTGAGGGCTAAAAATGACATGAGGAGAATCTTCCCTCAAATATCATAAGTTATTTTCTGTCATAGGGGAACAAAATGGTTAACGCTTTCTAACCTTTAGGAAATATTCACATTTCTTGACCACTTTACTCAGAGCGTCCTTCACCTCTCTGTTTCTCAGACTGTAGATGAGGGGGTTGAGCAGTGGAGGCACAACAGTGTAGAAAACTGAGAAGACTTCATTCAGTGCTCTTGGAGTCTTCGTTTTTGGCAGGACATAAACAATTATTAAGCTTCCATAAAGGACTGTAATAACAATGAGGTGGGAAAAGCAAGTGGAAAAAGCCTTTTGCATCCCAGGGGTGGAAGTCATTCTCAGGACAGTGGTGATGATACACATATAGGACACCAGGGTTAGTAAAAAAGGGGGTACTGCACACACTGATGAGAGGATAAACACCAACGTTTCAGTCACGCTGGTGTCAGAGCAGGAGAGTTTTATCACTGGAGTGAAATCACAAAAGAAATGGTCAATAAACTTGGGACCACAGAAGGAATGTTGTGAAATCAGGAAGCAGCTTATGGCCATAACAAGGAAACCATGCATCCAAGACCAAGCTACAAGCTGCAGACAGGATCTGCTATTCATGACAGCTCTGTAGCGAAAGGGTTTGCATACTGCTAAATACCGATCCTAGGACATCGCCGATAAGCGAAAACTTTCAGGGACTGCTAGGGAACCAAAGAAATAAAATTGTGTGATGCAGCTGCCAACAGACATGCTCTTGTCCCCAGTCAGAAAGCTGGACAACATCCTGGGCAGGATGGTAGAGCTGTAGGAGGTCTCCAAGCAGGACAAGTTGCCCAGGAAGAAGTACATGGGTTTGTGGAGGCGTCAATCAGCCACCACCAAAACAAAAATGAGGATGTTGCCAATCACAGTCACAATGTAGATCACCAAGAAAAGGAGGAAGAGAAAAGATTGCATTTCTGGGATATTCCCAAATTCCAGGAGCAGAAATGTTGTGATGACTGTTTTATTTCTACAGCCCCCGTTTGCCATGGATCAAGCCAAGAGGAAATGCACCACAGCCTGGAATAAAGCATCAAGAACTACACTTAATTATTGATCCATCATCACCGAGTAGTTACAGAAGAAAGATGGTATTGTTAACATTGTATGGTGGTATTGTTTATTTTCTTTTTGAGCAGTTCTTGAACGTTCTCTGGATAATAATTTATGAGAGACATTATTGTATATTTTTAATTTTGTCTTATGCAAATTTTTTAACAAAATCGTTTCCTTGAGTTTGGAAAGCATCGCACAAACTGCGGCAGGATGTTTTGATGACCTAGACTATACCAGACCAATACAACCAGTGGAAAGCCGTAATATGCATTTTCTAAGAACTGGACACGTTGATGAGCATTTGTGTATACTGAACTTGATAAAAACCTGAAATATCCAGAAAAATATTCAGGAAAATGTTGAAAGGTACGGCTTATCTCACTTGGCAATATCTTTTGAAACCTGCAGGGTCAGAAAGTGATATTCCAGCCAACAGAAACAAGCTATGATTCAGAAACCTTCAGTCAAAAGAAGAAAGGAAAAGAGAGGAATTCTTTGAGTGACCATTTCATCACCCAACATGACAAATACCATGCCTAGGAAATATAACAGATACTGAAGGAAATCATGAGAAGAAATGTACTTTTTATTTTAATGCACTGATAGTTATTAAAACTATCAATTTCTCTTCTTTCTCTCTGTCTCTTTTATCCTCTCCTTTTTTTCCTTTGTTTTTTTTAGGGGTTGGCAGTTTTTTGTTCATTATTTTTAAGGCATTTGTCTTCTGAAGCAACCGCTATGTGTACTGAGGTCCTGCTTCCCAGGAAGGGGCTGGACATCGTCTGCTGATGGGAAGTAGAGAATAAATCTTTTTTTTTTTTTTTCCTTCCTCTGCTTCTGCATGTAACCTTTCCTCTTTCTTTATTAAACTGCCTTTATCTCGACCCATGAGTTTTCCATCTTATTTTCTCCCCCTGTCCCACTGAGGAGGGGGAGTGATAGAGCGGCTTGGTGGGCACCTGGCCACCAGCCAAGGTCAACCCAACATAGATGTCTACATTTTGAATATATATATATATATATGTATTTTAGACATTGCCAACAGAATTTTACCTCTTAGAACAGACTGAAACAGACCAGAGCCTTAAAACTCAGATCAATCATGTTTAAACTTTAGTTAATTATTAAACTCCATGCGTGCCCTTACATCAGGTATAGTTCTGTGCATTGTTACTGAACACAGAAAAACTAAGAATGGTCATGGACAGAATAAAATTATAAAAAGAACCTTTTTGAAAGAATGTGGAAAGTTGGACTTCTTAAAGAAAATGAGCCTGCTCCAGTTCAGCTGGCTAAGTTCAGCAGTTTAGATGGCTGAGTCCAAGCTCAGCTCCTTTGCTGATAAGAGTCGTGGCAAAGAAAGCAAGAAGCAAGGGCCTGTCCCCCAGTAACCTGACTTGCTGGATGACCACTGTCTCTGGACCCAGTCCTGACTCTGACTTACTCCTCACCATCCTGGATTCTTGTTGGTGAGATCACTGCTCCTGCCCACCTTACTGCTGCATTTGGCTCCCAACTCACCTTCCCTTGTGGAGCAGCTGGCCTTTGCTGCTCCCTGACAGGGCCCTCCACATTCAAATCTGCTGGACCCAGGCAGGCTCAAGAAACCAGTGGAAATGTAGTACCCCAACTGCTTCCATGGATTTGTACCCAGGGCCACAGTCTCTCCACAGCTCAGTTCCCTCCTTTCTGAGCAGTGCTGTCTACCAGGGATGAATTCACAAATGAAAGCATAGGGTGAACCCTGGAGAACTTCAGAGCATGTATATGTGTGAGAGGTGGGGCAGTAGCTACAATAATCCCCTCGGCAGCAGCACACAGCTGCCCTCCAGCCCTGTGGCAACTCCTTGTACCACTGTCACCAGTCAGATTGCTCACCTGGCTGCTTCCTATTCTGCATGCAGCAGACTCTGCTGTCCTGTCTGGACAGAAAATATGTGAGCATCGGAGCAGACTACCTCTATGCCACACTAAGACCAGGTATTATTTCTTTGCCCTTCAAAAGAGGCCCAGACTTGAGGGGGATGACATCCTCCAGAGATGCTCAGAAGAGAGATACTGGAGCTCCAGCACCCCAAAACCATTCACAGCCACCAAGTGGCCTCCATCAAGAGTCAGTGAGAGCCTTCAGGTATGCATCCCAGCTGGACAGAAGTTTTGGGAAGGTGAAGCTAGGTCAAGGGGTCAGCAGTTCAGTATTTGTGGCACTTTTTGACCAAGCGTGCCACTTACTCATCGCCTGTGGTGAGGAAGGGAAGACTGGAGAGGCAGGAAAATGTTCCCTAGCTACTCAAATGCAGCAGGTAGCATCTACACCTAGGACTAATTTGCCTCCTCAGAAGCATCAAGACTATTGGAGACAACATGGGGTGTTGACCAGTTCTTGAAGGTAGTCATGGGCCACACCTTCCAGCAGCACGTGAATGTCGGTTCACCCGCTTCCTCAAAGAACTTGATCTCTATGGGTGTAATGAGACTGGATGCACTGTGGCAGAATTTGAACAGAGGCAGCTAGAACTGTCTGTGCTGATCGAGGCTGTCACACTGTCCTTGGCGTGGTCTTGTCTGAGAATCACAGCAATCCTGAGAGGCAGATTGAAGGAAGCTGCCCAGGTTTGGTGGCCAAGTGAGAGTTCAGTGAGAGACAGCCAGGGTGTGCTCTGGCAGCAGCACAGCTGAAGTCAGACGCAATTTGGCCCCTTGAGCATCTGGAGACTACCGATGAGATGGGCTGTCTGAACCAGGGGCTGGCTGCCAGGGAGGCACGAGCATGGGGCTGGCTCAGGCGAGGAAGGTGGAGACGGAGCGTCCCAACCCAGCAGATGAGGGGAAACACCCATGCCAAAAGTAGGTATGTAAGTTTGAGCTTGTCTGCCAACTCTCCCCATTCCTCAGCTGGCCAGTATGTTGGGTTTGCTTCTTTGCAATCCACTACCCAATTAACAGTCTGGCACTAATCAGTGTATGGACCCAAGCCCAGCCTCCAACTCTGCAGCCAGTGCTGCAGGCCTGGCAGGGGGACAGGTTCCCGGAGGGACGAGTGCCACCTCCTCAGGCACACAGAAGGCGCTGTCCTGGTTGCAGGGGGCCCTTGGCAGCTGCTGCCCATTGCATCAGATGCGAGGACAGAGCGGAAGGGCTGGGCGGCGGGGGGAGATTTGGCAGACCCTCTTTGGCCAGGAGCAGCCCTGCTGAGGGGTTTGCAGCCCCTTCCTTGGCTGTGCCCGGAGCATCCTGCGGCGGCGAGGGACGCTGCTCCCCGCCCCGGACGCCCGCCCCGGCCGGGCGCGGCGGGGCAGGGTGCGCAGACGCTCCCGTGGCTGCAGCAGCTCGCGCGGGGCCGTGTCCCGCAGCGCAGTTCGCAGACGCTCCCGCCCACTCGCCGCTTCGGCTTCCAGGGCCGGGTTCCAGGAGGGGGGGCCAGGGACCCCGGGCAGATCCCCTCCACCGGGGGTGTCCCCTCGCCCCTTCCCATCCCACAGCCTCCCAGCCACCCGGCATCCAGGATCCCCGCTGTCCCCACAGCCCCCGGGGAGCCAGGCGCCGGGGTGCTCGGGAGGAGGTTTGCAGCCACCCCAGTGGGGGGTGGGGGGTGTCTCCGCCCCCCTGGCCCTGCCTTCCCGTCAGTCTGTCCGTCCGCCTGCCCCTCCGCCTCCTTCTCCGTCGCAGCCGTCCCTCTGCTTACGTAGCCCTGCATCTTCCCGTCTGCCCGAACACCTCTTGCTCTGTCTCTCCATCCCTCCCCCTTCTGTCCCTGTATCTCGTCCGTCTGCCCCTTACTCTCTCTCCCCCTCCCCTTCTATCTCTCCGTCGATCTGACTCTCAGTCCATCCCTGCTGACTCTGGCCTTGATTCTGGTGAGTGTCTGCTTGTTTGTGCTTTGCTTTGTTATTCCGTCCTTACGCTCTGTTCATTGTCCCTGTTCCCTGGGCAGAGCTTGCCCCTATTCAATCCATCCCTCTGCCCATCCCTCACCCCTACTCCCCTGAGGACTTACACCCTATTTGCTCTGTCTGTCCACCCCTGATGGGGGGGGTGGGGATTTTTATGGTGCTCCCCACCCTGTCACCTCAGAGCGGGACCTGGGGAAATTGAGGCAAATGTGTCTGAACCAGAGAGATCTATGTGGATGGGTTTGGAGTGGAGGGCCCTCCCTTGCACCTGCCACTTGGCCACAAGACAGACAGATATCACGTGAACTACACCCTCCCCCCAGGGCCTTTCTGGGATTTGCTCTGCAATCATGGAATACCTGACCCTCACCTCATTTCTCTCTCCATCATGTTTCCCCTTATTATCTGGACTTTCAACCGGCCCTTGCAGGTGGCTTCTCTCGTGCAGCTACATTCACACAAGACTCTTTGTGACGGGTACCTGCTCATCTCTTCTAAAATGGACCCCTCCACCTGTTCATCCACCCCTTTCAACAAAAATTCTAATGTCTCTCCGCCTCCCCACCTATGCATCCATCTGTCCCAAAATGGACCTCGTCTGCCAATCTATCCATCCGCCCATGGGTGGATAGCCATGTATTGTTCATCCCAATACAGTCCCATCCGTCCATCCATCCATCCATCCATCCACCCATCCATCCACTCTTGCTTTCACACCTTCTTCCCTCCATCTTCCCCTTGCTATCCCTCAGTTCTCTTTAAGATTCTCCCCTGGTGGGGGTGGGGTGCAGACCTCCGCAATGCAGAGATACTCCCGGTGACGTCCCAGTGCTCATGAACAGGTATTTCTGAAGCCCTGGGTTTGCTCTGGCTGAACCTGGTGCGCTGGGACTTCCAGCTATGTGTGTAGGACTGGGGAAATGGCAAGGAATCTTCACCAAATAGGGGCTGCCTGGTGGTTTCTGTGGATCTCTCCTCTTACAGGAGACTCTTCTTGTCTGCAGGTCTCCAGAAATGTGGCGTCAGAGCTTTGGACTTCTAGAAAAATCCTACGCCCATGACGGTGAGCTGGGGACAGACAGCGGAGGGACATTTGGGGGACGGGGGATGCTCCCAAAGGGGGACAAAGAAAGCAGAAGGATAGGCAGCCACAGGGGGAAATATCTGGACTGGATCTTCCCAGAGTGAAACAAGGATGGGAATGGTCAAGAGCTCTACAGGAACCGGATGGGGACCAGAGGTATGGGGAAAAAGGGAAGCTGGGGCAGTGAGGGACAGATGCTGTTCTATGGTAGGCTCACACTAGACCCTCAGTAACGGTCACCTAGTCTTGGTTTCCAGGGTGGGAACAACCACGTACTTGAAGTAGCCCCAGCCACCTCCTTGTGTCGTTCATGTGTGCTGATGGACAGGTTGCATCTCTCCCAACAGCAGCAGGATCCTTTTTCCTGGGGAAGTGGCTCTACGAGTCCCTGGGCTCAGTGCCTCTCTGTAGTGCTGTGGTGGATGTTGCTATCCAGGATTACGTGGCTGACGTGGCCTCTGAACTCATCTACCAGAACAAGAGCCAGATCTCCAAAGAAGTCCTCTTTGCCTTCCCCCTGGGCCCCCACATGGCCATCTACTCCTTCCAGGTCCGCAGTGAGGATGCCAAGGTCCAGGCCATGCTGCGGGATGAGGTACCAGCATCCAGGGACAAATGGGCAAACCACCACAGGAGCATGGGGTGAGCAGCCCATGGCCTGCATGGTGATCAGCTTTCTGTCCCTCCCTTTCCCACCCAGGTCCAGCAGTCTCATGAGGCTATAGGAGGCTGGGAGAATCTGGAATACCTTCAGAATGAGTCTAGGTATGCAGGCGAGGTGTTTGCCTGCTTCCTGGGCACCCTGTCCCCCGGCAGGGAGGTGGTCGTGACCTTGCGCTATGTCCAAGAGCTGCCACGGACGCCAGATGGAGCAGCCCAGTTTGTGCTGCCACCCACGCTGCATCCCTACACAAAACACTATGGTGAGTGACCCCACAAGGAACCTGCCCTCCCAGTCACACACCCCACAGAAGGGTCACAGACTCCCCATGTACTTTACGAACAGGCACGATGCAACTTCCCTTGGCACCCACAGGGACACATTTTTCCCCCATGCAGCCCCTGGACAGATCCACATATTCTCCCTTGTGCCCCATGAGGGGATCCACACTTCCCACACACATTTCCCATAAACAGACTCATGGACCGCTCCATACACCTTATTGACAACCCCCAATTCTCTCCATATGTCCTATATATGGATGCCAAATCCTGCCCCACCCCCGCAAGGAGAGCCTTTGCCCTCCCCAGTGCTGTGTTTCTCCTTGCAGCCTGGAATTGTCTCACTAGCAGGCTGCACTACAGCCTGCTCCTCACCGCTAGCCTGCAGTCACCCCGTGGAGTGGCCAATGTCCAGGCCAACTTTGCCCTCACCCCTTTGATCTACACTGCCCAGGACCGCAGCACTGCACAGGTACGCCCTCCTGAGTGCCAGGATCCTGGGGGGAGTTGAGGGGGGAGGGGTGTCATCACTGAGAAAAAGGGAATGTACTGGGATCAGCGCCTGTGCTCCTGGCCAAATGCTGGGTCTGGTCCCCTCCTCCTGTGTACGACCAGGCACCCCTTCTCCAGGTCTCACTGGATGGCAGCCCCCCAAGTCATGATGATTTGGAGCTGCTGGTGTATTTTGGAGACCCCACTGAAGTCAGTGCTGTGGTGGAGAAGGGGGACCCTGGGGCCCCTCCAGGTACGTGCAGCTGGGGACGGAACATGGGGGCACCTCTGGGTTGCAGGAGGCATTGGCTGTGGGGGCACTCTGGGGATTCTGTGGGGTGAGGTATCATTGGACACTGGGATGGGAGTGGGAGGCATTCAGATGGGATAGTTTGGGTCCTGGGGCTCCAGGGTGGGCTGCTGGGGACACTGTGGTGAGGTATCAGACATAGCAGCATGCACACGGGAAGTTCTATGCCAGGGCTCACTGGGTAGCTGTATTGGAGGCTGGGTTGGAATACATGGGACACTGGGCTGTGCACCTGGTGGAGAGTACTGTGGGGTTTTGAGGTACCAGTGTGGGGCATCAGGGGCCCTGGGATGGTAGAAGCTGAAAGCACAACGAGAGCCTTAATCCCACCCCATACCTCCTCCAGGCTCCCTGCTTGGTGACCGCATGGTGTTGGTGACGCTGGCACCCAGCATCCCTGCGGCAGTGCCTGGGCAGCACCAGTCTGGAGAGTTCATCTTCCTCCTGGACACCACTTTCCTTGAGCATGCACAGGTACCCCCGCAGAGCAGGGACCAGGATGCAGTGGAGGAGCAGGCTGATGGGGAGAGGGCCAGGGCAGGCATTTACAGAGGGACAGAGACGTGAAGGGGGATTGGTGGGGCCTGAAATGGTCCTGAAATATCTCAGGTGCCCAGCGGAGTTCAGGGCACTGGCTTGGGTCATCCAGGGGAGTCCAGGGGCTGTAGGAGGACCAGACTATGGGCAAAGGCATCTGTACCCCCTCCAAGTGCCTCCCAAGACTTGCGTGCTGTGTCTTTCCACAGGACTCCCTGCCCTTCCTTCTCAAAAGCCTGCCCCTGGGCTGCTACTTCAACATCTACTGCTACGGAGAAACCTCTGTGGGCATCTACCCGTGAGCAAACATGGGGCAGGCTGGGTGCTATGGGGCTGGATTAGGTGCTGGTGGGTAGGGCTGGATACTGTGGGGCATGGCTGGGTGCTGTGGGGCTGGAATGGGCGCTACGGGGCAGGCTTAGATGCTGGAGGGCAGGTGTGCATGCTCTGAAATTGGCTGGTTCGTAGGGGGCAAGGCTGAGTGCTGGAGGGCTCGACTGGTTACTGTAGGGCAGAGCTGGATTCTGCGGGTGGGATCTTTGTGGCATTATGGGACAGCACCTCTTGGGGTTCTGTTTAGCAATGTCTTGCAGGAGCTATGAAGCCAGGTCTCTTCAAGAACTACTATGGGGCAAGGACTTGCACAGGGCACAGCTGTGGGAAGTGCTATGGGGCAGGCTCTCAGGGAGCACTAAGCACAGAGCAATGTGCTCTCCAACATGCTGTGCTCCCTGCAGGCAAAGTGTTGAATATACTCAGGACAACCTGAGCGAGGCCATGCGGCGCATCCCCTCCACCGGCTCCAGTTTGGATGACACCAATCTGCTGGGAACCCTCCGCTCAATCTACAATACCCCTCGCCCCCACGGGCATACGCGCCAGGTCTGGGTGCAGGGGCATGGAGGGGTGGAGGGACAGGTGTCTCAGGAGGAGAGAGAGGACACAGGAGTGTGGGTGGAAGGAGCCACCCAAAGTACATGATGGTCACAAGGGAACAAGAAGAATACCGTGGGGTGTGGGGGAAGGGAGAAGTGAGTCTATGTCTTTGGGGGTTCCTGACCCTGAGTGGATCTCTCTCCCTCGGGTAGTCTCTCTACAAGGGCTCGCTCTCCTGGGCCCCTCTCTCCATTTCAGGGGCCTGCTCTCCCGGTTTTGGGGTGCCTGTGCAGGGCCCCGCCACTCATGTCCCCTGTCTCCCAGCTTTTCATCTTCATGGCCAGGCTACCCCCGGACGAGGAAGTCATTGCAGCTGAGGTCAGCCGTCACCGCAACAGCCACCGGTAATTGGGACGCTCTGCCCCCAGTCCTCCATTCACCCTTTGGTTGTCCAGCCCTTTCCATCCCTGCTGACGACCCCTGCTCACCAGTGCCTGTCCCAATCCTTGGGCCCCTCCAGTGTCCCAAAGACCCTTCCCACCTTGCACAGCTCTCCTGTGCCAAGTCTCCATGTGGGAGTCTTTGCTTACTACTCCCACAACCACAGCACCCTTCACAGAGTGAGCAGGGAGACTGAGGCACAGGGCTTGTACACCCTGATGTGCCCCCAAGCTGTGCCCCAGCCCCACTAGACTGACCCCAGCTCTGCCCCAAGTCCCAGCACTCCTCTGCCAGCTCCCTGTCTAACCCCACCTCCAACCCCAGTCCCTCACTCCCTGCTCTTCCTCCTGCCCCCTTGTTCTGCAGCCCAGCTTTGTTTCCCCCAGCTTTAACTCCAGCCTGTGCTCTCCAGCTCTACCCCAACATCCTTGTACCCACCTCTGGCTCTCATTTCTGACACCTTTCTCTACTTCCCCCATAGGTGTTTCTCCTTCTGCTTCTCTCGGGACAGTGTTACGCTGGCTACGGCCCTGGCCAGGGAGACAGGGGGTGAAGCTACCTGCGTCTCCTCTGACAACAGTGTGACAGTTGTGGTAGGAACCCAGGAGCCCTGGCAGGTTCCCCTCTATTCCACAGACACACTGGCTTCCAAGTACCCCAGCACCTGGACACAGTAGTCGAGACCCCGACACTGGGGGCCGTGGGCTGAACCCTGGTGGAGCTGCAAACCGTGGTGTCCTGCCCTCTGTCCCCAGGTGTTGAAGTGCCTGAAGGAGGCCCTCAAGCCAGCAGCTGAGGGAGTCTCTCTGAGCTGGACCCTGCCCCGTGGCCTGGAGGTTGAGGTGCTGGGGGACACCCCTCAGTCCATCTTTCGGGATGAACACAGCCTCGTCTATGCCCAGATCCATGGACAGGCACAGGTGAGAGCTGGGACTAGAGTCACCCCCACTTACCTCCCAGTAACGACCAGTAATCTTTCAGTAACTTCCCAATATCCCCCAGTAACCATCTTGTGCCCCCAGTAACCTCCAGTAGCTTTCCCATGTGTTCCCAGGATACGACGGTGGCCAAGGGGGTCATGACCTTGCAGTACAGCCTGGATGGCCAGGATGTCAGTCACACAATTGAATTCCCGCTGTGCCCGCAGGGAGATGGCCGGTGAGAGCTTGTCCTAAGGGAAGATGCATGCATCCCCCTCATTTCTAACACGGACTCCAGCTGAGAGGGGGCCCAGTTAGCTTATGCATTCTCACCTTCCACACACAATCCCAAACTGGCAGAGAACGCAGGTGCCCAAGCATGCCCTCCTTCCCTGCTTTGACCCCACCGTGGTAGGACCCAGGAACCTGGGCATCACTTCCCTCCAGACAGACGAGGACCCAGGCAGCCAGATTTTCCCTCTGTCCACCCTCACCCCTGAAGGGAGAGAACTCAGGTGTCCAGGCTCTCTCTCTCTCTCTCTGTCCACCTTTCCCCAGCATGGGGATGAGCCAGGTGTTCAGGCCTCACCCTGCTCTGTCCCCAGGCTGGCTGTGCATCGTCTGGCCGCGAGACACTTGCTGAAGAGGTTGTTGCTAGAGGCTGTGAGTGGGTCAGGGGAAGAACCAAGGCACCGCGCAGTTGAGATGAGCCTCGCTTCAGGGATCATCTGCCCCTTTACTAGCTATGTGGGGGTTCGCACATCACAGAGGGTCACCTGGTACCGAGGTAAGGAAAGACACCTGAGAGGAAGAGCTGGTGGGGCAGCTCCGTGGGATGTTCTCACTCCACTGGAGCTGGAACCCCAGCCACAGAGCACCCCCAGTCTCATGGGGTAGGCCCCATCACCACCAGGTACTTCTTTCCCATGTGCTTAATTCAGTCCTTTTCCCTGTTTGCCCTCAAAGGGCCCCTGGCACTGTTGCCACCCCGCCAGTCACTCATCCCCTGCCAGATTGTTGAGCTTTGTGGCTCCGGTAGAGTCTCTTCCTGCTTTCCTAAGACCATCTGGGAACCACCTGGCTGGCTGACAGCAGCGTGCGAGTCATGGCTTGCCCTCCGTCGACTCACCCGTGGCATTGCTGCCCTGCCCCAGCGGGGGGCTTGCTCAAAAGGTAGGGGGTAATCTAATGTCTTACAGGAGGGTTATGCTGCCATGTCTTGCCCATGGCATGGAAACCAATGAATTTTGCCTTTAACCCTTCCCTTAGTTACCCTTAAACCTGCAAGTCCTTCAGCAAATATGAGACCCAGCTCAGGGGCACCCAGGGAGGGGACAGGGATGGTGCTGGGTCATAAATACACCTTTGGATAAGATGTGTTGGGGGGCTATCAAGAGAGGTCTTGGGACGTGGCTGGGCAGGAATGCCAGGAGAAGAGGCAATGGTCCAAGCTGGGGATGAGTTAGGGGTGTCCAGAAAGGGCTGCGGATGGGAGTGCTTTGGGGACATGCAGGAAGGAGCTTAGACTGCAGGTAGCTGCCTCAAGAAGAGCAGAGATAATGTTCTGGGGCATTGCACAGAGGAGTAGAGAGGGGTCACCTTCCTGTGATTCTCCCAACCCTCCTGTTCACACCTTCTCCCACAGCACGTGAACCACCACGACCATTTATTTCTTCTCTCAAGCATGTGGATCCCATGGCATTTGTTTTGCGCTCTCCAGTTTTTGAGCCTTGGTTCACCAAAGCCTTTACTGGGTGCCAGAAGCTGGTGGCACTGCAGAATCTAGACGGCTCCTGGGCCCTCAGCTCAGGACTGGCCTCTGTGCTGGAAATCGATGAGGCTGAACTCAAGGGAAAGCTGCCTGGTGAGGTAAGGGGAGAACCTCCTATGGTGGCGGCGTGTCATCCTGGGGCAGTGGGAACCCCTTGGCTCACGGCAACACTGGCAGCCAGAGAGGAATGAAGGGATCAGAAAGCAGAAGCCACAAAGGAAGGGGTGGGAAGCAGTGATGGGGCAGGGAGGATGCTCAGCACTGCCTGCTGGTTTGAGACATTGTTCTCCTACAGGTCATGGAGCCAAGCATCTGGGCCACAGTGCTGGCTGTGACCTGGCTGCACAGAAACGACAAGTGTTACCAAGACCTCTGTGAGTTGCTGGAGGCCAAGGCTGTGACCTGGCTGTGCAGCCAAGCTGGTGAGTCTTGAAGGTCCTTTTCCTGCTGATCCCCACAGCACAGCCTCCTCCCTTCTCTCTCCAGTGGGACCTACCTCACCCCTTCTCAGGAGCACAATTTCCTGGGGGCAGCTGAAGGAGTCCTGTGTCCCCTTTCTCCTTTCCATCTGTGGACTCTCCCTCCTGCCTGACTCCCCTAGTGCCCCTGTCTCTCCCTGATTGCAGTGTCCCAGCTGGACAAGTGCCTGGAGGCAGCCAACACCCTCCTTGCGAGCAGCGTGAACCCAAGTGTCTTCAGGCTCTGAGCTCAACACGTGCCTTGTGCTACAGACCGGCAGCACCTGCAGAGCTAAAACGGGCCAGAAAGTGTAGCCTGAAGTCACCCGCCGTGCTGGGATACCACTGTTGCGACCAGCTGGGGTGAGATGAATTCTCACTGCTTATGTCTTATACTTGTTGGGCTGAAGCTGTATCATGCTGAACTCCTCAAGAAAAAACATCCAGTTCAGAGCCTCCGGCATGTTTGGTTTGGGTGGAGGTGGGAGTGGGAAGGAAGCATCACATTCCCCAGTGGTTGCCCTTCCTGAATTTGACTTTGGCAAAATGGGCTACTGGCCTCCACAAAGATGGCGCTTAGGGACATGGTTTAGTGGTGCACTTGGCAGTGGTAGGTTAATGGTTTGACTCAATGATCTTAAGGGTCTTTTCCAACCTAAATGGTTCCATGATTCTGTGGTTTCTGTCTTGACAAGAGAGTGCTGTGCACACTAGAAAAGTTGAGTGTTTAGAGGTGTCAACCGCAGGCACAATAGCAGTGGCTCCCAATGAAGGACTCCTGCTGCACCCCACCTCCTGAGCTCTTCGCTTTACCCCAAAAGTCCAGGCTGTGTCAGGAACTCCCATACCTGCATTGCCATGTAAAACAATCCTTTTGGAAGTAAAACTCTCACCTACATCAGACACAGCCCATCATAAGGTCCGGGAGAACTCATGTGGGGCAAGCTTGATTTGAAAACTATCAGCATGTTGGAGGTGGAACTGCAGGAGCTTTTGATTAGCAAAACAGTGATACTCCCTCCTGCCCCAGGGCGCTGACTTCGTGAGTCTCATTCCATGTTGGCAAAGTTTGTGATTCATTTTCCAATAAACAATGAATCTTCTGTAAGCCAAAAGGTGTGATGCAGCCTTTATTTCAGTTGCGTCTATGATCCTTCCTTCCAGGGGCCATCTACGAGTCACCAGGAGGGACACGAAAGGGTGTCACTTTTGGTCTTTGGGCTGCTGCCATTGGTCTTGGAAGAGCACCGGCCTGTTTGAGGTTAGCAAGACAAGAGCTGAGGACTTGCCAGGCTTTTTCTAGGCTACTTTTGGCTTGAACTTATTTCCGCTTGATCTTAGTGGGAGCAGCTGTAGCAACCCTTTGCCCAGCAGATAGATGACTGATGTCTAACTTATCCTAGCTGTAAGAGAAAAGTTGTCAGGTGATTCATGTCCAACTTGGTTTTAGCTTTAACTTTTTAACTCCATTGGAGCATGTGACTGTGAAATGCTGTTCTCCCTTTAAGCCTCACCTCTGCTGTCTGGAGCAGATGCGGTGCAAATGTCTGTATGCACTGGCAACTCACTCCTGCCCTGGAGCTCAGTGGGGAGACAGAGGAGTCACCTTCCCCAGAGATGCAAATGGGATGGGGCTGAGAGGAAGGTGCCCTCCCACACCCCTTGGGGTATGGAAGGAGGAAAGAAGGGCATTGGGACCTCACGTTTTGGAGAGGTGAATCATGACTGGGAGGAAATCCTGGTAGCTCAGCTTACTTCAGCCACCAACAAATGCATTGTTGATCCAGGGACAGGTTTTGGCTTCTTCCCTCCAAAAGACTCCCAAGGGTGACTCATCTGATCGCACTTTGCTGGTCTCCATGGCCTGGAGGGAATACCAGACTCTGCTTCTTTCTCCCCGTTGACCATTGGCAGAGGCTGAAAAGGCAACCTCAGTCACCCACAGCTGCCTAATTCTGAAGGAGTCAGTCCCATTATAGTCTTCTGCAGGATGTGAACTGAATGTCCTTCCTGGAGCCTCACCGGGATCTGCTGCATCACTTTGGAAAAGCCTGTGCTTGTTGCCCGACCTCAGTTTCTCTTTTTCTCACAGCAGGCTGAAATGCTTTGGAGGTCTGGGGAGGGACAGCCATTGCCTGAGGTGCTGAAACAGTCTGCACCAGCTCAGAGCTTTCATCCACCACAGGGATACACTTTATGCAGTGCTCCCTCCCTGAAATCCCTAGGGAGACACCCTCCAGGACACTGATTATTTCCATAACACTAGGAAATGGCATTCAGGTGCTTCAGGCCCAGAACCCCGTCTATGGAAGGAAGAGTGAAAGAGCTGAAATTTCTGTTGGCCTTCCTGTGAGACCAGGGTTTTCAGAAGGAAGCGGTCTGGGGCAGAACAGGTGACACCCAAACCTGAGCCTTCGTTCCCAAGCACCATCACAGGAAAGGTCCTCGCGCTCTTCATTCACAGTGTTCAGTGGGGGAAACTCTCCTAATTGCACTTGTCATCAGCATCTCCAGACACAGTCCATCCCAGCCTGGGAGAAAGGTGTATTAAGAGTTTCGGTGCATCACCCTTTTTGAGCAGCCTATTCATCCCAGGATTTCTATGGGCCACCTAGGTGCTTTCCTTCACCATCTCCATCTCCCTGTAAAGACTCGAAAGCCATGGGGACAAAATCAGCAGGGACATCATTGTGCTTATCCGCAATGCTGGGAAAACCCTAGGATGTAGTCTGGGCAGAGGGCTCTGTTCCTTGAGCATGGACTTTCCCTGAGCACGCACTCAGGCTCGTAATGGGTATTTACCACAAGCATGCACTAGATGATGCTCCTTCCCCCCTTCACCCTCTGTTCACTCAGTCTGGCAACACTGAGCAGAGAGCCCCAAAACCACAGCGGAAAGCTCAGAGGTGCTCAATACCCGCAGTACCAATTCTTCTACTGACAGGAGAAAGGGCATCTGATACGGTATGACATCAGTTGTGTGTCTTCCTCGGTTACTGGGGAGGAAAGTGTAAAGCTGTGTTAGCCAGTGAGGAAAGAAACGGTGACTCTAAGAAGCATACGTGTAGAGATCTGTAATACCTTACACAGACTGTGGCATGTGGTTATGATAAACACAGCAATAGCAGGTGCATTTATGTTTAAATGTGCCAGTATGTGACTACAAGATAGCTGTGATACGATTAACTCTGACAGTTGACAGTGGATACTTATCAAAAACTCAGCCACACAGCCATGGTCACTATTAGCAGTATAGTGTTATAGTTACGCAGGTACTTTCAGGCGCCTTAGGACAAGCACTCTCAGATCCCTGAGAGCTACCAACCTGCTGAGGTCCACAAGACCTGTGTACCGGCCCTTAGAGTCCATGCTCAGGGCACGGGGGTTTCAAGATCATCCCACCCAACATGTTCAGGTGGCCTGGAGAAGACCTTTGCTTCCCATTCTGCCCTAGGAGGTGCTAGTTCGCTACAATCCCAGTAAGAAAAGCACCTGAACCCTGTCAACTATCATTTAAAATGCTATTTATTCAAGCTGACTCTATAAAGAAAGAGAGGATAATATAGAAAATGTCATGTCCCTTCAGATGCTGGGAACGCCAAGCCATAAAGCATCAGCTGGGTCTCCAACCAGGGTGCAGCACACCGCACGTGGATCCCGTGCGTGGAAGGGTCGCTCGAGCTAGTGGAGGATTTTCTTAAAGGAAAACAACTGTATTCATCATTTCTACTGTCAAACAGAAAGGACGCTCACATGTTCACATGAGAACTTCTTTGCTGCACTTTTAGACGTAGGCCAGGACAGCAGGTGCCGTAATCGCCAGCACCAAGCACACCGTGCCTGCAGGCTCTTCCGTTCCAAAGAGCTGCTGAGATTGTCCTGCAGCCGGGACATTTGTGCGGCACAGCCCAGCCTGACAGCCACATTCTGCATGCAGGATGGCACGGCATGGGCGCCGCATGGGCATGGCATGGCACGGCACAGCACAGCCCAGTCCAGCACGACGCAGGCCTGAGCCTCCTCTGGTTAACTGCTATGTGGACCACTAACTCCTCGACATGCAATGGTCTTCGGTCAGGATCGCTACACCTCCACAGCAGTTCATTAGATGGTGGGGTCTTCACTGATGATTTTCCTGCTAATCTCACCCCACGACCTTGGAACTGTCCTTTTATCCCCTCTAATTTCAACGACCCGTGGCTTTCTGTACTTCCTCAGTTTCTCCAGGCAGGTTGTTGTTTATTGTCCCTGTTAAGTCAGTTCTGTTTTCCTGAAGAGTCAGCTCTGAGACTGGCCCAGAGCCAATTGACCACTTCGCCCTTGTTGTGCAGCTGTCCTATCAGTGATGTTACTCTAGTATCCATCCTATGATGGAATAATTAGCTAGATACGTGCATGCAGCAGTTCAGCAAGCAACGTTAGCTTCTGTCTCACCATACACAAAGCTAAGTGTATTTGTGCTGCATGGAGAAAGGGGAATGGGAAAAACAGATGTCACCGAGAAACTTTCTCCTGCTGGGATTCAGGAAAGCACTTGATTGATTCCAGGTGCCTCTCTTCCTCCTCTCTCTCGTTGTTTGTGCAGAGGCTGTGCTTGGGAACATCTTCACGGTTGTGCTGGTGGCGACACACCAGCATCTCCGCAGCCCAATGTATTTCCTTCCGTTGAATTTGTCCAGCTTGGAGATCTGCTATACTTCCATCAACGTGCCCAGGCTGCTGGCCAACTTCCTGACTGGGGACAGGACCATCTCTGCTCAGGACTGTATGGCTCAGCTCTATTCCTTTCGATCTCTTGCAGTCTCTGAGTGTTACCTGCTGGCCACCATGTCCTACAGTCAGTACCTGGCCATATGTCACCCCATGCTCTACACAAGCATGATGAACTGGAAGGTGTTTTTGCGGCTGGCAGCTGGCCCTCGGCTTGAGGGAATGACTAGTTCCACAATCATCACATACTTCTCAAGCCAGTTGAAGTTTTGTGGCCCCAGGCCAATCGACCACTTCTGTGACTTGATCTCTTTGCTGGAGCTCTCCTGTAGTGACACCAGGCTACTGTAATGTCCATCCCAGATGTAGTCTTGCCATTTTTGTTCACTCTGGCATCCTATGTCTGCATTACAGCTGCCATCCTGAGGATCCTGTCGAGCATGGGGAGGCAGAAGGCCTCCTCCACCATGTGTGAGAAGCGAAAGACTTCTCATACATCACTGTGGTCAGCATTTCCTACGGGACACTTCTGCCTATTTGCTGCCTGGGACGCCTCCACTGAGAAACCTGAACCAAATCTTCTCCTTTTTCTACACCATCCTCACACCCCCGGTCAACCCACTGTAAGCCTGAGGAACAGAGAGGTCAAGCAAGCCTCGAGAAAAGCTATCAGGAAAGCTGTGGCCTGCACTGAGAGTGCACGCTAGCTGTGCACCACTGGCTACAAAACACGCCTATTTCTCCTCAAAACCGTAGGGATGATGTGGAGGGAATATATTATGTACCAGGCACAGCTCTGGAGGTGTCTGGCTTTCAGAACACTTTTAGAAAGGTGGCAGCAGGGGAGAGGGAAGAATGCCTTTCAGAAACGTGAGTCTTCACTAAAAGGTAGTGGAAGAAAATGTCTTTGCCTTATTCCTTTGAGGGAAAGAGAACATTCTTGCATGTGGGAACTGTATACCAAGAACTACAGTCTTCCTCCATAAGAGACCAAGAAAGACCACCCAGAAAGCTACTGGGGGTAATCAGGCATGTGCATCTTGAAAACCAGCAGCTTCAGCAATCTGGCAGTGCTGCTTGTACAGACTACTGCTCCACGTGTGTGCTCTGAATTGCAGGTTTGGGGATTGTGCTAGCTGTGGTGGGGCTAGTCATGAAAAATGAGCTGGACATGAGAACAAGGAGGTAGAAAAGGAAAAGGATACTTGGGAAAGACTTTGCCCTCCCCCAAGTAGAAGTTCACAGATCAGTTGCTAAAACTTCTTCACCTCATCTGTTCTTTTTGTTTTGTTTTGTTCTGTTGTTCGGGGCGGGGGGGAGGGAGGGGGTTTGGTTTGGTTTGGTTTGGTTTGGTTTGGTTTGGTTTGGTTTGGTTTTTTTTACAGTCATTAAGCTTTACTGTTCTTGTTTGCTTAGCATTTGCAAAACAACCACATCTATTTGCAAATTTGTGTCTTCTGAGTGTTTAAGGTCTTTCTTTGAAAACCAGCCTATTCAGCTAAGGAAAGGTATGTGCTTGTGTGACTGCCCGGAGTCAGAACCTGCAAGGAGCTCTGGCTGCAAGGAGATATCTCGGGAGCTCTGGCTTTTTAGTATGAGCAAGGTCTGATTCATTGACGGAAGGCTTATGGACAGTGGTGAACAGCATGTTTCTCAGGTGTCCAGCAAAGTGATGCGTAACACTTTCTTCTGGCCTCAGGTATATTCAGTTGCAAATAAGATGTGCTGATATTATCATTCATGCTCACTGTGATCCTCCTTTTAAGACTTTCAGGGCAGAACCTTTCTCAATTATCCACCACGATGCATGCAGGTGATTCCCAGGAGGCTGTCAATCCCAGTACCACGGGGAATTCATCCATGGGCCTTTTTGCTTCCCCTTCAGATGGGACAAACCAAATTTCACCTCGCATTCTTGTTGAAAAACCAAATGACCGAAGGGCCCAGAGAAATGGGACAGGGGTCACATTCCAGGAGAGCAGGGTCTTCTGAGATGCACTGAGAAAAACTGATACCCAAAGTAACAACAATGTCCCTCTGAGTTGGCTCGCAGGAAGAGAAAGCTGAAGACAGAACTGGTGATGGGTCTTGTCAAATGCCAACTCCCTGTCTAGCCTGTCGTACTTTCAGTAGTACCAAGTACCAGAAGGGCACATATGTCGTTTGCATACAGATAAGGCAGTGCTGTTAAAGGTCCTTGAGGTGGGAAGGGGATGCTGCATTTTTCACTGTGCTGCTGTCTCGCACATGTTTTACTGCCATGTTCCTATGGGTGGGAAAATTGCTGAGAACAGATCTATTTCAGTCTGAGACCTGACCCAAACTAAACCATTAGTGGGAGCAACAGGGAGGAAGAAAAAGGCTGAGTCGTCCCCCCAGGGTGCTTATGTGTTCTGTTGGCAATCCAAATATCAGCTGGTCATTTTTCCTGGTACTAATAACAATACTTGTAAAAAATGTCTGTTAGGCTGTGATTGCCTTTATGCATCTTGCATATCAAGAAGAGAGAAAAAGCAGCATCCTTAATATAAATGCAGCTGGTAGGAGTAGGGCGTTCATCATCCAACCCTTTGTCTAGGTCTGAGGTAAATGTTGAGTCTCTGTTGGTGTTTTTGAGGGCTGTCTCTCTGCTGTGGGCTGACTGTGGTCAGAGCTGGGGGCTTTCTCCTGCGTGAGGCAGAAAAAGGGGCTGCTCTAAATCCCTGGGTGTTTGTGACAGGAAAAAACGGTTTCAAGCATGTGAGCCAAGGGCAGTGAGACAAATATCTGAGAAAAACCTGATTCATGGTGTGTGGAACTCTTTGACAACAAAATTAATGGGAGCGGGGTTGGGGGTGGGAAGGAAAAACTTGCAGGAGCCAAAACTCTTTGGAGTTCTGTTCTTGCAGATGGAAATGTTTGGAACTTCAGATGGAAGCTGCTGTGGCTGAGCTAAAGCAAAACCAAAATGAGAAGAACTTCTGCGTGAAAGCTCTAATTTCAGTTTGAACCAGGATCATTCTGCTGTAACAAAAATCCCTAGTGCTATGCTGAATCAAAACAAGCTGCTGCTTTTTGTTGTGAACATGGGTGGTTTGCTTAAGAAGCACCCAAAGGCTAAGTCAATCTTTATCAAATCATTAACGGTCCCCTCTTTTGCCTATGTGTATATGCAGATATCTTCCTTTGTTTCTGCATGTCTGTGCAGTTAGGTACACAAAATACAGTCCTGGCCCATCCTGTCTGCTCCTCAGCTGTGTTGCCTGTTTGTAATCACCCATCAACCTCCACTTTTCCCCAGTGAAAATATCTTCATTATTTTCTTTCTCTTAGCAGTTAAGGAATGTAATTTTCTGACTCCCAGTGGAAGCTTTCAACTTTGGTGTCAAACAAATTTCAGAACATTGACAGAGCCCGTCACCCATGCCCTGCCATTCAGATCAAGTGGATGTGCTCCTTCCTTGCCAAAGGACTTCCTTTGCGAGGGGTAAGGTGAGAGAGAGAGGCATGTGGGACAGAGAGCTTCATTTGTGATAATAAGAGCCTCAAGTTTGTTGAGTTAATTGAGGAACAAAGCTGCCATTATGGTATGGCAGTATATTTCAGAAAGAGTTCTCAGAACAGACGGGTTTGGGTATTCTGTTCCCACAAGTCTTTTGCGCTCACTCTGCTAACTTATCAGCAATCGTTACCAAAGCCATCTTACCCCAAAGCCATCTTACCCTGAGGCTGTGTAGACTTGCTCACAAATTTTAATCATCATTACCACCCAAAATGAAAAGAAACGCAGGGAAATGAAATATAGAACCTTATATTCCTTGAATCCGTAGAGCTGACATACTCTGCAACAGCTGATCCATCAGGTCTGTCTGAGAATCTGGAGCCCTTTTCACGACTCTTTCCAAGAGTTTGATTTTTGCCACTGGTTAAGATACTCCGTGGTTTTCCATGCTGATTTATCAATTAGGCTACTTTTTAAAGTTCTGCAGATCCGTTATGCCTTTTAAGCGATCCATTTTTCCCCTACAGATTTCATGTTGGATGAGCTGAGTTAATTGCTCCTTCCCAGATGATAGTCTTTGCACAGTAATGGGCTTTATTAAATGCCTGTGAATGTGCAGCGGAGCTGTTGTCCAAAAAGCGGATTCTTTGCCCAGTGTGCAGTAGGCCAATAATCGCACACTCAGGAGAGACATTGATTACTTATTTCAGGTTTATGCAAGCCTGGGCGTTCAGTGGTTGCCCACAAATCGAAGCGTGCGAGATTTCTACCGACAGCCCTTTTTATACAGTACGAATGTAGCACACGTAATCCATTACACAATCTTTTTGCTACCTGATTGGTACATGATAATACATATTAACAAGATAAGTACAGCTTTACAGAGCATGCTCAGAGAGTAGGGGTCTCCTTAATCAGGGGAGGGTCCCACATTGGGGGGGGGGGGGGGGTGTGATTTTTAGTATTATAACGAGAATAGTTCATAAAAAGGACAGGTGTGTTGTCCGCTGTTTCCATAGTGTCCTTGGTTGGTTTGCATCAAAGAATCCAAAATCAATTATTACTGACATCTCAAAGGACACCCTGGTTATATTTAAACTTTTAATATATGAGCAGCATCTATCAGGCTACACTCCTATAAACCAACTGTCCATCTATCAAGTATATCCTGTTTCCTAATAATGAATTTCTAGTCAACCCTCAACAATTAATAATGAATTTCTAGTTAACCCTCAGCAGAGCTACCTGGAGTATCTTCCCTCAGTCTGGACCCACTTTGTTTGCTCAACAATAGCACACAGAGAAGTTTAATTATATGCTGAGCGTATTCATTGCTGACAGATATTTATCTCCCTTCCCTCCTCAGAATATATTTGTTATTTGGGATGATGATTTTAACATTGATGGCTTGTTCACAGATGTGAATATATTCTTTCCATTTTTCACTTTTCATTATTCAGAGAACCATTGGTGGCTGCTGAAGGTAATCCAGGCCCTAAAGGGACCGACACACATGAGTATTATACTCTTGAATTGTTTTAGGACAAGAAAAAGAAAATATTTCAGAAAAATCTGTTGTCCAAGAAGTTTAGACTGTTTGCTCGTACGTGTAGTTAGATTGCATGATAGAAATAAGGGCAAATAGAGACACAATGTGTCAACAAAAATGCATTAGTAAGGTATTCCTATCCTAAAGCAGGGAGGGGCAGAAACTTGAATGATTTTTAAAATGTACTTAGCAAGGGAAGATCATGATTTCTACTCCCAAGTCAACTTAATGCTTATTTCAATAAGTACGAATGAAAGGACAGCCTCAACATTTGTACTTTTTTTTTTTTGTAGTAAAACTAAATGCATGAGCAATGAATAGGTCTAAGATGTGACTCATATGCTCGTTCTTCCATTTAGAACTGCTTGCAAACAACCTGTGAGGATGAAAAAGACCACAGTAACAAAAAACAAGTGATATAAAGTTTAATAAAGCAGAGATTTAAAATATTGTCCGCACAGTCTATTTTTTAGCATGAAATAATTCCTTGGAAAGAGAGTGAATTCTTACATAAAGCTACGGTCAGGGCAGACCTATGAAGGCTTTGTACATACAAAGGGTGATATGCATTTCATCTCTGTTTAAACAACAGCATTTTTGGAGAACTATTGCCATCTAGGGCTATCCTATCTTCTGCTACGGACAACAGATGGAGAAACGCCTGTGGTAAGGGGTAGTTCAGGTTGCCTATGTCCAGATGGGGTTAATCACTTCTTGGTGGTACTCTGGCTTCCAAGTAGGAGCCTAGATTAATTTTGACTAGACATCCATCTTTTAGAGGACATAAATTAGGGTAATGGCTCCTGGAGAAATGTAACTGGTAGAGGGAACATTACCAGTATATATCACTGTTGATCATAACTTCTTCCATCTTCCATACAGTCTTCTAGTGTAAAAGATATCACCTTTTCAACTGAAAAAGTAACTGAGAACTGAAACAGTAAAACTATTATAAGGATCTCAAACCTCCTGGTTTCTTTAAAATAAAAGTTAAAATCAATTAACAAAACACCTCCTACATTACATATACGTGTGTTTATGTAGGTCTGTATAAATATATGCACATAGACATGTGTATCTATATATTTCGTCTTTCCTGTTTGGTAGCTGGAACCAAATCCACTCATGCCAGTCCCCCCATTACCTGGCACTTAGTCTGTGTAGAACGCATACACACGGATAGAGTGACACTATGCAGAGAGAGAGTTAAGGAAGGGATTAATAAGAAGACAGGACAGACTGCGGTGACGAGGAGCAGGGCTCAGACAGACAAGCACTGACTGGCCCTGATTCACATCCGTAACTGTCCACTCCAGTTTGTTCCTCCCCAGTCCTCTTCCCCCAGATATTCCTTTCTAACTTCACCCCTCGAATATCCCAAAGCCTCAGTTCCTCTCGCCCCCTTCTCAGCAGTTACAAAGTTACAGGGGGGACCTCTCCGAAGCTGTGTCTCGAGTTTCTTAATGGCCCGTCAACTTGTGATTGAAGACTTCTGGTCTTTGCCATTGTCTCCATTATCCCTTGCCTCCCAGGTTTGTGTCCCTCTGTGCTCTTCTTTATTGCTTCCCCCTTTACTTATTATCATCTTTGCATTGAAAAGGTCCTTGATCAGATAACCCTAATGAAGCAGACCCTCTCATCTTCCACATACCTTTGCAGTCAGCACCTCCAGACACCCACATACTTCTTCCTTAGCAGCTGCCATCTTTTGGCAACATTTTCACATCTGTCACCTCCCCAGAGATGCTTGTGTAACTTCAGATTGAAGTGACAGTCCTCTCAACAGGCCAGGCACTCAGACCGATCCTCTCAAGCAGACTTGGCACAGGGAATTCTTTCTGGTGGCCTTTCCACCTGAAAGATGCAAATCTTCACTCTGCTGCTGCTGCTGATTTATCTGCTCACTCTCCTGGAGAACACCGTCATAATTTCCACCATCGAGTTTGACCACCAGTTCCACACTTCAAAGTACTTCTTCCTGAGCCACGTGCCCTTCTTAGATATTCTGTTCACCTTGGAGATGCTCTCTTTAAAGTAGTAATCAGTTAAATGAAATCCCGTTGCAGGTACTATGCTGAAGTCTAGAACAGAGACGCACTTTATAAATCTACTAATATTTCTAGTTTCTCTCTAGGAAATAAATAAATAAATGGTCCAATAAATAAATAAATAAATAACTATTTCTGACCACACCCAAGCTTTAACTAGCAAGAGTAAAAGGGAAAAAGGGAACGTCTGGTTTTGTGGTTTTTAACTGTACTGATGTGGAGATGTGAACTGCTCCCTACAGAGAGTAAGAACAGCATTTTAATGCTTAGTTTGCACACATAAGACACAGTCTTAGACTGATTTGCAGCTTACTCTATAACCTAAAAACATGTTCACGGAGACGCTAGCTAATGACTGAGCTCATGCTTTCAAGCGTTTGCTAAAATCCTGGCCTGCATCTGTCACCAAAACAGCTTCAAGTGATTTTTTTTTTTCTTCTTTCACTAGACACACTAAATGCTTCACTTCCGTGCAAGAAAAATAGTTTTGAAGAATACCTGCAGAAACTTTTCAGGCTTTACTAGTTCCAGACCATTCAATTAACGCACTTCCCTAACTTTTCCTAAGCCTGGCAGCTCTAAAGAGAAATGATGATCCCACAATAATTGAAACTTTTGTAGTTTTCATAATTAGCATCAGGGAAGAAACAGGTGATATGTTGAAATGATCCACTATTTTAATTTGCTTTTGGACTTACATGATTATGACAGGCCTAAAATGACAAATGTATTTTTACACGGCCATTTTAAGAAACCAGAAAAGGGACCTGTCTTTTGGGCAAGGGCCAAAGGGTTACTCTCCTGAGTAAAAATAACCAAATAACAAAATGCTTGATTTTCTTATAAAACAGCATTTTCTCTTTATTCTTAAAATAAAATAGTCTTTTCAATTCAGACTCAAAAATGAAGGCTCTATAAACAATACCTGCAATTAACAGGGTCCACTACAGAGGTCAAGCAAAACAGCAAGGCTAGGACAGAAAATTCATCTAGAAAGAGCTGGTTGTAAGAAAGCCAGCATGACCTTCATGCCCCTAAACTGAAAGAAAAATCCCACCAGCACAGAAACAAAATAAGCAGAGCTTGTAAGCTAAAGTTTGCAAATCCACAGCACTGACCACTCTCTAGATCCAATAAAAACGTCCTTCTTTTGTAACCTCACCCAGTGTACATTCCTGTGGCAAGTTCAGTTTGCTGCACTCCATCTTCATACACCAATATGGTCTTTCTCTTCTTACTCTTGCCCTCCTAAATCACTTCTGTATTTCCAGTATGGTGTGTATCGGATGCCTGGTTCTCTTTTCAGAACCACCTGCCACGTTGCTAAAGTGTACTGGAGACTCATCTTCCACCAGCTTTTGTCATGTAGGCAAAAAGTGAGTGAGGGACAACCGATCAGAGACAATAGCAAAGTTTCTGACATTCACTGCACAAATGCATACTTGGAATATTTACACGTCTTCAACATTTAAGGTGATTCCCTGCAAAGTTTCTTTACTTTTCACTTCTCATCAGACTCGCAATTGCTCTGTAAGAACTGCACATGGAGAAATATTTTTGCAAGGCTTCTTGAACCTGCCTGTTCCTCAGACTGAAGATGAATGGGTTGAGCAGAGGAAATACCACTGTGTTGGGAACAGCTACCCCTTTGCTGATGTCGAGCCCACCCATGTGTACAGGTTTAACATACATGAAAACACAGCTCCCAGAAGAGATGAAGACCACAATAAGGTGAGATGCACAAGTGGAAAAGGCTTTCTGCTTCCCTGAAGCAGATGAAATGTGCAATATAGTGGAAATTATATTGGCATAAGACAGGACTGTGATAACGGAGCGCCCAGGAGAAGAAAAACAGCTATTGAGAAGTTAACAAGAACTAGAACAGGTTGTTTCTGTGAAGGAAAGTTTTACCAAAGGTGCACTGTCCCAGAAGAAATGGTTAACGTTTTGGTTACAAAAGGGTAACTGGAAGACAACAATTGATGGGCCAATTAGAAGTGCAAAACTCAGCCCCCATGAACCAAGCACTAATAAGCTATTCAGAAGATAAATAGGTGGTTTTGCGTTAAAGATGATAAAGAATGAAAATGCAAAAAAAAAAAAAAATCATATTATGGGAACAGGAGGGAGGAGAAGCCTTCTTGCAACAAACTTTACTGATAATGATGACTCACTTCATTACATTGACTGAGTGAACAATAAGCAACCTGGAGCCTGCTCCCCAGATCAATCTTTTGTCAAATGCAGTCACACTGTGAAACTTAAATCATTTCAGGCAACCATAGCTCTTTCAAATATCTAAGAACTATTTCCTTCTCTGTCCTGTCCTTTGTAAAATGCCTTTACAATCTTCACCATCTGTATTTTAATTGTTCTTCTTCTCCCTGTTAAACCAGTCCCACAGAAGATCAGAAAAGACAATGCCAGACGAGGTAATAATCTTAGCGTTGCCCATTAAGTCTGTTCAGTGAAAGAAGTTGCCTGATTCTTCACAAGATTTGGTTTCTTCACGGCAAATCACAGGAGCAGATCATGTCAGTGACACCATCTGTTATTACCATCTAACAGGCAGACTTGTAGGAGATCAGAAACCTGTTTGCAGTTCACAAGCAATGGAGCACCTCCAAGCGGCAACTCAGGCCAGATAAGGTAGACACCTGCATTAGGAAGTTGCACCATTCTCAGGAGGTGCTGAGTGATTGTACACATTGATTGTAAATTAGCTTACATCTAATTTACAAATTTCTGCAAACAAGCCAAATCACTTTCCTGGATCACACAGACAGTTCCGTGGAGGCTGATTAGGCACAACTGACAATGTAACTCGTTCTTCAGGGCAGCTGACATACACATAACTCAGGGCCTCTGGGCTCATTTCTTCCTTTGGATGCCAACCAACAGCAACGTTGGAGTGACTGCTGTATTCATACACGCCTTACCTACTTCCCTTGGGGCATGATGACAGGGGGGCTGTGGCATTAGATCCATTTGTACTACTGTCATGAGGCCTCCTCTAAAAGAAAGGTTAGGCGTTAGCTCCCCAGAAGCTCCAGGTGAGATGGCGGCTACAGGATGCTAATTCAAATGAGTTGCACACTGATCTGGTTAGTGCCTTCAGCCTAGGTCTATAACATCAAAGCCAGATTTTTTTCATATGGAATGAGGGCAAAATAAGTACTTTTGTGCAAAGCTTTTTAGGCTGGAAACAAAAGTTTCTTCTTAAAAGAATTCATAAAGGAGTTTGGTTCCTGATCTACAAAAGCATATTAGAAATCTGCAACTCTCATTTTTTTCAAAAAAAATCCCTCTTTATCCTTTGTTAGTCTGGATCACTAACTTGTTGGCATACTGAAACCAAACAACAACTCTTTGTACTTCTCTATTCAAGGAAAAAGTTTGTCTGTTGCCATATATTTAGACTGTGAATGTTTGCTGGCAATCACTTAAAAATGGGTTTGTTCTATATATATGCAGTGCCAAGCCCAGTGAGATCCTAACTCCAAAGTTACTATTGATCATTAGCAGTACACTAGTATAGTATACTAGTATTGTAGGAGATTGACAGTTTACCACGAATCATTTACTTTTGAGAAAGCAAACTCCCACATTTACAAGTGGACAAGTTTTGCATCCAATTGCAGTTACACCGGAGTGTATGTCCAACTGCTTTAAACTTTTATTTGTCTAAATCTCTAACTAGTCATAGATAAATAGTAACAATAATGAGCTGGTAGATTTTTTTCCTGTCTTACAAGAAGCAAAGCAAAGCAAATGTTGCTGTTCCACAAATACATTTGAAGTTTTAAGAATTCCCCCTACCTGAGAACAACACTAAGACCTCAAAAACAGTAAAACAGAGCTACCAGGCCCACCTTCAGAGAGCTAGATGCCAAACGTTTACCGAACTGCTGTAAAGGGGTGCAAATCCTTTCCTGTCTAGTCGAAAACAATGTCTTACAGCTGATTGCCATTCCCTTCAAATAAACATTTGGACCTTCCTATTGTTCTCAAACTTTCCTGCAAGAACTTTCCCACTTGGTGCAAACCGGTAAACATTCAGAGAGATGGGAGGGGTGAGGAGATCAGTATAATCTAGTGTAAATTTTCCTGAGGTGCAGAAGAGCAAGGTTCATGCTACCCCTCATCTCACATGAATGCCACAATGATTCCTCCATTAGTTATTCTATGGTATGTAATATGACTACAATTCTTTTGGGGCAGGCCCTTCATTGTCCCAAAAGCACAAGCCTCCTTCTGCATGACTTGTGTGGCAAGGTGCTCAATGAGAGCCAGGTTCAGCCACCAACAATATAGTTACCCTTTAGACTTAAAGGAGGACATGATCTGTAGATGTCTTCTACTGCATAGAAGTGTAAGGCCTGCACTGGTTCCTGTTGACTTCTGGCAAAGTTAGAGAGAGAAACATTATTGGACCTTGTAAAAAGGCATTCCACCTATTCATTCACCCAGCCAGTAAGTCCTTTGCTTTGATTCCTCTCTTCTAGATCACAGGGAAACCATTAGACATATCCATCACTCCAGCGTTGTTATTTCAAAGTCACTAGATTGGGCAGACAGCTGTAACAGCAGTCGCCTGCTAATGTACAAGATTTGTTTATGGAACTTTTTTCCTTTGGGTAATTTTTTCTTTCCTGGCTCCTCTCTCTTCTCAAACGTACAAGCTTACAGGTTGGACTCATCTGACTACATGGAGGTACCTAACATACATTCATCACTCCCAAATCTCCTTAAAATATTCAGATATAGGCAGTAGAGACCAGGGCGTAATTCATCTTTGCCTGGTCAACAAAAATAGATTATATAAGCCACTTCTAGGACACTAAGTTGTAGGCTCACAATTTGCGTAGCCTGCATTTACCGTAAAGAGAGGCAGAGGAAGCTACATTAGATGTGAAGAACGTCTTCTCATGTGATGTTTCTCTCTATCAACACAGAGAGCTGTTTCTCAAAACAGTACATTTTTCACATACGGTTGATTCTGGCAGTTTTTTCTCTATCATCGTGTACACTTCTTATCACAAACATGAGTCTACCTAAACAGTTACAGGAAAGATGGTGGCAGCACAATGATAATGACTTAATTCAGATGATAACCATTAGGGTTACCATAAAGATCATAAGCCTCTATTATTTGCACTCCTGGAACTCTGTTCTTTCTTGGTATTTTACTTGCCTGCTCCAGTGTCCCTTCAAGCAGCATTTGTCGGGCACTGCATACACAGCAATAGAGATGGTAAAGCATTTGGGGGGAGACTTGTGTATGCAAACTGAATTTGGGTAGTTTAGGTACTGAAAAAATGGATGAGCAACAGTAGACTGGCTGACTAAGGAATGGCTGTCCAGAAAATGATGTGGGGGTTCTACCGGACAGTAAGTTGATCAAGAGTCAGCACTGTGCCCTTGCGTTGATGAAGGCTGGCAACCCACCAGGCTGCATTAGCAAGAGTGCATCCAGCAGGTAAATGGAAATTGTTGTTCCCCTCTAATTGGCAGCAGTGGGGCCAGAAATGGGAAAATAATATTTGGTTTGCCCTCACTCTCCCAGTACAAGATTAATGTAGAAGAAATGGAAGGACTATCAGAAGAGACCATGAGAGAGTTAGGGTGGTGGAAGACTGAGCGTATGAGGAGAGAGACAGTGAGGGGCGGGGACACACACACAGCACAGTTCCTGGTATCTAGCATCAGTCTTCAACTCTTTAAGGGAGGTTATAGAGAAGATGGAGCCACGCTTTTCTCAGAGGTGCACCTTGGAAGATGAAGAGGCAATCTGATAAAATTGCAGCAGGGGAAATTCTAACTAGATAGGAGAAAAAGAAATTCCTCTGAGCATTGTTAAGACTGGACCAGGAACCCAGAGAGGTTGTGGGATCTCCATCCTCTGACATGGTCACAAATTTAGTAGGCAAGACCCTAAGTAATATGACCCAATTTTGAAGTTAGCCTAATTGAAGCAAAGGGCGGGACAAGACCTCCAAAAGTTCCTTCCAAACTAAGTTATGACAGTTTTTAGATTCCGGGTACAAGCTGCTACCCCAAATTAATGAGATAGATAGCAGAAATCTTCCTGTCAATAAAAATCTATATTTAGAAGGAAAGAGACGTTCTGTGTCAGAAGTTCCCCCTCCCAGAGTCCAACTAATGATACCTACCAGGACTAAGAAAACATTTGCATTGAAATACATTTTTCTGTTTCATTATTAAGACCCTCTTGCCCAGCTGAAGTCACAGATGTCTGCCAAGCTCAGAGCTCTGTGGTGACTGAATTCATACTTCTGGGTTTTCCCGTGGTCTGCGAACAGGATGTCCTCTTCTTCATCAAGTTTCTCATAATCTATGTACTGACAGTCTCTGGGAACGTGACCATCATCTCAGTCACACTGGCTGATCATCGACTCCACAGCCCCATGTAGTTCTTCCTTTGCAATCTCTCTTTTCTCGATAACATGGAGGCAACAGCCATTGTTCCAAAAAAGATGAAAGATTTCATCTCTTTGGAAAAGACTGTCTCTGTGCCTGGATGCACCTCACAATGCTATTTCTACTTCTTTTTTGGCACTACCGAAGTCATTCTCTTGGCTGTCACGTCACTTGATCGCTATGTGGCCATCTGCATCCCACTCAGATATTCCACCATCATGAGCAGCCAGAGGTCCTTCCAACTAGGGATGGCTTCTTGGGCTGGGGGCTGCTTTTCTGTCCTCTCTCCCATGACCATTATCTCCTGGCTCCCCTTCTGTGGGCCAAATGTTATTGATCACTTTTGTTGTAACAGTGAGCCATTGATCAAGCTCTCTTCTGCAGACACCCATCTCCTGGAGCCGGTGAAGCTTGCGTTGTCTACTCCTATACTCTCTGCTATTTACTATTCTCTCATATCTGTATATCCTCATCACTATTCTCCATATCCCCTCATCTTCAGGCTGGAAAAAGGCCTTCTCCACTTGTGCCTTCCACATCACCGTGGGGTCCATAATCTATGGCAGTGCCATCCTCATGTACATAGCAACAAAGAGTTTCCCTTCAGCCTCAAGAAGGCAGTCACCCTGCAGACGGCTGTTTTCACTCACTTGCTTAATCCTTTCATCTACACTTTGAGGAGCCAGTAGGTCAGGGATGCTCTGAGGGACACTGCCTCCCACATCCTAAGTGGTACAAGGGCTTTCAGAATGAACTGTAAATTGAGTGGACAATAAGGGCATTCTCAAGATCGCCATATTCCCGACTTTCTACATAAACTGCAGCTCATCTCAGACAGGCTCTTTAAGGAAGTTTTCAAGAAGCAGCATTCCTGTGTGCATCATTTTTCTCCCCGTGTTCCATTCTTATGGGAAACTCCTTCCAGTGAATGAAAAAATGTCTAAACTTGGATATTGTGCGTGTTCCACACAGGATACTTTGTACATGCCAAAGACACAGTAAAAAATTACATCTGTTTGATTAAAACACAACTGTTTGGTAGTATAAATGACTCTGCTGTTAAAAAATATATTCATGTAAGAGTCCTAGAAGACTTCTTTTGCCAAGAAATGATCAAGTGGTAAAGCTTAGGGTTATTAACACACAAAACTCCCAATCCAGTCTTCAGTAACTCTTCTTTCAGTGAGAAGCTCATTATGCCAGCTGCTTTCAATGTCCATGGATAAACAACGGTATGTTCTTTTAAAAGCCAAAGGACACAAAAGACTGCGCATTTGCACATGGAGTGCTAGATGATGTTCAGTACCACAGAACTGAAAATACTATTCCAATGCAATCTGAGAAGAGAGGGACGGACAGAAATGTGCTGGAGGTGACCCAACACCGCCTTGTCTCCACACTGAGACTTACAGTAGCAATACCCCTTGCTCCCCCTTTCAAGTGCCAAAAAGAGCAGGCAGCACAGTTGATTTTCATATACTATACACCATTGCTGGGACGAAGAGACATCCTCACCAGGGGCTAGCTGGCTACACAGGTCAACAGTTTAGAAATCAGGCATTTTGCAATATCTAGAAACTGTTCTCAAGGCATGCGACAGTTAATTCTACTGGGTTATAGCAAGGCTGGCCATATCTGTTTAAAACTCCAGGAGAGAAGATCAGTCCTTACAAGGAATGAAGGACAAGAGAAAAGATAAATAACTATATATAAAGAAGCATTCAAAGACAGAAACAAGCCAAGTCATAAAGATACAAGGAATGGCTCTGTTCACTCAATATATGTAAGTCATCATAACTTGCAGAATTAAGAGAAGATTTGGTTTCAGTTAAAACTCTGCATCTTGTAGGTCCAAATTAAAAAGACATATCTATAAAAATAAAATGTCAGCTTTACTGACTACCTCTGAACTGATCACGTTCCTTCTCTGGTACAAATTTTATGGCAATTAATATACAAAATAAGAAATACAGGAGTTAATATTTGACTTTTGCCTAATGACCACTAAGGACGGCACCTCAAATATTGCTGCAATAAGGAAAGGCGTGAAAAGAAATTAAGACAAATAACTGATTGAATTGCTCACCGAGAGCTAAAATGTCTCACACTTGGAGAGATGAGTGGAAAGCAGACTCTTATTGCTTGAGGGAATTTAACAGGAACCAACGCTGGCTCTCCAAAATAACACGTATTTCTTGAGAGCAACAGGTATGTGGCCATGTGTAGGCCACTACACTATGTAAGCACAACAAACACAACAAGTATGTGCTCTGCTTATCTTGTCTTGGCCAGGGCACTTCCTCCTTATTTTTGGCCCAGGGACTGTACTTTTCCAGATGTCCTTCTGCAGCCCAGATGCCACTAACTTTTTCTAGCCATTAACCAATGGTGATAACTCGCTATTACTCAGACTTCCCTTCAGGGACACAGAGCTCCTGAGCTACCTGAGTTTCTTGACAGCTGTGTTTTTTTCTCCTGGATGCACTCACCATCACTTTTGTGTCTTACATTAACATCAACATTACTGTAACATATTCGGCTTCAGGAAAGGCAAAATGCCTCTGCACCTGCACCTCCCAGGTCACTGTGATCTCCATTTCTTGTGATACCTGCCTCTTTGTGTGACCCAAATCCACCCACAGCCAAAGAGCATCTCAGCAAAGCAGTCTGTTTACAACACAGGGTTTTGTCTCCTTTTCAACCATTTCATCTACAGCATTAAGAACAAGCTCAGAATATCCAGATGTTGCTGGATGGAAGAGAGGGAAAACAGCTGCTTAAAGAAGCATTTGACCCAGAGTTGAACCTTACACAGGAAAGTGAAAAGTTCAGAAATGAAAATGTTTTTTATATGTTCAGCCTTAAATTACCACGCGAAAGCCTTTTCATCCCTCTTTCTCCCAGGGCTCCCTCTTCTTTTCATTAATTGCTCTGATGAGGAGACTGTCTGTTTCCTTTTCAAGTTCTCCAACACCAACCCCCTTGAAGGACTGGAGAGATGATAGAAGGGAGCAGAAACACCAGCAGGAGATACCTCCGCCACCTGTGCAGTCTGTGCCACCACAAGCACAGACACCAGGCGTGTGCTTCCTCCTGCCCTGTCAGCTACTCAGGCTCCAATGACCTCACAAGCACTGACTCAAGCCATGTGTTTTAGTTTAGTTATTGCTTTGGATTTTTTGCTTTGCTTTTCTGTAGCATGATCTGCAAATTGTAGTTTTTAAAGAAAGTATTTACTAGCAGTCTGGCTCCTGTTCATCACCTCATGTTATGACAGGACTGTAATAATGAAGTTGGTTGAAAATAAATGTATTGGTGATCCAAATACATAAAGTCCAAAAGTGCTGGTGATCCAAATACAAATAAAGTTGTTATTGTAACTGAAAAGTAGACACAAGTTCTGACACTTGTCATCTGCAATAAGAAGTTATATTCAAATAAAAATAAGAGATACCAGAGTAACTAAGCATGACCAAGTCCATTGATTAGGAAATGCAAAGACAATAAACAGGCTTTAAAGCAGAAAGTTGTATGTTGCCAGTCCAAAGGGATTGGTCTCTTGTTGGGGCAAACATCAATCTACCTTCTGTATTTAATGAACCAGAAAGGTAGAAAAACACAAAAACATTAAAAAATGATACAACCCACACACTATGCCAACTTGTACATGTGTTACAGCACAGTGATTACACACTGCTGTGATCATCCCTGAAACTCCTTCCTAGTGGTGGGTTAGCAACAGACATTGGACCCCACACTTGCATGGCCCAAGTGCTGTTCCTTGTTTTCTGTGTTATCCCGAAACAAAGCCCTTGTCCACAATTCAGTTTCTTTTCTTAATCTATTAACCAACCAACCTTACTGGAGGGAAAAACATATCAGAAGTAAAGGATCATCAGGCAATTTGCATGAAACATCTAGGGCTGTTTGGCTGCAGTTGTTGGTAGTTGGAAAAATCTCTTAAGAAGAATGCAATAAACCAAACTGGCCACATACAGTTTGTTTCTTCATTAGACCCTAGACAAGAAACAAGTAATGAAATTAGTCATTAACAAAAGAGAGAGGGGAGGGCACTTCCTTTGCAGGGTCTCTTCCCAGGGGGTGAAACTGAGCAAGCTTAACATAGCAGTTTTGATCACGTTGTTTATGTGAACTTTCAATGTTTGAGGTTATGCTCTTTTTCTAAAAATATGAGGATCTCAACACTTCATGACCTTGCAAGTTTCCTCAAAGAGCTCTGGGAACAGACAAACAGAGATTCAACAAGGCAAAGTGCTGGGTCCTGCACTTGGGTCACAACAATCTCATGCAATGCTATGTGCTTGGGGAAGAGCAGCTGGAAAACTGCCTGGAGGAAAAGGAGGACCTGGAAGTGTTGGTCAACAGCCGGCTGAATATGAGCCAGCAGTGTGCCCAGGCAGCCAAGAAGGCCAATAGCATCTTGGCTTGTGTCAGAAATAGTGTGGCCAGCAGGACTAAGGAAGTGATCATCCCCCTGCATTCGGCACTGGTGAGGCCGCACCTTGAGTACTGTGTTCAGTTTTGGGTTCCTCACTACAAGAAGGACACTGAGATGCTGGATTGTGTCCAAAGAAGGGCAATGAAGCTGGTGAAGGATCTAGAGCACAAGTCTTACAAGGAGTGGCTGACAGAACTGGGGTTGTTTAGTCCGGAGAAACCTTCTCACTCTCTACAACTACCTGTAAGGTAGTTTCCAACCTAAATGATTCTATGATTCTATGCCTCTGCTTTACCTTTGTCCCTATTAGTCAGGTGACCGTCTTCAACAAGTATCAGTCCAATGTTTTCTTTAGACCTCCTTTTGCTATTGATGTACTTAAAAAAGCCCTTCTTGTTGTCAGATACAACACTGGCCAGTTTCAACTCTAGTTGAGCTTTGGCCTTTTGTGTCTTCTCCCTGCGTATATAAATCATAGCTCTGTAGTCTTCCTGCAAAGTCTGACCTTGCTTCCAGAGATTGTACAATTTCTTTTTCCTCTTGAGCTCCACAAGGAGGTCCCTGTTCAGCCATTACCTGTGATTGTAATTGGCAAGTGATCTCCCTATCTTTATCTCAATCCATTTTCATCTTATTTTCTCCCCCTGTCCTGTTGAGGAGGGGCAATGAGAGAGCTGCTTGGTGGCTGTCTGGCAGCCAGACAAGGTTAACCCACCACAGGTGTACATGGCAAGATTTTGGTAACAAGGGGCCTGCAGGTGTGGCCTCTGTGAGAAGAGAGAAGGGGCTGCTCTGTGCCAGATACAGCCACTTCCAGCCAGCTCCAAAATAGACTCACCACAGGCCAAAGCTGAGCCCATGAGTGAAGCTGGTGCCACCTCTGGGAAAACATCTTTAAGAAAGGGCAGCAATTGCCAGCTAGAGAGGAGGAGGAAACAAAAAGAGTGAGAAACAACTGAGGGAACAGCACAATCAGAGAAGGAGGAGGAAACACTCCATGGTGGAGCAGATATCCACTACAGCCTGTGGAGAAGCCACGCTGGAGCAGAGGAAAAACAAAAGAGGAAAAGAGCAGCAGAGGGAAAAGCTTATGGATTGACCATAACCCTCCCCACTCACCCTGCGCTGCTTGGGGCAGTGGTAGAGGATTGGAATGAATGAATAAAATTGAGCATGAGAAAGCAGCAAGTAAAGGCGTTGGTTTAGTATTTGACTTTGTTTCTCACAAACTAAAACTATTTTAATTGGCAATAAATTAAATTAATTTTCCCCAAATCCAATCTGTTTTGCTCCCAACTGCAACTGGTAAGCCATCTCTCCGTCTTCATCTCAACCCACAAGATTTCTTGTGTCTGTTTTCTGCCTCTGCTCTGTCCCACTATGGGGTGGAAGGGGTGCATGAGCAGCTGGGTGGGAATTTGGTTGTTAGACAAGGCTAACCCACCACAGCAAGGGGGAAAAATACACAGGCAAAGCTGAGTCTAGGTGCTGGAGGACTAGGAGATCCTTTCTGTGTTGGCATATTTTGGTTGCTAACAGAAGAAGGAACTACATAACGTGTAGAAAGCATAAGCCATCTGTAATCAGCATCTTTAAGTCACAGTTACACAATGCTGATGTTGCATCTCGGAAACAATTCAGTCACTTGGATGGGCTATGCCAGCATTCACACCTGCCTTAGGGAGCTAGAAAATGCCTTCAACAGGCTCTCCTTTAGGGCTTGTTTGACTTGATTGTTCCTGAGTGAGTAGATGTACGGGTTAAGCATCTGAGTCACCACAGCGAATAAGAAAGAACGAACTTTGTCAGACTCCTGCCCACCTTGCTGTGCTGGGCGGATATACCTGTAGACACATGTGCTATAAAATATCATCACCACCATGAGGTGAGCCGAGCAAGTGGAAAATGCCTTCTTCCTACCTGTGGAAGATGGTATATGCAAGATGCTGATAATAATGCAGCCGTAAGAAACAGCAGTTACTGTTAAGGTACCAGGTATGATGATAATTAGTACGGTAAGCATCAGTCCTTCGATGAACCCTGTGTCTGTGCAGGACAGTTGCAACAACAGGGAAGTATCGCAGTAAAAGTGGTTCATGACATTGGGACCACAGAATGGCAACTGGACAATCATAATGGTGGGAGGAAACATCAAGAGAAAACTCACTGCCCAGCAAGCCAGGACCAGCTGGAGGCAAAATCTGTTGTTCATAATTGTTGTGTAATGCAAAGGGTGGCAAATGGCAACATACCGATCCAAGGACATTGTTGCCACATGGAAAAATGTGCAGGTACCCAAGTAAAAGAAAAGCAGCATCTGAAGGAAACAACCAGGCAGGGAAATCATCTTCCTCTCTGTCAGAAGGCTGTAGAGGGTGCTGGGAATGAATGTGGAGGTGAAAGTGATTTCCAAAAGGGCAAAATTTCTGAGGAAGTAGTACATTGGGGTCTGAAGGAAATGATTCACAAGAGTGATGCTGATGACAGTAATGTTTCCAAGCAGGATCAAGAAGTAGGCAATCACAAGAAACAGAAAGAGGATGATCTCCAAATGGCGGCTGTTGGTCAGCCCCAAGAGGACAAATTCCACTACTGTTGTCTGGTTCATTGAGGCTTCATTGCTAGCAGAAAAAGAAAAAAAAAGGCCCATTTTGAGAACTACTGGAAAACAACAGAGCACAAGTCAGTGTGGCTTTGCTAACATTAATGAGCAATACCAGTAAGGAACCCCTTGTAAAAGACTGGAGCAGCCACAGTAACCACATAATGACAATCTTGTTCACGTCAATGGAGCCTCAAGCTCCATTTGTAACATTGAGTCCTCACTCCAGTAACATGATTCATACAGTTCCCCCTTAGCATAGTTGAGAGAGGTGCACATGCAGAAACTGTTATAGACCCTAGGACAAATGAATCTCTGAACTGTCTGACAACATTCACCCTCCATCAAATACAGAAAAAAACCCAAATGCACACAGTGAGTACTTTGACTAAGTGCCCAAAGACCTACTAGTTGCAATGAATTCAAAAGCAGTACTGCAGAGGAATGCAATCATACTGTAGACTGACCCTGAAGTAGATTACACTAGTTGATGGGTACATAAGTATTGAAAAAGAGAAACGTACTGCAGTTAAAAGGAGATAAAAAGACAGAGAGAGAGAGAGACTTTACAAAGAAAAGGCCAGACAAAAAGATAGCAGTGCTACAAAGAGAAGGGTGGCTGGTTGCCACTGAGAGAAGGAAAAATGTGCAGAGAAATGGAAGGATGCTACGCTAAGCAAGAGTATAAGAGGGGGCAGGGGGAAAAGTATGCGAAAATTTTCCGGTTACTTTTCATTTACCCTCAGCTCTACAGCTCCAGTGGGTCAACTCTTATGCCGATGGTCATTCTTCTTCAGAGCACCTGTCCCCAAGCTCCCCTTCACCTACCCTAAACTCAGACAGGTACATTGTCCAGTGCACTGTGTCTACTGCACTACTGTACTGTACTATGACAATAGTCACCACTGTCATTGCCATTACCTTTTGGAAGTGAAGTGGAACTTGAAAATTCTGGCTGATGCCCTTCAATCACATTCTTTTCCTGAAGGCTTGCAAGGTCCCATCTATGGGTTTTCAACTGCATTCTCCCTCCTTTTTCTCCCAGACACCAGCCCTCCTTGCCCTAAAAAGAGACATACGTCTCATCTTGCACTCAGAGGTCCCAGGTTTTGTCTATTGCGTCTGGATCTTTGAATCTGGTTTTAGACTCATTTCAGATATTTCTGAATGATTGAAATAAACACCAACACAATGAGTTTCCAGGGAAAGCAAGCACATCTTAGATAGCTCATAGCCCATACCAAACATGCCACTCAATTCTCCTTCTTCAAATGCTCCTTACAAAATGCTCAACAAAAGGGTAGATAGGAGCTAGGATGCTATAACCCTTCTTATCACACTATTCCCATCAAATCTTTCCCCTTTAGTGCCCTTTTCCCAGCAAAACACAGGGGTTTATTAGCATCACCTCATGTGTGTTTCTCAAAAAACACCAAACAAAACAACTCCCCTCTCACAAAACATAACAAATATAGAACATATTTTTTAATACCACAGATGGACAGATATTATCTGGAAGCTGAGAGTGGTCCCTTAAAACAAGAAACTCCCTCAGTTACAGCTAAAAGCTTTTACTTCAGTTTGAAGACGAAAAGTTCAGGTTTCCAAGCCATTGTCCCTTTAATCTTTCTGTCTCCAAAAAATCACACCCAAACTCTAAGAAATGGCCCAAATAGTTACCAGTATATCCACAGCAATCCAGGATGCTTCAAAAAGGATTCTGATTCTTATGCTTCTCCTTCATTTAGTTTGACATTTGATTTTGGGCAAATAAATTTCCTCTCTTTTCAGGTCCTTTTTATAATAGTGCTAGTATATCAGATTCTTGTACTTCCTCACTGAGTCAAACCTCAGGGAGCAATTAGGTATTGAAATCTGCTAAACACGTCCTGGGAAAACATTTGTGAAAGTTTGAAGAACAGCAAGAATATAATCAAACCATAGAGAAAACGAGATTTGAAAGGACCTCTGGAGGTCCAATCCCTTGCTAAAAGCAAGGCTAACTTCAAAGCTGGACAAGGTTGCTCAATCCTTCTCTAGGTAAGCGTGGATATCTCCAAGCATGGGGATCCCACAACTTCCCTGGGCACTGCCTCGTGCTTCACCATATTCATTGTGAAGAGTTATTTCCTTGTCTCCAGTGGATATTTACTTGTTTAAGCCATGACCCACACCTCTTGTCCTTTCATTGTGCACTTCTGAGAGGTCTGGCTCTGACTTCTCTATAAATCCCCTTCAGACAGTGGACAGTACAGCTAGATCCCTCCTCTCAACTTTGTCTTCTCCGTCTGCTTCTCTTCATGTGCCCTGTGCCCCAGTTCTCCAATCAACTTGCTTGTCCTCCACTGGACTCACTCCATTTTGATAACATCTTTTTTTTTTACTGGGCTGGGGGGAGCTATACTGTATCTAGTTCTCCAGATGCAGTCTCACAAGTGCCAAGCAACAAGACATTAGCACCTAACCAGAATGGCTGGCTACACTCTTGCGAACGTAGCCCAGTACGCAGTGAACCTTCGCTGTCACAGAGGCACACTGCTGATGTGTTCAGCATGTCATCCACCAGAGCACACAGGTCTGTCTGCAGAGTTGCTCCACAGCCAGTCAGCCTCCAGTCTACACCTATGGATGGAGTTATCCCATCCCATGTGCAGGACAACTGAAGGGAGCCCACTCCACTTCACTTAGTACATGAACTAAGCAGTAGCTAGCTCCCCAGCTACTGTGGTTACTACCAGGAGCTAAGTTCAAAGCACGAACATCAGACAGGGAGTAGAGTATTAAACCACCATCTTTCTTTGGCACCATCTTTCTTTCTCAGTTCACTATTAGGAGTAAAGTGAGTAACATGGATTGCTAAAGCAGAGATCTACAGGTAGCGGAGGAAACACACCCTTGTAAGAATCTGTAAGCCAAGTCAGTTTCTAAGTCAGTGGGAAGGAGTATCGCAGATCCTTACTTAAATTAGGACTCACTCATCCCAATCAGCCCATTTTGTAGCTGTGGAGAGGAGAAAAGGACAACAGACATTACTGCAAATCTCAGTTCTGCAGGAATCAAAACTCTACTTTAACTGTTAATACTTTCCCTCTTCCTGAGGGAAGCAATTCACAGGTCGGGTGGAAATCCTTCACCACGCACCAGGAAGAAATAAACAAAATTACCATTAACCATGCAGCACAGGAGGAAAGAGTGGGACGCCAAGCTATAGCCCATCTGTTTGTAACAAGTTTTTCTCTACTTTGATGATGTTCCTGGAGCTAGTAATAAATCAACAGCATAGGATGTTTGGTAATGAGGGAGTTCTGCTGTAAGAGTGGGAACCATCCCAGATGAGATTGCGATATGTCTTTCCAGCAGGTTCAGGTATTATTCTGGCACTTGTTAATCCATGGTCTATACCAGGGCTCATCACACTCAGCTTGTTTGTACTGTCCTGTCCATCATGACTAATTACACTCTGTTACTCAACTCTCGAGCGAGGTAAGGTTGTGCTAATCCCACTCTATTCTGCCCCTTTGCCTTACCATCATCTGGCAAAGACATGCAATATATAGATGCAATTATGCTTTCACTTGCATTATACATCATTTGTGGGCAAATAGCTTAAGTTTTCACAGGTGTATACACTCGATACACAAAAATGATGATAAAAAGCAGTATGGTGCAAGCTAATCAATGGCCATCCTGTCCTAGTAATCTTAACGCTTATGAAAGCATCTTTCTTCACATTGTACTCACTGTAAATTGCTTTTCTGTTTCTTCTATGCAGACACCATCTGGGGAACTTCAATAGGTAACTCAAACTTTATAGGTATTTGCCACTTCTTGCAGTTACATCTACTGCTGGTGCTGTGGCTCCCTGAGAGTGCAGCAGTCATATCACAGATGCCCAGCATCCATCAGCCTAAGGCATACCATGAACTCTGGAAGGGCCGTGCTTTCGTGACAACTGCTTTTACCTCTTGCATTTGGGGGCCTAGTAACAGCTTGGCACCAACATGTAACCTTTCCACCTCACGTCCTCTGTGTCTACAGTGTCTGCATACCAGTGCTCCCCCGATATCTCTATTACCATGGGGTTTATAGGCAAATGTCAGCACAAGTTGTCAATCCAGCCAGTCCCCAGAGATATCATGGTATACGTTTTTAGCAGTTTTAGGTACTGTTCTCCTGTCACTTGTTGATTGGCGGCCTCTGCGAAGGCTCATCACACACAGTTCTTATTTACATTGTCCTGCCGACCATGTCTCATTACACTCAGCTATTCACCTTGTGATCAAGGCAAGGGGGTAATACTCATGTGACGTACACACAACTACACCCATGGTGAGGTGACTGCCACCCCACAGCAGAATTCTAAAATGAGACAGACTACCACTACAGTCAAGCGTCTGTTGTTGTTGCCTGCAAATGGAGACCTTTATGAGTTGTGCATATTTCCTCATGCTCACAGCATGGAGGACAAGAAAAGTTACAGTGACAAAAATGCAGTAAAGGAAACACATCAATATTAGCAGGAGGACAGAGAGGTCTAAGGCTAGCATAAGTCCAAGAGAAAACGCACTTAAGAAAAATACAGAATGACCCTACAGCTGATCCTACCTTCCAGCAGAGAGATGGAAGCAATTATACATTTGACTGTAAACCATGGCACTTTCACGTGCTGCCTCTACAGTCCAAACTTCCACCAGATTTTAGCACAACACTGAACAGTGTCTCTACAAGATCTGCAACTTCCACTTTGCTTGGTGTCACAGAATAACCAGGATGCGATTGAGATCAGGTCAGGACAGAAACAGGTTATTGCTACAGCTATAGGGGAGAGCAGAGAGCAGCAGTGACAGACTCTGCTGCTGTGAACTCTGCCCAAATGGGACAGTTACAGAGTTTATACACCTTTAGGTTATATGACTCATTCTTCACCAAGCCCTGTCAGATATGCAGGACATGGTAACTCACAACAGAGAGTGGATTACTTCAGATAAGGAGTGTCTAGACAGCCCATCCTTTCACAAACAATTCATTCCTTCAACAGTTGGGTCATGCTGACTCGGTGAGGCTATCAAGTCATGCTGCAGACATCTCCTAACTAGAGAAGTCTGCAAACCTCTGCCTATGAGGTGTTAGCTATTTCACTTCTGCATTGGGGAAAGGATCAGCAGAAGTAAAAAGCTTCAGATGTTTTCAAGTTAGCATGGCTGGAGCAGAAGAGATGGATTTTGGATAGCATTGGGTTAGCAAAAGCCTAAGAACTTTCACTCGTCAGTCCAAAAAGAAATCTCATGCAACAAATAATCCTTGAGCATTTATTCCAGGTTTTTAGGTGGAGTAATGGCCATTGCTTTCTTCTCAAAGGCCTTGTGAACAACAGAATCAGTTGTGTGGTTTGGGGTTTTTTTCAGCTGCTAAATTGGTTGACTCAGTCATGAGGAATTAAAAGTAGATTAGATACTAAATCTCAAGTGTGCAGGATAAATATAGGTTCTAGACAGAGAAGAACAATGCAGGACAGTGGCAAAGACCAAGGAGATGTTTAAGGGGAGCAAAAGGAAGCGCTGCTGCAGAAAAAGGGGCAGAGAATCTCTGTGGGTGTTGCAATGGTGTTAGAAGTGTAAAAAATGGGAGTACCCAACTACAGGGTCCTGTAGGGTATTTTTAAAATAATCATTAGATGATCATAAATCACAGAGTAATATAGTTTGGAAGAGACCTCTGGAGATCTCTAGTTCAACTCCTACTCAAAGCAGGCCCAAACTTCCTTGTCAATTCAGTTCTGAAAATCTACAAGATATTCAAGAATTTTTCAGGGTCCCTGTTCCAGTGTGTAACTACACTGTGAAAAATCTTTTCTATCTCTGTGTGCTGGAAGCAGAATCTATCTCTGCCTTTTATATACCCCACCAAAAGGCAGCTGAATGTCACATTAAGATCCCACCGGAGCCTTCTCTTCTTGAGACAGAAGAAACCCAGTTGTCTCAGCATCATGTCTTGTGCTCCAGCCTCCACCCTTCCTGGACTTGCACCAGTATACCAAAGCCTACCATGTTCTGGGGAGTCCTAAACTAGACTCAGTACTGCAGAAGGGGTTTTGCAAGTGCTGAGCAGAGGGGAAGAATCACCTTCCTTGACCTGCTAACTATGCTTTTTTTAAGACAGCCCAGAATATGCTTCCTTTACTGACTCATGTTCACTTTTTCACAGGAACTGCAGGTCTCTTTCTGCAAAGCTGCTTTCCAACCAATCAGCCCCAAGTCTCTTCTGTTTCATGAGGTTATCCCACATCAGGATCAGGACTTTGCTCTAAACTTCATTGAACTTGGTGGTGTTTCTTTTGATACATTTCTCAGCCTGTCAAGGTCAATCTCAATAGTAGACTTGCCCTCCAGTGTATCGATTGCTCCTTCCAACTTGGTATTGTCCACAACCTAGCTGAGAGTGAACTCTGTCCTATCATCCAGGTTGTTAACAAAGATAGTATTGATCCCTGAAGGATTCCACTAATAACCATCTGCCAGCTGGACTTTGCGTTATGGATCATCACCTTTTGAACCTGGAGGTCCACCACTTTATAATTCATCTCTCCATTCTGTTGCTCAACAGTATTTTATGTGCGCCCTAGTTCTGGGGTAGCAATTTTTATCTCCCCTCCAAAACGTTGTTCTTCAAGGCCATGGAACATCAAATACAGGCATTCTCTGATGAAAGGAGATGACTTCCAGCTGGTTTTTCATCGCACATCAGCATGGCAAGCTCCCACGGGGCTCAGCAATCCTGAGCACCACCAAAATTGTTCAACTACCCCAGGACTGCAGCCACCATTTTCACCAAGGACATGGTGTTACAGAGCTGTCTGGGTTTGGTAAGGCGAAGAGGAGACCCTACAGGTTCTGATGGTTCTCTGTAGATGTGAATATTGCAGAGGACCTCCACAAGAGCAGCAGTTGCTAGCATCTGGGGGAAGAAGCAAGGGACATGGCTGTGGAACCCATTCCCACACAGACCTTTCCTTCTGTGCTGGACAAGAGAGAGGACACAGGCAAATGATTACTCATGTGGCAGAGATGCCACAAAAATGGGCAACTGACCAAGGGAAAAAGGTCCCAGTCCCCTTATGGGCACTGCAGAGAAACTGTGGGAATGCTCAGGTCCCAGTTTCCTCCATGACCAGTGAGACTTTAACACATGAGGATACCAGAGGCTGTAGAAGGAAGACAGGTAACCCCCTAGACTGTGTCCTAGAAAAATCATGCTGTTAATCCCATCTCCTAGCCACAGAAACTGAGCTCAGAAATGTAGGTCTCTTCTACAGGACAAGGCTCCTTCAGGAGGCACTGGAGGCACAATCAGAGAACAGGACACCTGTAAACACCCCAGCTCAGCCCCACCACTTACAGACATGGACTTCAAAGGGGAAAGAGTCTGCACAAGTTGAAACCAAAGAAGGGAATGTGTACACATTCCCCCTGTCCAGCCCCCAGATGGGTGCATTCCCTACCACATAAACACAAGTGCTGTTTCTTGGGGGTATTTCTATCCCTACCACAAGGTCAGATAAGAAGACATTCACAGGGACCAAGCACATGAGTTAGAAGGGATAAGGTCTCCAAAGATTCAGGCTACAGGATTGATGCTATGACGTAGTTCAAGTGACTGTCCTGGTTTCGGCTGGGATACAGTTATTTTTTTTTTCCTAGATAATGCTGTGTTTTGGATTTAGTAAGAGAACAACGTTGATAACACGCTGATGTTTTAGTTGTTGCTAAATAGTGCTTGCACTAGTCAAGGACTTTTCAGCTTCTCATGCCCTCACAGTGAGAAGCTGGGAGGGGTCACAGGCAGGACAGCTGACCCAGACTGGTCAAAGGGCTACTCCATACTGGATGACATCATACTCAGGATACAAACTGGGGGGAGTTGGCCAGGGGGCAGCGATCACTGCTTGGGAACTGGCTGGGCATCGGTTGGCAGGTGGTGAGCAACTGCATTCTGCATTGCTTATTTTGTATATTATTATTATTATTATTATTATTATCCCTTACTTTTCTGTCCTATTAAACTGTCTTTATCTCAACCCAAGAAATTCACTTTTTTTTTTTTCTGATTCTCTCCCCCATCCCACTACAGGGGGATGGAGTCAGCAAATGGCTGTGTGGTGTTTATCTGTCTGCCAGGTTAAACCACAACAGTCCTTTTTGGTGCCCAACGTGGGGCATGAAGGGTTCAAGATAACAACAGATCTGACCAGACAGTGCTAAAACAAATTTGTGATAAGCATTCATTATATTAGTTTAATAGTTGCTGGTTGCAACGTTGATTTATTTGCTCTCAGAGTTGTACTTGTTCTCAGAGTTGTGTAATGTAACACCTTACTTGCCGTATGCACTCCCTGTAGTGCTGCTTATCATCTCTGGGAGGTGGATTAGTTATCACTTTGCTGTGCTGTGTAACACTGGCTTATGGTATGATAAAATTATTGGTCGTGAGATTGTACTCAGCACTGCCATCATCCCCGTAGTTTGGGAGCCATCTCTCAGAAACTATTAATAATTACACTTTTTACCTCTTCTCCTTGGGGAACCAATCTATGAGGGAGACAGGGGGGACACCTTCCCCCACTCCTTCACCTTCCCTTTCTCCTTCAGGCTAGTTACAACAGCTCTTGAGAATTTTGAATATCTTTGGGATGTTCAAACCAGCATGTTCCTATTGCTGTGTCTCCCGAATGTGGTTCAGGTCTTGTTTAGGGATAAACAACTATTTAAGAATACCATCACTACCGGCACTGCAGCTACTCAAACCTCGGCAGCAGGCACCACAGCTGAACCAGAGAACCAACCCATGCCAGCATCAGTCGCCCCTATACACAAGAAGAAATACACAAGAAAATCAGCCCATTTAGTAAGGGATGAAGATGAACCAGGGCCATCACAAGAACAGGAGAAGGAAAAGGCAGAACCCATAAATGAGATGGCAAGCACCTGATCCCTATCACTGAATGAGTTGCGAGATATGCAAAAAGATTTCAGTTGTCATCCAGGCAAGAACATCGTCACCTCTGATGCTGGGATACCAGAGCCAGTAGCCTGGAATTAGAAGATAGGGAAGCCAAGCAGCTGTGATCCCTTTCTAGGGAAGGGGGCATGGACAAAGAGATTGGAAAATGGGCACAAGCCCTCAGCCTCTGGAGGCAACTCCTGTCAGGTGTGACGGAAAGGTATCCCTTCAAGGAAGATGTTATATGTCACCATGACCACCATGGAGAGAGGTACCCAGTACCTGAGGGAATTAGCCATTCTGGAGGTGACTTATGATGCCCTGAACAATGAGCACTTATCCAAAGATTCAGATGAAGTCAAGTGCACATGGCCCATGTGGCGGAAGTTTGTACAGACCGCACCATTGTCTCATGCAAACTCATTGGCAGTAATGACCTAGAAAGATGGAGAGGAACCAACGGTGGACAACTCTGACAATAGAAAGAAAGTCTCTCTTCCTCCCTACAAACCTGCATTTCAGCTGTGGAAAAACTGTCTGAAAAACTGTCTCAGGAGTTCCAGCAACTCAAAGAAGGTATGTTCTGCTCTCCACCTGTACAGCTCTACACCCCACCAGTATCTCAGCCATTAGGACTAAGCGTCCCTCTGTTCAAGAAAGAAGATATAGTGGATACACACCATGGGCCACCCTGCAGTTCTACCTGTGTGACCATGGAGAGGACATGAGTAAGTGGGATGGAAAATCTACCTTGACCCTAGAGGAAAAGATACGTGAGTTGCAAGGAAAAACAATTACAAAAGGTGGTTCTTCCAGGAAAATGGCTGCTCCAGTTTCCAGTGAGCAGTTCTCCAGACAGAGTAGAAGGGCTGATTTTACTTCTGATCTTAATAATGGAACTTTTGATTCACATTTACAATAAGTGAGTAACAAATACTATGACCAGGACTAGAGGGGCCCTGCCTCCAGCCAGGTGGAGGAAAGGGACAACCGGGTTTACTGAGCTGTGTGGATTCGATGGCCTGGCACATCAGACCCACAGGAGTACAAGGCTCTAGCAGACACCTGTGCACGGTGTACCCTAATACCATCAAGCTATGAGTCATAAAATCATAGAATCATAGAATCATGGAATCATTAAGGTTGGTAAAGACCCTTAAGAGCACGCTGGCTGAAATATAAATATGGGGAGGCCTGGCAGACTGCTTATATCACAGTCCCACAAACCTGCCAAGGCAAGCGCCATGTGCTTACAATGGTGGAAGCAGCCGCCAGATGGCTGGAAACATATCCCATGTCCCATGCCACTGCCTGGAGCACTGCTGGGCCTTGAAAAGCAAGTCCTATGGCGACAGGGCACCCCAGAAAGAATCGAGTCAGACAATGGGACTCATTTCAGAAAGAGCCTCATAGACACCTGCCCCAAGGAGCTGAGTGGGTATTTCAAATCCCCTATCATTCACTAGCCTCCAGGAAAATTGAACAATACAATGGACTCTTAAAAGACTACACTGAGAGCAGCGGGTGCTGGGACATTCAAACATTGGCATCCACACTTAGCAAAGGCACCTTGTTAGTCAACACTAGGGGATCTGCCAATCGAGCTGGCCCCACCCAGCCAAAACTTTTACATACTGTAGAGGGGCATAAAGTCCCTGTAGTGCACATAAAAAAGTATGCTGGGGAAGAGAGTCTGCGTTATTCCTGCCTCGGACAAAGGCAAACCCATTCGTGCGGCTGCTTTTCCTCACGGACCCACTCAGCGCAGGCGACCTCAGGCCAGAGCATCTCCCGACGGGATCCGCTGCTGCCAGCTACGGGCTTCCAGGCGCGGCGGCATGGCCTCAGGGAGCCGCTCTCTAATCTGCCTAGCAACAGCCGTCGCGGGGCTCTCATTGGCTCTTGGAAGGAGCCGCTCTCTAATCTGCCTAGCAACAGCCGCTGCGGGGCTCTCATTGGCTCTTGGAAGGAGCCGCTCTCTAATCAGCCTAGCAACAGCCGCTGCGGGGCTCTCATTGGCTCTTGGAAGGAGCCGCCCTCTAATCCGCCTAGCAACAGCCGTCTCTGGGCTCTCATTGGCTCTTGGAAGGAGCCGCTCTCTAATCAGCCTAGCAACAGCCGTCGCTGGGCTCTCATTGGCTCTTGGAAGGAGCCGCTCTCTAATCTGCCTAGCAACAGCCGTCTCTGGGCTCTCATTGGCTCTTGGAAGGAGCCGCTCTCTAATATGCCTAGCAACAGCCGTCGCTGGGCTCTCATTGGCTCTTGGAAAGATTCGGGGATGCGCACTCAATAAAGCCTTCAGCGCATGCGCTAGCTGAGACCCCGGGCCACAGCTCGCCCTCCGCGACACGTGCGCAGGCGCATGCGTACCGCGGCGGCGGCGCCTCCCTGTCCGCCCTTTCGCGGGCAAGAGAACGGCGCCTGCGCAGCAGTCGCTGACCCGGCGGCGCCTTCGGCGTGCGCCTGCGCTGCCCAGCCGCCCCCCCGGAAGTGCTTGCGGGCTGCTTCCGGCCACCTCAGCCTGGCCGGAGGGACCATGTCGGGCGCGGCGGGCTCCGGCGCGGGGGCCGCGGGCTCGGTGGGCTCGGTGGTGCGGCGCTTCCTGGCGGAGTATGGCAGCGGCACGCCGAGCCGCCTCAAGGTGCTGGACGCCTACCTTCTCTACGTGCTGCTCACCGGGGCCTTCCAGTTCGGCTACTGCCTCGGCGTCGGCACCTTCCCCTTCAACTCCTTCCTCAGCGGCTTCATCTCCGCCGTCGGCAGCTTCATCCTCGGCGGTCAGTGCCCCGTCACGCCCGCCCCGGCGCCGCGCGTTCTCCCTGGAATCCCCTTCACCGCCCGAGCCTCCCCCAGTGGCCGCGGAGCCCCCAGCGCCGCCCAGAGCCCCCCCAGCCGTCAGAGAGTTGCCTTAGAAACGCCCAGATCTCTTGTAGTAACCAGAGGATTCCCTTAGCAGCCGCAGGCGTTCCCCAGCAGCCCAAGGGAGTCACCCACAGTAGCCCTCCAACCTGCCCCGGCAGCCAGGGAGTCCCTCTGGCGGCTTCCAACACCCCCCCCTTTCCCCCATAATACCCAGTTCTGCTCCCAGAAGCCTGCAGGCTCCGGGCCCAGCCTGCCCCGCAGCAGGGTGCTCCGTGATGCGACTGTGAGCCTGCGGGGTCCTGCCAGTTTGCACCACCGAGCCCGGCTCCTTATCAGCCCTGGGATGTCCTTGCTTCTCCGTGGCAGCCAAGGAGCCCTCCCTTTTCACGTCTTGTATTGGTGTCCTTCTTTAGCAACAGTCCCATGGTAAAACCCAGACTCTAGCAATGACTGCTTCAGGGTGTTGCTCTCCCATAATACCCCCCAAAACCACCTTAGTATCATAGAATCATTTAGATTGGAAAAGACCTTTAAGATTTTGTGTGCAGCCCTCCCCAACACACCCAATGGAGAATGTAGAAATATCCCCATTTCTATACAAGTTCCATCCTGTTATAAGCCTGTTCCCCTCAGGACTCACTTGGCCACCCCTGATATCATAGGGCTATGGGAGAGCTGATTGCATAAAAGCCCTGTGCAAATCCCCTGCCAGTGTTCTGCTCATCTTATAATAAAGACAGACTTGCCTCTTCTTGTGGTACCCTGGAGGAATGGTGACCCAGACTGGGATGGGCTGGCCCAGGAAGATTGTGCTTCCCACCATGACTTCCTTTTGTGACCCCTAATCTGTCATTCTTTCTCTGCCATGCAGTTTGCCTCCGGATCCAGATCAACCCCCAGAACAAAGGCGAGTTCCAGGGCATTTCACCAGAGCGGGCATTTGCCGATTTCCTCTTTGCCAACACCATCCTCCATCTTGTCGTCATCAATTTTGTCGGCTGAGCTCTAGAAGAGACTGTGAGGTACTGACTCATGGGGTCACAAAAGGGGCAACCACAGCTCACACAATTTCAGTACTTTTCTAGAGTTGGGAGAGAACTAGACAAATAGTGAATCCAGGAATCCTAGCTCCCAGCTTCATCTTGGCCAAGTACAGTTAAGCTGTTGTCCCCTTAAGTTGGTACAGGGTTAGGATTTACGACTTTCTGGTTTCGTGTGTGTATTTTTTGGCTTTTATACTTTAAAAGGCAGTTTAACTAGTGGTGTTACAGAAACCTACCCACATGTCTCTTATGAGAGAAATACCCCATTCCTCTTTGCAAGTGGGGCTTTGGGAGCTGAAACTCCTGGGCTCTGTTTGTGAGGGTTGTCCTGTGTGGAGGCCATGGTGTGGCTGGTGTCCATGCCTCTTGTTTCTCAGCAGATGAGAGAAGGGAGTTTGGGACAGGGAAAGTTTGGTGCTGGAAAGTGGAGGACATGCCCTGTTACTGTTGCAAAGGGCCACAAGTTCATTGGAGCTTGTGGGGTATTTCGTCTCCCTTTGCAGAAACATCGCTCATGTTGCCTTTTTTTCTTTCCAGGTCTTGAATTGGTCTGGACCTCTGATGCCAAAGCCTGGCATTGGGAAGAGCTGTTCCCCAGCAGACCTACTTCCTTGGTGGAGGAAAGGGACGCAGGGCTCAAGATTTTTCCCCACAGACTGTCCTATGGAGGGGTCTGCTGCCTTGTTACAGTTACTGTAATCTTTCCCGTCAATAAAACCATTTATAATACTGCAGTCTTTTCCCTATTGGTGACAAATACAGAGGTTCTTTTGACACCCAAGTACCCTCACAGGCACGACTCCCTGTTTTTACCTCCCTCCCTCCCTTTCTACCCAGCAGGCTTTTTTTCTGTGTCCCAGTTTCAGAGGGAAGCAGGAAACAAGTCGTCATGGAAACTCAAGTGTCATCCACCCTTTTCATCTCCCTGTTTCCTGCCTCTTTATCTTATGGACAGTATATTGCCAATGTGCCCCAGGCTTCAAAGCTGTGGAAAATTTGGATTAGGCTATGGTTAGCAGTCATGAACAGAAGGAAGCGGAGGGTGTCCTCCAGCACATCCCCAGGTGTACCCACCTTCCCCCAGGCCCTCCCATATCTCTCAAAGGCATGTGGGGCACAGCTGGATGTCCCAGCTGGACTTAGAGGCTGACTAATGCCTGGTAGTGATACAACCATCCTACCACAGTGTTAGCTTTTCATAGAATCATAGAATCGTTAAGGTTGGAAAGGACCCTTAAGATCATCGAGTCCAACCATTAACCTAACAGTGCCAAGTCCACCATTAAACCATGTCCTCGAGCACCACGTCGACCCTTCTTTTAAATACCTCCAGGGATGGAGACTCAACCACTTCCCTGGGCGGCCTGTTCCAATGCCTGACTACCCTTTTGGTGAAGAAGTTTTTCCTAATATCCAACCTAAACTTCCCCTGGCGCAGCTTGAGGCCGTTTCCTCTTGTCCTATCACTTGTTACTTGGGAGAAGAGACCGACCCCAACCTCGCTACAACCTGATTTCAGGTAGTTGTAGAGAGCAATAAGGTCTCCAAACTGGATAACCCCAGCTCCCTGAGCCGCTCCTCCTAAGACTTGTGCTCTAGACCCTTCACCAACTTCGTTGCCCTTCTCTGGCCACGTTCCAGCACCTCGATGACATTCTTGTTGTGAGGGGCCCAAAAACTGAACACAATACTCGAGGTGCGGCCTCACCAGTGCCGAGTACAGGGGCACTATCACCTCCCTGGTCCTGCTGGCCACACTATTCCTCATACAAGCCAGGATGCCATTGGCCCTCTTGGCCACCTGAGCACACTGCTGGCTCATGTTCAGGCGGCTGTTTTCTTTAGTCTGATGTGCTGATAAACCCAAGGGTGTTGGAAGGGGCTGCCAAGCTGTGTCAGTGCCTCAGACAGAGCTGCTCTTGAGCTGTTCTGGGTCCATGAAGAAGCCCACCCCTCAGACTTAACCTCATTGAAAATCCTTCCCCTCTAAAGCATCGTGAAATGCTTAAACTCAATGGCTTTGGCCCTTGGCCATTGCCTCCTCAAGCCCAAGCGAGCTCCTGCATTGAGGTCAAATGCTTCTGTGTCCTCACGGAAAATTGGAGCCCTGTGGTGATCAGATTATGGGCACAGGATGAGATATTAACCCCAGCTAGCCCCTCCACACCTTTGGCTGCAGAATTTACCTGGGTGACCTTCACGCATGAGGCTCCATCCTTGTACTGATCCTGCTTCATGCTTATCTGGTTTCCTCTGCAGCTGTAACACTGGATAGGTAAAATGTGCGTTGAGGCTATGTGACAAATAAATGCTTGTCTGCTGGCACTCAGGAGATAAAATACGGGGTCTGATAGCTTCAACCTCTCAGCATTGGATTATGGCTCCTGTTTATTACCTTTTTCCTTTCAGCATTTCCAGCTGTGCTGCAGCCATTAAACCCATAAAAGTGTTAAACCTGGGGCTCTTAAGTCTCTTGCCTAACATAGGCTCTGCAGAGTGAGGTACGAGGGAGCAGGATCTTTACTGTCTCAAAGGATGCTGGCTGGGTCTGTGGTAGGAACAGAGAATTCATGCCAGCCCTCACACCACCACCTCTCTCCAGCCCCAGGCATTAAGCTGGGTTTGTTTACAATGGTACCGGCTTTGTACTGCTGGGGAGCAGGCAGGGGACTCGACAGCATGCGGGCATTATAAATGAGCCACCAAGCTCTTCCTTCCCATGAGAAGGGCTCTCTCTGAGCCAGGCCGGTGGCAGACAGAGCCAGCACGTTCACAGGAGGAGGAACAGCCCAGGGTCTCCCCTTTGCCGCTGCGGCTGCTGCTGTTTGCAAGCTGCGAGTGCCTCCCTGTGGGTCTGTGTGACTCGGTCTCCCCACGGTTTGGCTTGAGAGAGAGCTCCAGGCTGCGACCCTCCTGTGGCCACTTCTAAGAACTGCATGGGAGCCTGGGGAAAAGGAAAAATTGGGGGGTTTCTCTGGGGTTTCTTTTCTTTCCTGATTTTTACCACCTTGCAATGCCTCTAGTTGCCATAAAGTCAGCACCAGGATTCAGGTCCTATTGGAGCTACTCTCACATCTGAATAAGCTTCAACAAGTCTGTAGATATCTTCAAGCTCTGCTCCTTATAAAGACCATGCTCAGGTCTCCATTCACACTGTAGAAGAGGGCAAGAAGAAAGTCTGTTTTGTGTATGGGGCCAAGTTTAATGAGAGATGACAAATGTGGACAGGGTATTTTCTCCAGCAAAACCCCTAGAGAAGATGCAAATTCATCTCCCACCCATAGGGAGGTATTAGGGAGCAGGAGCTGGCATAGGGTAGAGGGTGCTAGAGATGGCCCATGGCAACATAGCCTTCCCTGCCAACATGAGAGGACTCTCTGACCTGCCCCATCTTCCTCCCTTCTCTTTTGGGTCAGGAGAAGTGAAAGGATTTTTCTGCATGGATGCACTGCCTCTATAACAGGTTGCAAAGACCTATCGGCAAATTCAGAAATCTTACACGCTTCTAAGATCTCTCCCCGCCACCCACCACACTTTATAAAGTATTTTCTCCCCTCCTTTCCCCTGCCTACACTATATATAGCTCAATCTTTCCTATTGTACCCAAAACAACTCCCCCCAGACCCAAGAGCAGGCTGCGGTGAAGGGGCAGGAAGGGAGGGTGCCTTAACCTCATTCAACTTTGGCTTGTGGTCTAACGTCTGCTGTTCTTTTCCACACACTTCTCCTCCTCTCTGCCATGTGCCATACCAGCCCAGATCCCCCCACCACATGTTTTGCGCTCCACTTTCCAGAGGAAGTGGTTTCTGCGGTAGGGCGTAGAAGAGCATCAAAACATGACCCAGATCTTGATTGTGGCGTCATGGAACTGGTGGTGCATCCTCTTGCTGCCCCACCTGGGCCATAAGACCCTTCCACGTCCTGTCCTACTGTGTTATTTCCTGCCTTTGCTTTGCACTGCGGTTTTTCTTTCTTGAAATAAACAAGAAAGCGCAAAGTGGTGGGGGGGGGAGGGGGGCACATTGTGGTGGTGGGAGATTGAAAACCTAATATCTGAAAGTATCTTTGAACTAGACCTACAAATTCAGTGTTTTGCAGATCACATGCTAAGAGTCACTTTAGTCAAAATGTTTAACTTTATCTGTACACTCATCCCCTCACTCAGCAAATATTATCACTGGGGTGGTTTAACCTGGAAAAGACTGAGATGCTGAAACAGAGGGAGCACACTGTCCTTCCTCCTTGACCATGCAGCCAGGAGTGGGCTTGAAGTGCAATGCAAAAAATTTAAGACGGATGTTAGTTTTAAAAAGTGGTGCTAAAGGTAAATGAGCATGGAAACTTTTCTTCCAGGTCCCTGAACATTTCTGGAATGAGGTTAATCTGTTGGAAATCTGTGAAATGCAATGGCTTACTTTGTAATTCAAATATGATTTAGGCAACTTCATCAAGCTGTTTCCCTGTGATGTGGCAGACCTCATCATGATCGAAATGTAAACTTCAAGAGCTGCCTGGAATCTAGCATTTAAAGAGCTGTGGGCTTTCTGCACCTGGAGAGAAATGAGGGTGACTGTTGTGTCAAGGGAGAGACAAGAGAATGAGTCCCTAAACATCTGTACTATAAAATAATCAGGGTAATAGATCCAGAAAGTTTGAAGTTGTTCCTTGGCAGGAGGCATCGGTAACTCTCTGTCACCCTGTGACAGGCCACCTGCTAAATGGTCAGGTGGCAGCAGCATGGCAGGAGACCAGGGAGACTTTGTTGTGCTGCTGCTCAGCACTGTGGAGTCAGATCCGCTGTCAGGGATGCTGGCATGGTCTTCACACGGGGACCCTCCCACATGAAGCACCAGGGCTTTTGGCTAAAAGCATTTGAAGCATGAACCTTTCCAAAAACAGAGTTCCTTGCAATGGCTGTGAATCCAGCAGCAGGGTGAGAAATATCCCGTGAGCAGGAATCACCCCCACCAGTCTGGCGAGGCTTTCCCTGCCACTCGGTTTGGGCACTGGTGTGAGGTGCAAGCAAGGTTCAAGCTTTGCAGGGAAGGTGTGTTTCTTTCAGAGTACCTTTCTCATTTCTCCGTCCCTCTGGTGCTTCAGAAAAAGGCGGAGACATCAATGTCACAAAAGGAGAAAATTTCCTTTCCAGTCTTGACAGTGACAGACTGAACCTGGACACACAGCCCGGTCAGTTGGTGCCATTAATACAAAGCAGGTACCATGTTCTCCAGTGACACTTTGGAGTGGGGGACCTTTAGAGGCAGGACACTTTGGGCTCCTGTGTTCCCCATAGCAGTAGACATCTGCCTTCAAGAACCTGGACCACTTACTAGTCCTCTCACTGTGGGCAAGCCGTATTTTACTGTTGTCTTCACATAGCAGAGAGTCTACTTTTGGAGGAGAGGTGCTCTCCTCTGTTCCCCTCCCTCTGAGCCAGCCACACCGTTCTCACCCAGACACAGTAAGGGTGTCCTGGAAAGGGACTTTGTAGCTATTCCCCCCCACGGTGGATCTAGCCAGTTATTGCAAACAGCGCCTGGTGACCAAACCAGGCTGAAGAGGAGAGTCCAGACACCGATTCCCTTGTCACCCCAAAGGCCAGCCTCATTCCTAAAGCTCATCTGAAGAGTAAAACAAGTTCCTCAAACTACAGATACGAAAGACAAACATGTTTCTTATTTTTTATAAGAATTGTTTAATAGCAGCCAAAGGCCTAAAGAAATGCCAAGACATCAGTGTGGTTGCAAGTACAATTCAAGAATTAGCAGTGTGCGAATTTCACATGTATGCACTGTTTTCAAGGAATGCACACATGGACAGGTAAATATTTCAGTGTGGTTTTATGCAATGATCATAAAAAGAAATCGGGAAATCTAAGGTTGTTAGACTAAACAAAAAGAACAAAAGTAGTTTGTATTTTTACTAAACACAAAGCCAAATCTTAAGCTGGTTTGAATTCAGAAAATATTAAGGCCAGATAGACTTTAAAAAAATACTAAAAAGCATTCTTTTGTTCTGTGATAATGAAGTGAGAATTTCACTGAATTCAGGACTTCTGGGAGACCTGACAGCATATCTTTTATGGGAAAAAAAAAAGATACCTTGCTCTGATCTAGCAAAAGATAGCAGGACAGGGTGCATAGCACCCTGAATAAGTCTCCCTTTGCTTTTCAAAGTGTTTCATTTGCAACTGAAATGGTGTCTGTGGGGGTGCACTCTGAGACATGCATACCAGAAAGCTACCAAAATCTGAAAAAGTCACGTTCAAGTGATATTTAGCTTGCTGTTTTCAACAAACAACACTGCCCCAAGCAGAAATTGTGTGTCATTTTAATGCAAGTAATAGTGAACTTTGGCAATTTATAGTAGCAAACTATGCTTCATGCAAAAAGAGGCATTGTCGTGCTAAATGAATCAGGAACCTGGGGGAGCAGAATGCTGAAAATTTTAAGCTTATTTTTGAGTAGCTTTATAACAATGCAAATAAAGCAATAGAGACGATAGTGGCTGGCGTGATATACAGAAACAGGAAGTGATATCCCTTGCAACAGGAATGCCTGTCTTCCCTCCTGCACATGACGCTCTGGTAAAGATTCCTCAGCAGATTTTTTTTGGTGCTTCAGGGCTGCACCATCTGGTTACTTTCATTGCTGTAACAAAAATAAAGGTGTGTTAAATCATTATTTGAGATACAGTCGCAACTATACAACTGTAAACCTGAAGTGTCTAGGCAATAGAAAGAGGAGAAAGACACTGGGCCGAAACTATTATATTACGTTTGAGGTCCTAAAGTCAATAAACATCAAACTTTCCCAGCTGGAGATTGGTCAGGGGATGGATCTGATGGATGAATGCAGACAAGGGAAGGGATGGCTGTAGAAATAGAAGGGAGAGATGTCTTGAAAGAAGAAAAAAGTTAAATTTGCATGTGGATAAGGAAAAGTAAATCGATTTGAGGGGTGGATGAAAACAATGATATGGCCAAAGGAGTGGAGGAATTTTACTGTTGGTAGGCAAAAGGTGTACAGATAGACTGCATAAACAGTTATTACAGAGAGAAGGAACATTCATAGCTAATGAACTGATCCAGATGTTTTCTGTCAGAGACATTAGCACCCTCCATGAGTACTCACTTTTTTTTCCACATAAGCATCGTCATCAGCACATTAAAAATTATTCCTTTCATTAAAATTATTTTCAGGCCCAGCTGTGATAAAGACAGCATGTTCAGGTTTTCATCTATAAAAGTAACAGAGAATGAAAGTCACAAGAGCACTGAGACATTCCTCGCTTCCAGACAGACTTAAAAGCACTTCTTAATGAAGCTGTTCCACTTTGTGTGGTTGAGTCAGCTAGCAGGATAGCTAACGAGACAGTGAGCAGGACTGTCTCACCGAGAGACTATACTTGCTTCCAGTTGGTGTTTTGAGGGCCGGGTTTTCATTCCTTAACCACTTAATTATCCAATATGCAAGTCTGCCAACCATCTAGCTGTTTTTAAATACAGTGTATTATGAACCCAGGATGCTGGAGGTGTCCCTCCTTCCTTTACCTAATTTTTTTTAAGATGGGCAGGGGGAAAACAAGTTAAATTTTATTCAAAGAACATGAAGTCTGTTTGGAGTTTGTATTAATCTAAAGTTACAAAGCCATTTTCATTTGAAAATACATTGATCTATATCAGGGAGGCAGGGAGCTGTCATCAGAAAGTAATTTTATGTTTATCTTTGAAAACCCCTGAAATGGCTGATCGAATCAGCCAAGTTTACTGTTGAGTATTTTTCTGAAGTAGTGTTTTGGAAACATTTGGCTAACTGGTTTCCTTTCAGCAAGGCTGCATGTTTGCAAAAGTACAGCTATTCTGCAAACAGGACAAGTGCAGGGGCAGGCTCAGCTCCTTTGAACTAGCAGGAACAACAATTGCTTGGGCTCCAGCACTGGCTAGTATACTGCCACAGCCAAGAGCTGAAGCAAAGCTTGCTTAGATGTGCCGTGTCTTTAGTGCAACCTTGCTTCTGAGCACACACTGCAGAAACCACCTGCTTATCTTTTGGTTCATTAGGTGTTTCTGCACCCAAAAGTAAAAACAACTCTTTTGAAGTCTGAAATGCAGACAGACATCCAGTAAGGCTGACTCATATCAGTACCTTAAATCATTATGTGATGGGGAGTAGCTTTTTGGCTAGTCTAGCAAGAGCATGTAGGCACTGGCTACACTGGTCACATAAAATTACCAGCTCAGATCTGGAAGACGACATTAACCCAATGACTTACAGCCTTGATGTTTAAAGCCTGTGGGGCCCTTTTAGAAATTTCTAGTCTGAGCTTTTTGCTCCAACAGGAATTCTGCCAACAGGGAACATTAGCAACAACTCGGAAGACATTTCCTTTAATCAGGCCAAGCTTTACTCCTAAAATGCTGTGTACATACCTGTCCTGAAGTGTGGAGACACTCCTGTAACACAGACAGTGCTGGCACCTGCAGACAGTAACAATAAATTTAATTAATAACAGAAATGCACTTCTTCAGAAGTTTACAAAGATATCTCTACTTAGAAGGGCTGGATTAGAGTTTCTGGCCAGTAAACCCTCCCATAAACGCTCATTTCTGCTGTTTTCAGGGCAAGCATAAAATATGATCTAATTAAACTTTAGTGTCCCATCAGACAAAGGAATTTCAGGCTTTATATCTCCCACAGTGTGATTTTAAGATCTCTCTGCTGTGACTGTGCTAGTCTACTGATCCTTAGTCTTGTTTCCACCAAGGAGGAAGGCAAAAGAAAACAGAGGCAAGAAGGCAACATTCCTCTGGAGTTTGGGAGCATAATTCAGCACTGCTTGCAGGGTTGGGAGATGTGAACAAGTCCTGCTCATACTAATAGCACAGACACCAAAGTACCTCTAGCCATGTACACACATCCAACAATGCCATTACCACTTTCAGGATCGTCGCCCTTCAGTTCTCCAAAGCCATCGTGATCTGCATGACACCGCATTTCATCTTTCTTGGCCCAGTAAGTTGATAGGTAGCTTGCTTCCTGTTTGTCCTTGGATGTTGCCACCTCCACAACAGCACTTGTATGATTATCACCCGGCTTAAGATTTCCAGGGGAGTAATCTGTGATGAGGCACATTTCCAAATCCTCATCATCTTTAGAGATCAGCCTGTAGACTGAAGGAGATGGTAGAGTAACATCTGAAAATGGAGAAGAGATGAGACATTAGATGAGAGTACACAGTCATAGTTTCTTCAGTCCTAACATACAGACACTCAGGTATGGAGGTTTTTCCATGATTCCTGTGAGAAGTTGTGTGGAGAGAACTGAGCAGCCCAGGGGCGTTCTGCCTTTTCTGCAAATGTGTAGTCAAATCCACCACTGACATTCAAAATCCCACCTCCTCCACCTGTCCTGAGGGACAGTGGATAAACTACCAAGTCCACATTTACCACCAGTCTAGTTACTTGTGTTCCTATAGGAGAAAGCTAGGAAAGCCACTGCAGAGTAGGAACACATGGTTGTGTTTAGGGAAAGAAAGATGAAACAAACAAATGTTTCATTATGTTCCACCACCTGACAGTACAGTGCAAGATTTTTTTACTAAATTTTACCTTGCAGAAGAGGGGTTTGGGGAACTAAAGGCTGCAGATATAAGACACCTGGGGTTTATTTCTGTTTTCTTGCTTCAAATTCTGCTAGCAAGTCAGACTAGGATTTTCCACACATATCAAAACACTACCTGTGGTTAAAATCTTTTTTGTGCATTTAGCTTTGTGAACTTGTACTCTAAGCACACATTTCATCTTGTCTGGCTCTTGAAGTCTGATTCTTTAAGAAGGTGCTTTCCTATATCTTTGTTCATGCGTAGTAGTAAAATGTATGGGCATTGCAGTACTCTAATGATGAACAGATGAAATATCATTAAAGACATACTGTGGCCAAGATGCAGATTTGGGGCTCTCAGCAACCCTCTGGCTGCATTTTCCATTGCACTTCACGATGATAGGTTTGAACTGGAGCTTCAGTTCACATTTATAAACTGACAAAGTGTTATCCTGTACGGCTGAGAGTTTAGATTAATATTTGCTTCATCCCTGTTCACACACCACACTGATAAATGTTGTAGAAATACTAAAGACAGCTTAACTCCCAGATGAAGAAGTTTTAGTTTCTTCCCATGGGAGAAGTTTGGACTAAATCTTGGCTTTTAGAAACTATCTCAAAACCTTATGCAAGTGCAGACCCTAGTTCTGTCACTGAGATAAATGCTTTTCATCTGTTCAATTGCCAGTTGTCAGCACCTTAGAGAAATAGCCATACTTCTTTATTAGTATGATCTCAGAAAAAAACTAATCCACAAAGCCTAATGATTCATTCTGTGGCCCTTCTCCTGAATTGCAGTTCACCTATCCCAGCTTTGCCCTGGCTTTGAAAAACCTGATGAGACTGTCTCCTTCACAACTACACAGAATATGGTCTAATGTATGTTCTGACTCCCTCAGCCCCACTCCCCACCTCCCATACTTCCAGTTATTGTTTTGGAAATACATTCCAGTGATCATTTGTTAGGTAGAGGAAGACAGGAGCAGATAAGAAGCTTGGTGGTAGATCCCTGTATAAAATACAGATGAACGAGGATACATCATTGTCAGGGAGTACATGGATATGAAAGGGAAGAGGAAGAATTGATCAAGCTGTTCTGCTTCTCTCTCCTAATGAGTACTATGCTTTCTGAAGAGCTACATATCCACTTCTCTCCAAATTAGGGTGTTTTTCTCCCTTTCAATCTGTGCAATGCTTTTATCTTGAGCAGATAAAAAAATAAGGTCTGTTTTTTGCAGGCAGCTTCAGCAGCACCTGTTTTGCAAAACACTCATTTCTCATTCTTGCTCAGAGAGGCTGCTGGCTTTGTTCTGGTACTAGAGTCTTTTTCCGATAAGTTCCTTTGCATATTTGCACACTGTTATGAAAGTTTGCAGATAGCAGTCTTGGTAAATATCAGCTATTATAACCACAGCGCTGTGACCTATGTTTCCTGTTATTCTGTCTTAATGAGTTGGCGGATGTGTTGGAGATACTGTACTGATATTTATGACCTGTATTTGAAGGTGAGATTGAGAAGTAAATCATGATACTCTTGAGCTGTCCACCCTGCCTAATTTCATCTTTAATGAAGGATATCTTCCAGGTGGAAGAACAGGAGCTGTTGGAATGCTATTCCTGACCAGAGAAAGCCAACTCCAGAGGCTGATTTCAGGGAGAGAGCAACAGAAGCCTGTTCCGACATCAGACTGAGACCCATGCCTTTTTTTCTGAACAAGCTGCAGTAGAAATCCTGTACTGGTTTAACACACAGCTTGTATTATACAGAGGTTTATCTTATTCTCCATTCCCTCCAAAGCAAACTCTCTGAATCTCTGGTCAGACTGGAATTGGTGTGATGGAGGTCTTTGATCCTCTTACCATTCCTCAGCCTGAGACATGATATTCCACAGCTAGAGTCAACCTGGAGCTATCGCCCAATTCAGAGGAAATATATACCCCCTCACACACTCATACGGGCTAATCTTGACCCCAGAGGAGCAACTCCAGTGATTTAACAAGCACTTTAGTGATGTTTGCTGGCTGTTCTCCAATGGAGGTTCCAAAAGGTCTACCAGAGGTCCTTTGTGAAATCTGCCAGCCCTGCATGGATGCTAGGATGTCTACAGCAAGATTAGGTGTCCACATTTAGTACCTGAACCCTTCTCTTCACTTCCAGTGCTCATGTCTGGAGGCACTCAGATAAAAGAAGCCAGGTCCTAGTCCAGCATCAGCCAAGTCATCCAAAGTACAAAGACTCTGTGCAGAGGTTCAGTATTTGCAGATGTGAATATGCTGTTTCACTGACAAGATTCAGGCATAATTGTGGTCTCCATCCCAAAAAATATGTTTATCATTGCCTCTGTAATTACACTTGAGGAAGTCAAACTACTAAAACCATCCAAGATCTTTCTCACAAACCTTTAAAGCGGAAGATTTCTAGCTGAACCAAAACTAAAGCTTAATTAATAGAGGAAGATACCCAGTATGTGAGGAGAAATCAAATATTCAATGGACTAAATAGTTCTCTAGTACCAAAACAGAATAAATCCTGGGCTTATAGAATGTGTTCACATTAAGGAAAAGTTGAAATGAAGTTTTCTTAAATTTCATATTAGGAAGCAATACCCTATTTGAGTTCATGTATAGATTTATTCATGCATCACCTAAATTGTGGGAGAGATTTACTATGATCTCCTCTGCTACTCCTTTCAATAATGTTAAGGAAAGATTTTTGGGTTCAGAAGGAGCAATTCTGCTTATCTAATCCAGTCTTTAAAGCTCACAGGTGAATGAGATGGCTTAACCCATCTATGCAACAATTATCTGGAAACAAAAAGACTTGAAGTGGCTGCTCATGAACCTCCTGAGAATCTCTGTGATTTTTGCAAAATACATTTGCATGCTTTTCCTTCCAGAATTAGAATGGGTTTTAATTGCTAGAAAAAGTTTTCAATTTTATATGCCAGAGATTTAGTTTCTAGAAAAAAAATCATAGAATCATAGAATGGTTTGGGTTGGAAGGGACCTTCGAAGGTCATCTAGTCCAACCCTCAATTCAAATAATTTCAACTCAAAAAAAAGAAACTTTCTGAATTAGAGATTAACTATTCATGTAGCACCAGCCAAAAAAATTGCATTTGTTTAACGAGTAAGAAAAAAAAAAAAAAACAACATTCAAAAGAATCAACCTAATATCCCTTTCTAAAAACAGGTGGAAGATCATTTTTATGTTGATATCAAAAAGTCAGAAGAACTTTTGATCCTACATTTGTGGAATTGCCTCAGATGTAAATATCTATTTCACACCCAAATGATGTCCTTTCCTGATCAGTCTATTTAATGGGTACATTTATTAGATAACTTATTTGGGATCAGAGCCTTGTGCCATTTCCAAAAATTACTCTCCTAGCCCTAGTATCCCACGCACCCCAGTCTGAATCATTGCAAATACTATAGTCTAAGTCACCTGGGAAATTTCTTCACAATGCAGTGTGAAACTAAGACTTAAACATGAACCCAGAGGTATCTCTGATTTTTTTTTTCCCCTCAATCTAAGGCAAAACACTATTACTGTCTGACAGGACTCAAAAGTTAGTGTTAATGATATGCCAACATCATTAACCTAAGACATTGATAATGTTATCTCATTTCCCACTATTCCCAGTCTCCCTGCTCCATTTTCACAAGCACCCTGTTGAGAAATAATCCTGGGTTCATTTTCTTTCAGCCTTTGCTCCTCCGTCTGCTCTTCATCTAGAGTTCATGTTCATTCTCCATAAAGGTAGACCTATTCAGAAACACTAAACCATGGGCACTGCTCCCACCTTCATAGCCTGTCCTCCAAATCTTACTCACCTGGGTTGACTTTAAATCTAGTCCCTCTTCCAAACACAGATTTACTGTATCTTTCAATTTCTCACTCAATGAGAAGCCTTTGCAATAAATTCCTGCCTACCAGCTGCATATTCCAATGGCTCCTCATCCAAAATATGTGGGAAATCTGTCTACCAGAGGATGACGCACAAAGATATTTGAAATTTCATTCCATCTTTTCAGGTTTCTAAAGCATTTTAAAATATAACTGAGGAAAGGAAAGAGAGTTACCATGCATCACAAAAAGTTTCATTCCCCTTCCAAATACAATTTTTCTAGTTCCTGACTGCTCACACTGTAACATCAGTTTTTACAAATAAGGAAGGGCACTTTACTTTTGGATTTTAAAACCGAAAAATCATGATATATTCTCTTAGACTAAGAATTAGAAAATCCAGTCTCTAAGCCATTACTCAGAATAACCTCCAGATATTAAAGATGCAAAAATCAAGTCTGAAAACTTTAACAACCACAAACTCTGTAAAAGTCCTAAACATTTTATGTAGCATTCAGCCATCTGTGAACTGCTTGCAGCACTCTATGTGTGACTGCACCATGCCGTGACTATTAAACCTGTGGGAACATTACCATCTTTTCTAGCCGTTCGTTCCTGCAGTGAGTCACTGCCACACCATAGCCAAGCACTCCTTGGATTCCAAGACAGCATCTCTATTCCAACTGTTTTTTGTCAAGAGAAGCCAAAAAGAAGCTGGAACATGCTTCCATGAAAGTCCCCAGTCCATCTACCCAATGAACAAATGATTTGTCAATCCTGGTGTTAATATGGAACAGAAAGTTCAAACTTACTTGGGGTAACAAGAAGTTGGGTCCCAGTTCCAAATGCGAGTTTCACCTGATTGGCACACTAGTGTCAACCTCTACAAAAATGTAGACAGATTTTCCAACGCATACCAACAACCAGGTCAACAGACATTCCAGAGCAGGGAATAACTTAAGGGAGCAATGATGAAGCACACTGATTTAACTCACCATCAAAATACCAAAGAAATCTACTAGAAAATTATCAGGATCAGAAAAAGAGAAATCAAATTTAAAAAATGTTCATTCATCCACTGGTTACAATTGTGTATTACAGCTTTCGGGGCAATACTAGGAACAATCTGTGTTTTTCCATCTGTAACATCACCTAAAATTCCTGTTCACTGTGCCATGGAGTTAGGGCCACTGCCTTTCAGTCCAAGTTTTCTCACAAATGTTTCACCATTTACTACCTACCTGGCTTGATCGCCAGCAAGGTTCCTTTTCCTAATGTCGGTTTGTATCCTTCTCCACCGCCATAATTCACACGACCCAGGAAACTTTTGCAAGAACCCCTTTGACCTTGGTTGCAGTTATCTCCTTACAGGTTTCAGTGGCACATTGTGACCCTGTCTAGATCTTAGAGCTTCACAGGCAGTTGCAAATGCAATCTGAGCCTTCTAACTCTATTACTTCAGGATTCATATACTCTCATTTACTTATGCAGTAGCAGGAGTAAGCATTAAGTATGGCCTTGTAGCTGTGACAGCTCGGCAAATCTGGATTCAAGTCCCAGTCGGGAACAGAATCCACTTGCAATATTTATGGTTAATACAGTATCTGTACATCAGATAAACCAGCTAAAAGGCAGTCCAATTCCAATACTAATATTAAAGATAAGTATACTGTTCCTTGGTAGGGTTCTTCTACAAACAAAGACGAGCTAAATTAGTGATAATCACCATAAGTGGATATTTTCTGAGTCATAGGATCATAGAACCACAGAATGGTTTGGGTTGGAAGGGACCTTTAAAGGTCATCTAGTCCAACGCCCCTGTAATAAGCAGGGACATCTTCAACTGGATCAGGTTGCTCAGAGCCCCATCCAACCTGACCTTGAATGTTTCCAAGGATGGGGCATCTGCCACCTCTCTGGGCAACCTGTTTCTGTGTTTCTCCACCCTCATCGTAAAAAAATTTCTTCCTTATATCTAGTCTGAATCTACCCTCTTTTAGTTTAAAACCATTACTCCTTGTCCTATCGCTACAGGCCCTACTAAAAAGTCTGTCCCCATCTTTCTTATAAGCTCCCTTTAAGTACTGAAATGCCACAATAATGTTTCCTCACAGCCTTCTCTTCTCCAGGGTGTACAACCCCAGCTCTTTCAGCCTTTCCTCATAGCACAGGTGTTCCATCCTTCTGATCACTTTTGTGGACCTCTCTGGACCCGCTCCAACAGGTCCATGTCTTTCTTGTACTGAGGACCCCAGAGCTGGATGCCGTACACCAGGTGGGGTGTCACCAGAGCAGAGTAGAGGGGGAGAATCACCTCCCTCGACCTGCTGGCCACACTTCTTTTTATGCAGCCCAGGATACGGTTGGCTTTCTGGGCTGTGAGTGCAGATGGCTGGTTCATGTCCAGCAATATAAATATTATAGCCATTCTTGTATTTCAATGCATTTTCATCTGACTTATACCATTCATGACTTTGCTTGAGGCCAATGGAAGTAGCATGGCTTTACCCTTAGGAGAGAACAAATCCACATGATTTACTTGACAGAGGAGCAAAACCAGGCTTTGTCTTAGCTTATCACAGGAATGCAATTGATGTAAGAGCACTGAAAGCACATGCATCCCTGCAGCTGCCTCAAGGAAGACTGCTTGGATAGCTGCCATGGAATAAATTCCACTGGTTAAGGTGAGACCTCAGGCTACTATGTGTTTTACAGATGCCATTTCCCAGATCTTGGTGTGTATCCAGAACAATCTTGCACATTAGCCAAGAAAATCAGGATAATACCTGGCAAAACCAGAAGTCTCATCCCAGATACAAATGTGAGTTTGTAACTACTTCCATAGTCCCACAATAGCACAGGTCTCTGCAATATCCAGAGTGGTATTGAATGGACCCTTCAACAATGAAATACTCCACCAAAAGAAATCCTATTTATCTCTATGATTAGACAGATCCATCTATCTAGGACTTTTCTTCCAAATGACTTTCTTTTCATGTGGTGTTTTGCATCTTTCAAACTCCCAAACATCTGTTCCTTAATATTCCCTTCCATCATATTTATCCCATTGCTTGAGAACATGGCAATGCAAGAGTCTTATTGGAATAATCTAACCAATGTTATTGGCCACTGCCTCAGCACATATAGTGCAATAAACACTTCCTTCAGCCACATTCCTCTGCCTTCTTAATCATTCCTGACACTCACGAGTCTAACTATTGTCCAACACCTAGTTACTCATCTGTTTATTCTTTCCTCTGTCTCCACACAATAGCAGCATCTGCCAATCAGTGTGTGCATATACAACTTTCCAGACAGTGTTTAAAAGCTGACTGCTGCTGTTGAGCATCACCAGTCTGTGTTACCTTTCTGCTCTGTTCTCTTGCAATGTCCACCCTCCTTTGCAGGCTGCATTTCATGTTGTATTAATACTTGCTGGGTTCCACTTGGGGGGGTTGGGGAGGGGGCACTACAAAACATGAGTTTGTACCATGCCCCAAAGTCTGCACAGTGGTTCAGCATACAACAGAAATCTCCCTTCCATCCTCTCCAGAACTAGGTCTTCCACAGCAACTCAGGTTCAGCAGTGATGTTTATACAGCTACACACCCACAAGCAAGCACTCTGTAAGTGCAATATATAGTCCATTTTCCATTATCCAGAGCCACAGAGAACCTGAGTTGCTCTAGATAGCAGAAGAACCTGAATAGTATGGTTGTTGTGAGAAGGGCTGAAAAGAAGAATGCAGAAACATCAAATACCAGAAATTTAATTCAAGCCATACATTCACAGAAGTCTACATCTGAGCTAGTAAATGGAAAAACAACAACAACAAGAAAAATCCACCAAAAAAACAGTTGGAGCCAAACTTGGGTAGTTTAACCAAGGGTGTCTAAATGCATCCTCCCAGTCTGCACTACTGGCTAGTTTTGCAGGATGGATGGTCTGTAAACCAAGTGATATGTAACTAGAAAAATGCATTCACACAAAAACGGAGACTGGGGCACAGTGCATCAAAACCTCACTCACTGGTTATCTCAAGGCCAGCGTCCTTCCTTAAAGCTGACCCATAAAAGACCCCTGTCCCCGAAGAGCTTGTAAATTAAATGGAGAATGAGATCAGAGTTAATTGATTAGTTAATGAGCAAACAAAGTCCAAGCACCAGGGACACCTCTCTCCCATTCTTCCTGCAAAACCTAGACTGCAATTCAGGTTGCTCTCCATCCCAAAGAGAAAATGGGATTTAATTCTGAGAAAGCAGAGATAACATCTAAGCCACAGGTAAAGTATGTACAATTCCTTTCACTCTGTTCCAGTGGGAGAAAAAAATTGTTTGGGCAGTCTACTAAGAGCGTTTCACTTTTCTTAGGTATTTTTTCTTTTTTGAAAGTCAAAAATCTCCTGAAGAATCTACAGTTCTGGCTGAAAATTTAGTTGAGATTTAATTCCTCAAGTAGTGAAAAATTTACTTGAGGTTTCTGATTCAAATGCTCAGGAAAGTTTCTTAGCTGTGAGTATATACTCACAATTTTCAAAGGAGCAAAGAATTTTTTTTTTATTTCCTTCCGTGTTGTTGCATTGTTTATCTCCAAATCCAAGCAGCTATTGGGAAATTCCCCCCTTGCTTATAGTTAGGGACCAATTTTCTTACTCATGATTTTATTCCAAATGAAGGGAAGATACCAACTACAGAGTGTTCTCTGAATATTTTTCAAACCTGAGTGTACCTAACCTAGAGTTAGGCATTTCCCTAACTTGCAAAGTTCACATACCTGGAGAAAGAAGAAGGTTAGTTCCTACCCCAAACAGGAGTTTATTAAACTTCTGGAAGGAAAACCATGACACAAAGCTTGCTTAGACAACGTTGCAAGCGTGAAACTACTTGCAGTGGGAAAATAAGTTGCACGCAGCTACACAAGTTGCCAGTTTTTAAGTGTTCTCTCACAGGAAAGCTCCACAGCTTGTGTAATTTACATCGTTGCTCTGCGGACCACCTCTCCTGTTCTACAATATCCAGCAGATACGATCGTAACCAAGAGATCCCTGTTATTCCTTTTTGTCAACGGCCTGGTTCTGAACTGCATTTCGCTGCTCTCTTAGCAAACATTAACCTTGGGTTTGGGTGGATTGAATTTTTCCACTGAACAACTCAATGTCCCAAATCTCAGAAATCTTACTTGGTTTTACCACGAGCCTGGTTCCCCGTCCAAAGGTAAGTAGGTACGCATCCATAGGCACTGTGCTGCTTGCCACAGCAAAAACCTTTGTACGCTCCTATCCACCCCAATCCACCTGAATAACATTGCTCACAGAAATCCTTCCATTTCCCACGCACACGCTTGCAATGCGGTATGTCTTACCTCCATGCCCATTGCTTATTCTTCTTCCTCCCCGCAATACAGCCTCATTAACACCATAAGGAAGAGCCACAAGGCAATTCCCTTGCCACCTCCATCCTTGACAAATCCAAACCTGCACCACTTGCTAAAGACCATTAGATTTTTTTCACATCTCTGTTCCTGGCTTTCCCTTACTTCTTTTCACTTTTCACTTGCTTCCTTTGCCCAGCATGGATGCATTCCTAGTGCACATTGGTTAAATAGGAAGTCTAACACTTCTTTCCAGGGAATACTAAAACCATCCCAAATTGTTCCACAAAGCCACTACACTGTTCTTTTTGGAGCTAGAGTACAGTATCGTCTATATTGAGTCCACCTTGACTCAGAGAAGAGACAGCTTACCTGGGGCAACGAGAAGTTGGGTTCCAGTCCCCCATGTGAGTTTTCCCCATCCTCCAGTACTAGCACCATGTGACAGGTCTTTGCAAAAGGGGCCCCTTCATTCAGCCACCTCGGTGGGTGTTGGAGGCCTTGGATACATGCAATCATGGATCTGCCTCTGAGAGAAGCAATAAATACCCATACTGATTTCCACAGACCTCCCCTAGCCTCTCTCTGACAAATACCTCCTTCCATGTTCAAATGCAGGGAAATAACCAGATTTGATTATAGTCACCTCAAGTATCAGAGATGGGAAGAACCTACTCCTTAGTTAGCAGGGAACGCTTTAAGTAGCTTGTGTCATTACGTCCAAAATATGGTGCCTACAATTAGTCACTGCAGGTCAGTTCCCAGCCTGAGGCTCTTGCCACTAATCCTCCTTTCCTTCCTCATTGTCTGATACTTGGCTGCTGAAGAGCATTCAGTGTTTTCATTACAGCATGATGATTACCTTGCCATTAACAAGGGATGAGGCAAACTGAATCCCAGGTAGAAAGCCAAGAAAATATGTTTCTACAAGGTCGCCGACTACCTGAGTAGTGTTCAGATGCATTTTCAAAACATCCCTTTATACGGAAGTTTCTTTCAGTAAATAATGGAATAATCCCAGTTCCTCAGGCCTCGCCTTCATCATTTTCCCATACAATGCCCTGAATACTTGCTGGGGTTTTACGGACCATTTTGTTCCTTTGCCAAAGATGAATTTATTCACTGACCCATAATTCACATCATGATGCAGAACTTATTAAAAAAAAGAAAAAAGAGTTTTTCTTTCCAAGCCGAAGCATTCTTTTCCTTCTCAGTCTCCAAGACAAAGATGACTTTGTCCCCAGTTTTCCTAAGTAAATGCAAATGGCTACCCACACTGGTATGCTGAAGAAAAATAGGGGGGGAAAGTCCAGTAATCTCCTCAAGCCAGGTCAATTTTCACCCTCACTGAAAGCAAGTATCGTAATGATCCGCAGCTTTTCCCTCTCTGGTTATGCTCAGAAAAACAATCATCTACCTCCCTACAACTATTTGACATGACTATCGGGAAACCTTTGCACCGAGCACAGTCTGAGCCTTGCCCAAGTTAACGGAAAGTCCTAAGGTAAGGAACAGAACCGAACCCCTTTTACGTATCCCCCACGGCCTTCCACAGCCATACACAGGTACTAGGCACAAGTTGGTCAATCTCTCTGTCTGCCCTAAACCACACCTCTATTCCTGCTCGCTGCCGGCTTGTGAGCATCCTGGGGCACCATGTCGATACAATGCTGCTCTAAATAGCAGAATTCCTCGAGCTGGAAACGTTTCTAAGCACAAGAGTGTCTTCAAATAGCACCTATGTTCTGCTTCCCCTCCGAAAGGTGACACTGACTCAACAAGTTTGTCTGCAGGGTGCTCCGGTGGACACTCAGGACTTTTGACAGAGGACGCACAGGAAAGCTGCACACTCACTGGGCTGGATGGACAGTCTGGTCCCTGAGCCAAAGGTCAGCTTGTTGAAGCCAGAGCCGTAATCACACAGCATTTCCTTCCATAACAAAAAGCCCAGCAAGCTATTTCAGAAGCAGCACCTCTCCCTAAGCCTTTGCCCAGCCATGCCTAGGCTTGGAGGGGCAGCAGAAGGGTGACAGCGCTTTCCTCTGCACCACAAACCTCACTGGGATGCAGTGGTGTAGGACAGCTTCCGCACAGGGCAGCTGGGACATATAGGAGCAGGCACACGGCCACTGTGTCCATCCCAGACCAACTGAGAGCAAGAAGGGTCATTTTGGAACACAAGACAGCACATTCCCTTAAAGCAAAGTCCATCACTAGGTATGGTCACATGTAAATGACCAAACACCCAGCCACGCTGCTCCTCTCAACCACCCCAAGAAAGGCCTCACAGAAAACAGAAAGCATAGGAGCTGTGTTGGACTTACATGGCCTAACAGTGAGTCTCGTTCCAGAGCCGAAGACAGGTTTATACAAACCATCTCCTGCGGTCACACTGCATTTCCTCTCCAAACAAAAACCTACCCAAATACTTGGCAAAACTGGTCACCCACATCTCAACTAGACAGTGCTGACTGTCACTCATAGTCAGTTACATCCTGAAGTGAAGACCCCTGCGATCTGTCTGTGGCATCAAGAGCATCAGTGGACCTACGGTTAACACGCCCGTTTGAGAGAACTGATGCTTCTACCCCAAGTCACACGAGTGCCAAATTCATGCGAGTTCAGCATCTCAGAGACTTCTCTTCATCATCTGCAATTGCTCCTGTGTTCTTCTTCCCTCTGTAACACGATCCAGATACAACAGGTACATCTACAGAGTGCTCCTGTGGACACTCAAGGACTTTTGACAGAGGACACACAGGAAAGCTGCACACTCACTGGGTTGGACGGACAGTCTGGTCCCTGAGCCAAAGGTCAGCTTGCCATAGCCGGTGCCATAATCACACAGCATTTCCTTCCATAACAAAAAGCCCAGCAAGCTATTTCAGAAGCAGCACCTCTCGCCAAGCCTTTGCCCAGCCATGCCTAGGCTTGGAGGGGCAGCAGAAGGGTGACACGAGGCAGGAGGATCCCAGGGCAGGAGTGGAGGTTGACAGTTTGCCTGTGTGCGATGAGTCCAGGGCTGGGGCCAGAAATAAGGGGCACCCCCCCAAACCACCACCTCCTCCTCCTCCTGTCCCCACCGTACCTCCAGGCTGTCACCTGGGTTGCTCTTAGACTGGGAAAACTCTGTCAAGGTGTAGAGAAAAACCAGCCTGATGGTGCATGTTCCCTGGAGCTCAGAGAGCTTTAAAAGCATCAGGCACTCTTGCCTTGGTCAGCAAGCACTTCCTAGCATCACAAGGAGCCTTGCCCCACTCCCAGAGGTGCCTTTGTGGTAAGCACCATTGCTCACACACCACTTCCCAATGCAACACAAACCCTGTTGGGACGCAGTGACACTGGAGAGCTGAAGGACCGTTGGAACAACTTCAGTATGGATGGGACCAGGTCGCCAAAGCTGTCTGGAGGGTCAGTTCTCTATGACACACACATCCATCTGCGCTCAGGGTGAAGGGAGGAACGGCAACAGGCATGTAAAGAAGCTTTGACACTGTAACGTACCACGTGGGGCACAGGGCAATGGGACGTGCAGGAAAACCAAGTCCTAGGGACACCTGGAGAATGGCAGGAGTCCCAAAATTGCAGTTCCCAAAATTGTGCCCCTCAAAACAACCAGGAGCAAGACAGAAATGAAGCAATTCCAGTTTCCAGGACAAGTTGCTGCTTACCTGGTATCACTGAAAGCACCGTTCCCCTTCCAAAAGTGACTTTGCCTGCAGTATACACACTCTGACCCGTTTCATGACAAAAAGGTCTCTGTCAGCCCTGCACATGATCTCAAACACAAAACGCCTGCATTCAGGCCACAGCAAAGCTCCCTGACACAACAGGATCCAGTCCAGTGTCATTGCCTGGAACAAGGGAAAATCCATTCCCCAGCTCACTTGCACTTTGCAGAGAAGTGTGTCCCTATGCCTTTCCTAATTTGTAAGACCCATGAGTGACAGCTCGCTTGCCCATCAGAATCCAGGGGACCATGCATCCGAAAAGCCTGCTTATGTGCAGGGAACACATGGAAATTCATCAGCTCTGGGTGTCTGTGGGTTTCAAAGGTTGCTGTGAGACAACCGGTCAGTGACCATCGAATGGTGCACATCTCAATGCCGTGCAAGTAACTGCTTCAAGACAGGAATAAGTGGAGCCTTGCCATGGAGGTATGTGGAAGAAGACAAGGGATGGCTGCGTTCCACTCTCCAGTTTGCAAGCTTTTAACCACTAAACAATAAGGAAGAAGAGAAAAATGATGCAATTCCAGTTTCCAGTGCAATTGGCTACTTAGGGGCTGCAAGTGAAAGCAGAGCTCCCTTTCCAAAAGTGGCTTTCTCTGCCCCATACACATTCTGACACATTTAATTACAAAAATGTCCCTCTCAGCCCTGCAGATGACCTTGCACAAAAAGCTACTGCACATCTCTCTGATGCAACAGGCTCAAAGACAGTGCTGCTACCCAGAACATGGGGAAATCTGTTCCTGAAACCGTGTTTCAAGTACAGTCATTCATCCAAGTGAGAGGTTTTGTGCATGTCCACTATCTCAGAGATTCCCCTGATGGCTTGCGTTCTCTACATTAAATGAAAGACCACCTATGTTCTCATTCCCATCTGTGATGTGACCCAGATGCAACAAGTATGTCTGACAAGGCATTACGGTGGTCACTCAAGGTCTTTGGAGAGAGGAGAAACAAGAAAACTGCACACTCACTGGGTTGGACGGACAGTCTGGTTCCTGAGCCAAAGGTCATCTTGCTGGAGCCAGACCCGTAATCACACAGCATTTCCTTCCATAACAAAAAGACCAGCAAGCTATTTCAGAAGCAGCACCTCTCCCCTATCCTTTGCTCCCAGCAAGCAGAAAACTTTCAGCAGACATCCAGAAGCGCCATCCGCAGTAGTAAACCATCATCCACTGGTGCCCACTTCTTCCAGACTAGGCCTGATCCTATGCTGAGGAAAAGGAGGGTAGGCTGGGAAAGAAGGGCCCAGGAGAGCCCAGCTCAGGAAAGGCCCTGGGCACCCTGGGCTCTGTCAGAGCCAGGACCAAGCCTGCTCAGATCGGATAAAGGTAAGTGCTCAGGGAGGTGGAAAGGGAGGACTGGGATAACAAAGCACAAGAAATACCCGCATCTGGGCAGCAGTTGTACTCACTGGGCTTCACAACCAGGCGCGTCCCTGCCCCCAGCATCAGTTTGTAGCTCCCTGTGTTCACACAGTCCTTCACACCCCAGCAAAAACCATCAGCTCTCATGCCAGTTACTCGATAATTAATCTCCAGGAGATCAGCCCCTTCCCATCAACACAAGGCATTTGAAGCCAGCAATAACTGTAGCCTCAATAAGAACTCTCTTGGGAATCTCATCTACAGGAGGGATGACAACTAGGATTCTGGTGCAAACAAGAGCATTATTCATTTGGCCTTTCTTCAGCAGAGCAAACGACAACCACACAGGGCTGTGCTAGACAGAGCCATCAGCAGCCCACCCCGGTTTTCACAGGTACGGATGGCCATGGCATGAAGTGCCTGTCCCTGAGCAAGAAGGTTCAGGACCCTGGTCTGCTTATGCGAAAGGCAGAGAGCAGGAGCTGGCAGGAGTAAGCTGAAGGAGTAAATTCACGGCCCTGTTGAATCAAGGTCTCTGCTGCTACCAGAGAAAGCAGAGCGCCAAGCCCCACAGGCTGAACCACTCTCCCTCCACTTCCGATGCGCTAGTTGTGACCAGAGATTTATGATCACAGCTCCACTTCCAGCCCTAGAGCAGCCATAAAAGCAGAGTTCTCCTGGACCCTCCGGTACACAGTGCACACTTTCAAAATGTCTTTCTCAGTTCTGTCTGCTATATCTCCCCCCTACAGACACACACACAAGCTCCATTCCTCTGCAAACCAGTTTCCAACACAGCCCAGCAGGATTTATCAGAGTAAGGCAAGTGACTTTCCTCTTCTTACTCCTTCGGGTTGGGTTTATACCTACCAGGGTGCACCATTAGTTGTGTCCCGCTTCCAAAGGCAACTTTCCAGGTGGATGCTGAAGTCACACAGTGACACATCCACTTACAAAAACCATACGGAACTCTACCACACATGCCTCTGTTCCTGTGCACTGACGGACTATCAGCAGCCTGGAGCATCGTGTTCACTAAATAGCAGAAGTCCTACAGCTAGAAACTTTTCTAAGCACAACATTATCTTTCAGCAGTGATCGCTCACTTGTGTGGGGATTTCATGCAAGTTCACCATTTCAGAGACTCCTCTGGTGGCTTACACTGTCTGCATTAAATGAAACTATGCAAATGGACCTTTAGTATTGAAGCTGCTTAAGATCCTCATTAGAATAAAAATGAATGCATTGACTGTATAGTTAGACCTGGTACAACGCGTCCTGCAAAGACTTTTGCAGGCGTGATCCCTGCCCCAAAGCCTTGTTGTGCTGGAATGGCTAAAAGGTAGGGGAGCAACAACATGAGCATGGTCTAGAGACAAAGTAACTGATGAAGTCCAACTTCCAGTTGGTCCAGATTTCCATCTACAGGTGGGTTTTTTTCCAGTTTCCATGACATACCAGATGAGCAGACAATCCAAGAACTACTACAGTAATTTAAATCCATAGTACGCATTTTAACTAGCCAATTCCTTTTATTACCAAGTCATGGTGCTAAAAGCCCCTCTGCTATTCAAATCTATAGCCACGATAAATGAGGCAAATACATATAAACATGTTTCTTACTTGGTTTCACAAGAAGCTTTGTCCCTTTTCCAAAGAAGACTTTATACTCAGCGTTCACACAGTGAGAAACAAGCCAACAAAAACCATCCTTGAAGCCATCACTTACACATCCACCAATACAGGCTCTCTGATCCAGTCACTGAAAATTTAACAAAAAATACAGCACTTTCTTCATGGAAAGATGGGGCTATAGGAATTTAAATGCCTAATCCAGCTTCTACTCCTCCATGAGACACTCTGCAGTCTGTGACTTTCAAAGGAAGATGAGAAGCAAGGCAGTGTTGCAAGCCTATCTAGAAGTCATTACACCACATCACTGCTCTCATGTATTAATGACCTAAAGACACTGAAGGATAAAAAAAAAAAAAAAAAAAAAAAGAGGAAGAAAAAAGGGTAAATTACTTAGCTTTTTAAACAAGGAAACTATATTCAGTTTCCTCTAGGTTTGCCCAATCATTTGCATACATTTAAAGCATAAAGTTTCCAGAAAGTTTTCCAACACACACATGCACTATTCTTGAGATTTCATCCCTTTTTAAATGTGTTTAGCTAACATTATTTTTTACTTGAATCTCCAAGTCTAAACCTGTGGTCCTTGATTCTTTCAATTTACTACTGCGTATCATGTAAAAAATTCTTTTGTGCCCATTTTGTCAATACAGTTAAGACATTTTATCAAATCAGCTCTTGGTTTCATGAAGATTGATATATGGACCTACCTCCTTCTCACTCCCTCCTATCCTTTCCCACCCCATGTTTGAATAATTTATCTGTTCTGCATCTGTAAATTTATGCTGATCACCCACAAAATTCAGCAATAATTTGGCAACTTTCTTTAGACTTGTTTTTAAGCAGACATTTTGATTTTTCCCAACTGAATGGGTTACACAGCAATGTGGGTGAGATTCAGAATAAAATGAAACTGAAGCTACTTAGTTCATTGCCAAAGTATAGCATTTCCTGGCCATCCCAGGCTTATACAGGGTCAAATTAAAGGTTTGTGTCTACTTACTAGATCAACTTTCAGTTTAGATCCACTTCCAAAGAACAGCTTGCCACCAGAATCTCGTACGTCACACAGTAACTGGCTGTGCTAGCAAAATGTTCTACTTGAATAACCTGGGAGATCTTACTTACAAAAAATATGGGCAAAATAAAATATTTAAGGACAGGGTGATTGCTGGCTTTGGCACGTATAGGCTAGATTAGGATGGTGAAAAGTCATACTGGTCTTTTAAATCTGTTTTTTTTCTACTTTCCTGTACTCAAAGGAAAACAGACCCTTGAATTTTCTCCAGGTTGATCAGGAGCAGACTTCTCAAAAACAGAAACTAAAAGTACATTGATAAGAAAGCATGAAAAGACTGTTGATCCACATCTAATTTTTACAGGACCCTTGGGTTTACCAGAACATGTTTGGATATATGAAGAGTATAGGTTAAACTTAAAGATGGAACTCACTGTCATACGTTTTATATATTACGATAAAGAGCATTTTATATACCAAGCAGAAACAATCTGCATCCCTGCCTTTGAATTCCGTAGTGCATTTTGTCCTTCAGCCTCATTCATGACCCTCTTCCCCAAAAGACAGCACTGTGTACTTACAGGGTAGCACTGACAACTTTGTTCCAGTCCCAAAGAGAACCTTTCCTCCAGCGTCATACACCCAGTGCAACAAACCCTGTCAATATCTCACTGAGCACAGATGAGCGTCCCCTCCACAACTCCTGAAATTCATCCACAGAGAGGGAGGGAAGACTCCCCTCAATCCCTGACCATTTGGGCTCTGGTTAAATGTATTTTGCCCCTGAGACGCTCCTACTTGCACCCTGAGACCTAAGCATGCTGCATCATCTGCCTTCAGCTCTGTGCTGCACCAGTACCATGACCATATCTCAGAAAAAGTGGACTCCCCCAGTCAAACGGCCAAATCATCTGGAGACCGAAGATACCTACACACTGAAAGGCTTGGCTACCAGCTTGGTTTAGGTGCCTTATAGGCTCCTGGAGTGTTGTGGTGGAGTTGGGGTCCTTGGACAGTTTCAAACCCTTCAGCATTCTCAGACAAGTTGATCCATAGAGCTGAGTGCCCAGCTCAGTACTACAGATGTTGACTACCAATCACACTTACCCTAAATACACCATGCTACTCACCAGGTCTTGCAGTTAAAACGGTACCCCCACCAAACATCACCTTCCCTGCACCAGCATTCACACACAGATCTAGGAGGCAGCAAAGCTAGCAGCCCTTCCTGCCTTTTCCAGTAACTTGCTGGGCTCTGGGACAGCAGCCACCATGTTTGTCATCCTGGAATGTGAAAGGTCAGTCTTGGTAAGGTGTTTATCCGGAGAGATGGGCAACAGTGGCTGCAGCAAGGCCGGCAGAAGTAGCACCAAAGATACTAAGGAAGACACATTGTGTCCAAAGAATTGGAGTGCTTTTGTATCATTGGAAAATGACGTTTAAAATAATTAGGCATCTAAAAGACCAGAGGTATCAAGAGAAGGAAAAAAATTGCAGATGGCAACCATACAATTTAAATGCAGGAAGCTTATTCACTACTTAACAGAAGGCAGAGGTTGAAGGATCTTTGAGACGCTGCAGATGTAGGCACCTAGCTCTCCCAGATCTGTTTTGAGAATGCCACCCCGTAGCATCACTGCAGCTTCCAGATCTGCTTAAGGAGAGACAGAAAATCGATCTGGAGTGTCATTGCCTGCAGCACACCCCCCCCCCCCCCCCCCCCCATCTAAGTACAGAGTGAAGGGAGAAACCCTCATTTAGATTAACCTAGACACTGTAAAATACCTCAGAGGAAGCCAAAGCAATGGGACACACCGAAGACAAGACCTTGGGACTTCTGGAGAATTTCATCGCTCAGTTCCCAAGATTTTCACCGCTAAACAAGAAGCAAGAAGAGAAAAATGAAGCAATTCCAATTTCCAGTGCAATTGGCTACCTATGGGCTGCAACTGAAAGCAGAATTCCCTTTCCAAAAGTGACTTTCTCTGCACCATACACATTCTGACATGTTTAATTACAAAAATGTCCCTCAACCCTGCAAACGGCCTTGTGCAAAAAGCTATGGCAAATCTCTCTGATGCAACAGGCTCAAAGACAGTGCTACTACCCAGAACATGGGGAAATCTGTTCCTGGAACTGTGTTTCAGGTACAGTCACTCATCCAAGTGGGAGTTTTTGTGCATGTCCACTATCTCAGAAACTCCCCTGATGGCTTACATTGCCTGCATTAAATGAAAGACCGCCTGTGTTCTTTTTCCCATCTGTTATGTGACTCAGATAAAACAAGTAGGTCTATAGGGCGCTCCAGTGGACGCTCAAGGATTTTTGACAGAGGAGACACAGGAAAGCTGCACACTCACTGGGTTGGACGGACAGTCTAGTCCCTGAGCCAAAGGTCAGCTTGGTGGAGCCAAAACCATAATCACACAGCATTTCCTTCCATAACAAAAAGACCAGCAAGCCACTTCAGAAGCAGCACCTCTCCCCAAGCCTTTGCCCAGCCATACTAAGGCTTGGGAAAAACAAATCCTCTATGTTTTTCTCCTGTGCCTCTGACTTCTCTTCATGATCTTGAGCTGCCTGAAAGTGGGAATGCAGCAAGAGGAGACAGCATAAAGTGGAGAAGCAGGAGAAGAAAACATACTTGGAAGAACATGTAGCTTCGTCCCTGGCCCAAACTGCAGTTTTCCTGTATTGGTATTCACACAATGCTATATACCCTAACAAGAACCCAAGGCTCAGCCTGCTCTCTCACCCCCTCCATTCTCCTTTTGTGAGGAGTGGGACGAGCCCCTTGGACGGGAGATGGCGTTTGCCTTGGGAACTGCAACACAGAGAGGAGGGAAAGATAAAAACTCAGGGATGACTTTCTCAGGCTGCTTGGAGAATACCAGTCATTCGCTGGCACTAGACCGTTTCAGGACAAAGGGCCAAAATGGCTTGGTCTTCGCTGGTTGTGCAAAATGGAAAAAACACACTCTTGTCATTGGTTTTCTAGTTTAGCAACAACATAAGCTTTCCCTGAGAGTTCTGTTTACTGTTCCTCTCCTGTGTGCTTGTCCTGTGCTGTTGCTGGAGCACAGCTTTAAGACAAAATTGTCCGGTGAGATAAGTACCCGTAGGCATTAACCCACTTACTTGGCCAGACGGTGACTTTAGTCCCTGAGCCAAAGGTGAACTTGAGGCTGTTGTCACAACAGCAGAGCACTTTACAGAAACCCAAAGGGTTAACTCCCAGCTGACAACACCTCCACCAGTGGGGCTGTACTGGCAGCCTCCTCACTTACACCCTGGGCAAGAGGAATGCTCACACTAAAGTGAAAACTTGCTGCTTTTCTGCAGAGTGGGTCAGTGCAGGGCAATTTCACTTCCTTGGCTTTTTTGAGGGTCCGTCCACTTATGGCTGTCTGCTCGGACACATTAAGTTCCTCCTTTCCCTGTCCACCCCATATCCACACTGAAAGCAAGTATCGTAATGATCCGCAGCTTTTCCCTCTCTGGTTATGCTCAGAAAAACAATCATCTACCTCCCTACAACTATTTGACATGACTATCGGGAAACCTTTGCACCGAGCACAGTCTGAGCCTTGCCCAAGTTAACGGAAAGTCCTAAGGTAAGGAACAGAACCGAACCCCTTTTACGTATCCCCCACGGCCTTCCACAGCCATACACAGGTACTAGGCACAAGTTGGTCAATCTCTCTGTCTGCCCTAAACCACGCATCTATTTCTGCTCGCTGCTGGATTGTGAGCATCCTGGGGCACCATGTCCATAGCACATTTCTCCAAATAGCAGAAGTCCACCACCTTGAAACACATCTTAGAAACAGGACTATCTTGAAACAGCACCTATGTTCTTTTTCCCATCTGTAACATGACACAGATACAAGTACATCGATAGGGCACTCCTGTGAACGCTGAGGGATTTTTGACAGAGGACGCACAGGAAAGCTGCACACTCACTGGGCTGGACGGACAGTCTGGTCCCTGAGCCAAAGGTCAGCTTGTTGAAGCCAAAGCCATAATCACACAGCATTTCCTTCCATAACAAAAAGCCCAGCAAGCCACTTCAGCAGCAGCACCTCTCCCCAGGCCTTTTCCCAGTCATGCCTAGGCTTGGAGGGGCAGCAGAAGGGTGACACGAGGCAGGAGGATCCCAGGGCAGGAGTGGAGGTTGACAGTCTGCCTGTGTGCGACGAGTCCAGGGCTGGGGCCAGAACTAAGGGGCACCCCCAGAAATCTCCTCCTGTCCCCACAGTGCCTCCACGGTCTAGGCCTCAAAGAAAACAGAAAGCATAGGAGCAGTGTTGGACTTACATGGCCTAACAGTGAGTCTCGTTCCAGAGACAAAAACAGGTTTATACAAACCATCCTGCGGTCACACTGCATTTCCTCTCCAAACAAAAACCTTCCCAAATACATGGCAAAGCTGGGCATCTGCAGCCCAACAAGACAGTGCTGACTGTCGCTCCGAGCCAGCTCTGTCCTGAAGTGAAGACCTCCCCGCAATCTGTCTGTGGGATCAAAAGCACCACTGGACCTACGGGTACAAACCCCATTTGGGAGGACTGTTGCTTCTGCCCTGAGCCAAAGCCTGTCCTGGAAGGAAGCAGGTGTCATGTAACTGTGGCTGAAGAGCCACAAGCCCAGACCGGATAAAGGTAAGTGCTCAGGGAGGTGGAAAGGGAGGACTGGGATAACAAAGCACAAGAAATACCCGCATCTGGGCAGCAGTTGTACTCACTGGGCTTCACAACCAGGCGCGTCCCTGCCCCCAGCATCAGTTTGTAGCTCCCTGTGTTCACACAGTCCTTCACACCCCAGCAAAAACCATCAGCTCTCATGCCAGTTACTCGATAATTAATCTCCAGGAGATCAGCCCCTTCCCATCAACACGAGGCATTTGAAGCCAGCAATAACTGTAGCCTCAATAAGAACTCTCTTGGGAATCTCATCTACAGGAGGGATGACAACTAGGATTCTGGTGCAAACAAGAGCATTATTCATTTGGCCTTTCTTCAGCAGAGCAAACGACAACCACACAGGGCTGTGCTAGACAGAGCCATCAGCAGCCCACCCCGGTTTTCACAGGTACGGATGGCCATGGCATGAAGTGCCTGTCCCTGAGCAAGAAGGTTCAGGACCCTGGTCTGCTTATGCGAAAGGCAGAGAGCAGGAGCTGGCAGGAGTAAGCTGAAGGAGTAAATTCACGGCCCTGTTGAATCAAGGTCTCTGCTGCTACCAGAGAAAGCAGAGCGCCAAGCCCCACAGGCTGAACCACTCTCCCTCCACTTCCGATGCGCTAGCTCAGGACCACAAAACCGTTCCACCAAGCGGAGCACGACAAGGCTTTATAACTTACTGGGATTTATCCTTAGCTGAGTTCCACCCCCAAAGATGACTCGGTTGCCATTATCAGCCACACAGTGTTTGCCTTCACAACAAAAACCCTGCAAGTCACATCTCCCCTGCACTAGCTTATTCCTTCCAAAGCTGTCAGTCGCTGGCTGGGCATTTCTTTGACAACAGTCGCAGCTGGTCATCCCTTTCAGCTCAGACAGGGATGACCCCTGAGTGCATCCTTGTCCCATGGAGAGAAAAGATGCAGGATTATGATCACAGCTCCTCTCTCAGCCCTAACAATCGGCCCTAAAAGCAGAGAGCTTCCCCCGCACCCTCCTGCATGCACTGCACACCTTCAAAATGTATTTCTTGGTTCTGGCTGCTATATCACACACACACACGCGCGCTCTCTCTCTCTCTCTCTCTCCCCCCATCCCTGTGCGGACCACTTTCCAACACAGCTCAGCTGGTGTTTTTCCAAATAAGGGATGTGACTTTCCTATCCTTGCTCTTTCAGGCTGGGTTTCTACCTGCCAGGTTTCACCGTCAGTTGTGTCCCGCTCCCAAAGGCAACTTTCCAGGTGGATGCTGAAACCACACAGTGACACATCCACTAGCACGGCTTTTGCACACAACTTTGACTGAACAAAACAAAAGAGCTTTCCTCCCCCCCCAAACCCAAACCTTCTGCCCTACCCCTCCTCCTCCCACAGCAGCTCGCAGCTTTTCCATTCCCAGACAGAAGGCACCGGGTGGTGCACGCTCACAGGAAGGCTTCCCCAAATTTACACCCTGGCATTATTGCCTTGGACATTTCTGCATTGCCCTGCAGGGCTAAAGAGTAGCTTTGACGGTACTCACAAGGCTTCACACTCAGCTTTGTCCCAGCTCCAAAGGTGTACCCATACCCACTGGTACTCACATCAGCAAAAGCCATTACACAAACGCTCTCATCTCCCCATAGCAAGGAAGCTCTCCTGGAGGAGAGCAGGTGACATGCAACCCCATAGCTAAAGATCCACAATCCCAGGAAGAGAGATGCTGGAAAGCTCCCTGAGCAGTGGGTCGCTCTGCCACGTGTGGAAGGAGATTACAAGCAAGTGGCAGCACTTACTAGGCAAAACCTGAAGTCGTGTCCCTTTGCCAAGTGTGAGCTTGTCGTAGTTCACACAGTGGTTTTCACTTCAACAAGAACACGAGCTCAGCCATGCCCTTAGTGATAAAGGCAACCCCTGCTTGCATGACCATGGCACAACACGTCTGTTCCTTATGCAAATGGGTTCAGGACCCCACACTGCTTATCTGAAAGGAAGTAGATTACTGACAGAGTTGAATAATTAAGGACATACCTTAGTAGACCTTTCTTCAATTCATACAATATATCACTGGTATGATTTTTTTTATCTTTCTGTTTTTATACAATATTGAGCAGAAAATTGTTTAAAACTTACTTGGTTTTACCCTTAGCTGTACTCCACTTCCAAAGGTGAATTTGTTTCCATAGCCATTCACACAGTATTTGTCTTCAGAACAAAAACCCTTTTTTCTCCTCCAGTAGCTTATTATTTCCTGCTTGGTATTTCTTTTAACTTAGTTGACCCAAGTAAATTCCTTGGCAACTTTAACTTAGATTTCCTTTAAATATTTTCCTACTTGATGGTCTCTTTCAGTTTTGAGAGAGATGACCACTGACTGCAAGTTTTGTCCTTCATTCATGCGAAGAAATGCTACAAGGATTAACAGCACAATTCCTCTTTCCAAATTAGATAAACATTAAAAGCAGAGATCTCCCTGTGGACCTTCCTGTGCACAGTGCAAATCTTCAAAATACCTTTCCTGATTCCCCTCAGATCTCTTTCCAAGACAGCCCAGCTTTTTTTGTCAAGGAGTGAAAACCTGGATGGAAACCTGTCTGTAGCCAGAAGCAGGAGCAGCAGAGCAAAAGGTAAGACAGTTTTCCCAGCAGAGACAAGAACTGCAGCTTGTGAGAATTAATGAGTATAACGTTCTGGGCAATGAAAATAAAAGGACAGTGAGTGTCCCTGCAGGTCTTGGAGATTTCTGGGAACAAGTGGTAGTGAAGAAAAGGAGTATTTGGGTAAGGGCTCTGCTCTCCAGGTTTAGAAAGCTATAACTGAGTGATTTGCTTATTCTTTTTGGAGAAAAAGGAACATCCAGCATACAGCCCATTGGGATGGATGCTCTCTCTCTGTCCTCTCACGAGGACAATTGACATCAACAGAGGCTGCCCAGAAAATTATTATTATAGTCATCACTCCAGAACCTGCGTTACCCTCATTTTGAACATTCACAAATGTTATAGCTCTCAATGATGCATTCAGGAGAGTCGAGTCCTCCAAAGAGGTATTTAGCTTTATAATGATTTTTTTCCCTGATGCAAGGTCCCTTGACCTTCAATTGCCCACAGAAGGAAAGAACAATGGAATTTTAATGGCTGTTTCACAGAAAGGGGAATTAGGCTTTCCTATCCTTACTCCTTCAGGGTTTCTACCTACCTGGTTTCACCATCAGTTGTGTCCCACTTCCAAAGGTGACTTTCCAGTTGGATGCTGAATTCACACAGTGACACATCCACTAACAAAAACCACACACAACTTTTGGTCTAGACGAGTATATGCATTTTTCAAAAGAGATCAAGGGCAAAAACAGGTGTCATCTTGTCACATGCCTTTGACTCCAAATTAGGATGTCTTTCTAGTTGCATGCCTCTGATCTTTCCATAGAAATGCAGATAGAAAAAATCTGGAAATCCATGAAGCAGAAAATCAAGCCCATGGGACAACAACCCTGTTAGCCTAACACAGCTCCTTGGACAGTTTTTAAGCAGAAAATTTTTGTCATAGTTAGGAGGACAGGAGAATCTCAGCCTTGCATTTCTAATGCAAATTTGTTTTAAGATGTACCTGATTTCATAATTAATTTTGTGCCTCTTCCAAACATGAGTTTCCCAGAAGACTCAGCTGTCCCACAGTAATGAGCCTCTCTACAAAAATGGTAAAGGAGAGAAGCCTCAGCCTTTAAAAGCCAGAACACACTGTTAGACATATCAAAGTGGGATGAAATTTCCACCATTTTTTTAAACAACTAACATAGCTGTTTCTAAAATTTCTCATCGTCTAAAGAAGGAGTTTAGACAGGTCAGCCAGCTAGTCAATCTCAGAAGCTAAGCAAGGGACCAGACCCATAAGAGAAAGAAGCCAAAAAAAAAAAAACAAAAACAACAAAAAAAAAAACCAAAAAAAACCCACCCAAAACAAAAAAACAGAAGGAAACTCCCAGAGAAAACCATTTAAGGTCCTGATTTTTCTTGTTTATTCAGCTGGCGATGAACCCAGTGAAGGCTCCAAACCTAAGTCCCAGAAAACAATTTTAGCTAATCTTTTGAGCAAACAAAGCTTATTCATGAACACTCATCTCTAATATATTCCCCTGTAGGATTCACCCTGACTAACGTGGTGCTTGCACAACACAAAGGTCATTCACTGATTTTAGCAGAACAATAGCAATTCCTGACCTGTTCCACTCACATTAACATGACAGAGAAGTTAAAAGCAAATTGTTTAGAATGTGCTCTTCTTCCCCATGCCCTCTTTCCTTCGTATTTTAAAGAAGCTCTTCCCTCTGTATTTTAAGGAAGATCTGACAAAAGACCTGAAGTACTCTGTCTTTCCTAACCGTATTGAAGAGATACATACTGGGCTTTATCAGCAGCCTGGTTCCTCTTCCAAAGATGAGTCTGGCTGCATTTCCTGAATACACACTGTCAAAACCTCCCTTACAAAAAACCCCGCGCTCTTCTGCACATTTCAGGTTCCATGGCAGGAGACTCTAGTCATCAAAATAAAACTTTATGTGCAAAATGCCTGTTAGATATTCCCACAAAATGAAGGCTGGGTTGTCTCTTCTCTATCTCCTAACAGGTTTCAGGTCAATACTTTTTACAGGCCAAGAAAGATGAAGTGCCCTAAATGTGGCATGATTTAGCATAGCCACGAATAAACTAAGACCCTCTCTAGAGAAATCATACAGTTAGCATTTATTTTCAAAGCTGTGCCTTGGTAAAGAGAGGGAAACATTACCAGAAGCACTTCACCCCCCAGTCTTGAAGGGTTTTGCAGATGAAGATGTAACTGAGCACTCAGAATGTCTGGCTAGGACACCTGGTCCAGTATTTCACAGGAGCAGAACTTCTGCAGGCTCTTCTATCTCTGTTAATGCCTCTTATATCACTTTTTTATAGGGCAGAGACTTCCCGATTCTCTGAAGAGCCACGTCTCTGTTTCTTGCTCATGTAATTCCACACGTGGGTAGCCCTTGAGGTACTCTTCAAAAGGGATAAATGTGAAAAGCACAAGGAAAATCCATTCTTTTATACTGTCTGCAGTGGCTCTTTCTACCAAGGAATACCATGAAGCTCAAGCAGCTTGAGAAATGAGACAATCCTGTAGTTTGGGGAAAGATTTGTCACAGCTCACTGGCACTTCATGTCAATTTACACTGTTTTCATTTTGCTGGGCATCTAGTCCTTGCTTCCTTTGTGTGAGTAGAAACTTTCCACTGTAATTACTGTAAGAAGGACTCCTCTCATAACAGCTACTCTCCATAAGCTATTACTATCAGGCCTTACAAAAAGACGGAGACCTTTTCCTTACTCTTGTCTTTACACTAAATGTTCCTGCCACACTACCCTTTCATCCCTAGAAGCAGTGGATATGGAAGGAGATTCCCTTCCCAGGATCATTATGTACTACCAATTCCAAGCATCAGGGTCTCCAATACTTCTCAAGATACTTTTGTTCAGATCATGCACTTACTTCGTTTAACATGGAGCCTTGTTCCTTTGCCAAAGAGCAACTTGTTATAACTGGTTCCTGAATTCACACATCATTTAATTCCTTTGCAAAAACATTTCCTGCTCTGCAGAATGTGTTTTGTACACAAAACAGGGAAACGCCTGATCTGTGATGATTTCTGGACAGGAATGAACCAAGATGATCCCATCCCAGACTTACTCAACCTGGCAAAGAAAATCTAGGCATATATTTGAAATCTAATTAAAATATTTCCATTCTGTAAGATACCTGGACAGGAGAATGCTTGCACCCTAACTACAAGCCTTCATTCTTTGTTCCTCACTAAGAATTCAGATCTTATATGCAGACTAAAATATAAGGGAGAGAGAGAAAGAGAACTTGCCCTTGCAGTCAAATAATTAACCATACTCCTAATGAATTTCTGTGATGGATATGCACATTTCAGCCTTTCATTGCATATACTGTGTGGTCCTGCATATATTTAAGTGGATGACTTGTTTATGTAAGGTTTTTAGAAACACAATAATGAAGATGTCATGAATGCAAACCCACTTAGTCCTCCTTTTCGCACCTCATTAGGGCATATATCACTCACTGCGTTTTGAATAGGATCCAGATCATGTCAAGTCTGTAGCTGAATTAACCTACACATTGTGGTGTCCACTTACTAATAAGACCTTGGGTTTCCTCCTATCATTTTCTATGTATCATTTTTCATTACCAGCATCGCCTCCCCAGGTGTCCCCAGTATTTTCTGCCCTTTGAAAAAATGAAATGCTTGTCACAGAACTCAGCAGAACCACAATTTCTCACCTATGAATCTAAGGCAAAATCTGACAGAAATACCATTCTCATCACAAATCAAGAATCAAGACTTACTAAGATTATTTAGCCTGACCCCTACATAACACAGACAGGAAAACCAAGTGTAAGATTCCTACAGTATTTGAGATTGTCACAACAGAAGAATAATGACACTCTACAGATTGGCATTATGGACCAATAACTTGAGCTGGGTACATTTCCAAAATAGCTTTGGAAAACTTCGGATATTTTTTGCTTTAATTCAGAGCAAGTGAAACTGGCCCTTCAAATTGTATTTTCGTGTCCTTCAGTAAATTTGATCACCTTACCCTACTGAATCTAGGCCCCCTGGCTTTTGACCAGCTTCCAGAAGAATACCTTAGGAATTTTTTTCTTCTGTGAAAACATACACTCATCAGAATAAACTGTTAATATCACGGAGTATTTCTCTTATGATTTACATTCAGCTTTCAATTTCTCTCCCGCCACAGCTTTTTTTTATCTTCAAAGCTAGATAGATCTCCACATCTTAAAGAGTATGAAGAGAAACAGGTAAAAAAGCTGAGTGTTATTAACTAGACTACACTTACCTGGTGTCGTAACTGTGTCCCCTGTCCAAATATCTGCTTTCTTCCTCCTACAGTTGCACTCCCTGAGAGTCTTCTACAAATATCAACTATGAAGTTTGAACTTAAGAATTTCTAGACTAAAAGCATCCTGGTGAGTCCCAGGGCCTGACTCTAAAGAAAAAGTTGTGCTTTTCATAGTACAAAATGGGAAAAAAAAAGAAAAAACAGACCTATATAGATAAATATTTTATGGGAAATGCTGTCTGGACTGTGTTTCTTCCTTCTCTCTTCAGATATTTTCTTTAAGCTAAAACTGCAAATTTCTTTCCTATTAACAAAAGATTGTTCTAATTTCTTTCTATTAAGAAGTGAAAAGAAAGTTAATATGAAATTCTTCACTTCTCACTTACTTGGTATTACAACAATTTTTGTTCCTTGTCCAAATGTTAATTTCCCAAAGTTTCCTGTATTCACACAGCCAGCAAGTGCTTTACAAAAAACATCCAGATAAATGTATTTGCCTTCTTAACTCCTCCTTTCCTAGAAAAGAAGTTAACTAAATGCAATTGGGAGTGTTAAATGATGATATCCATAGTTTATTACTGAAGTAGACTCATGGCTTAACTAAACGCATTACCCTCAACCTGTTACATATAATTGTATGTGTCGCTTTCTTTTCTTTCCACTTTAAATTGGAAACTGATTTCTTTCATCAAGGAGTAATTATCACTCCATCTTATCTATAACAACTACTTTCAACTGTAAAAATAATTTACAAGGCAATTCTTCACTAGGAAAAATACCTGGGTTTACCACCAGTTTATTTCCATTCCTGAAGGTGAATTACCAGTTGCAGAGAGAACTCAGAACAATGGGATATGCAGTAACAAAAGCTTTAATGAATTTAGTTTCTACTGGTACCTCATTTGCTGGCAAACATATGATCAGATCTGGCTTAAAATACAGAGGTAGTTGCTCCCTGTGAACATTGTCAAAATATGCTGCAGCAAATTGCTTCTACTTCTGTTTAAGGATTGTGTCGTATCAAATCACACAGGCAGGAATAGTCTCATCCAAATTATGGAGCTACTATAGGTGAGATGAAACCTGCTTTTTGTCTGACTTTTGGAAGTCATCTGGAAATAAATGAAAGTAGGTACTTCTAGAAAACACTACATTCTTACCTACTCCTATCAAAGATCTGATTGTCTGCCTTGGGACAAAAATCCATGCATACTGATATTTTCTGAACACTAAAAATGCTGGTTGCCGAAATACTAAGAGAAATAATTGTTGGAAGCTAAAGACACTCAAAAACATTTTTCATCAATAGATTTCAATGATCAGGGGCCCCAGGCAAGGACATTCATAAATTCTGAACAATCTTTGATATCCTGGTGCTTTTAAAACCTAAGTTACATGTAAAATTAAAAGGCAAATTTCACAGAATAATGAAATGTAAGTACTTCATTCTGGAAACTTAGAATAAAACAATGACCCAAATCTTCAGTTAAACTCTATGGGGAACTAGTATTGGACATCTGTGGCCCGCATCTGTATGCATGCAATCCTCAGAAGCACAGGCACTTGTTTTCTAAAGCCTTTCAGATTTCTTTTAGGCTTACATGGCTTTACTTTTAGGTGCATTCCTCTTCCACATTTAAGCTCTTGATTGCCACCTCCAAAGTTACACCACAGCAGAGCTTTACAAAATCCTGGCCATGGAAAGTTTTGATCCATGACAGACTTTCTCCCTACTTATTAAATGATCTTTCAATTTCTAACTGTGAAGCTAGTAAAAACCTTTATCTGAAATTTTTTTTTTTTTTTTTTTTTTTTTAGCTTTCACATGGTGCAAAGAAACTGACACTCTGGACTAAGTGTTCAAGGAAATTAGATGTCTTGAGACAGACCAGAAACATATCCTACACATGTGAGTTATCTAAACTTTGTACAGATGTCCTAGTGTCCCTCTATAATCAGTAGAAAAACACAGGCATTTTTCAAGTACAGTTCTCATCTAGAAGATATTAACTCTAAAAAAACACCTCAAAAACCAGTGATGAAGATAGAAGCAAAATCACCTTGGGCTAGCAGTTTTAACCTCGAATGCTTTGTATTAACAGTAGTAAACCTGGACTCACAAATCTGACAATTTCAAGATGAACTTTCGCTTATTCTTTATCTGAAATGTGACACATCCACTAAGTGCAGAAACATAGATAGCTGGAAAGTTTCTCATTAAGGGAAGCAATTATCTTTAAATCCTTAAATGCCAAAGCTCATCACAGCATCATCAGACTCAGTTTTTGAGATGTTTATTTCCGGCACTTACTTGGATGAACAGCCAGCCTTGTCCCCTTTCCAAAAGTCGGCTTATCATAGACACCCTTGGAGTTTCACTGTGACAAAGAGCTTTACCAAAAATGCTGGCAGTAGCTTTTGACTCAAAGGAGCTTTTTTAACTTTGATGTGTACACATAGATCTCCTGGGGTGTTTCTTCTCAAGCTTCCTAGATCAAAACCTTAGTAAAAATTACCATGACAATTCACTACTGTGAATTCCACTGCTATGGGATCCTATCTCACCAGCCCAGCTCATATCTATCACAGAGGAGATGGTAGTTGCATCCTTCTATGATAACAGCAACTGTGGAAGTCAGAATAATTAAGTGTAACCATGAAGATGGGTAAGACTAAGCAAGACAGGAGTGGAAATTTTTCTATAGCACTTCCTCTGTTCACCTCAATCAGTGCTTATGTTATCCCAGCTGACACCAGCCTGCAACATTGAGGCACCTCACATCAAAACTATCTACACTCCTCATCCAATAGAGCCTAAACACAAAAATGATATTATTTGTTCATGTTTTTTTTCAAATGCCCCCCACCCCTCAAACAGCACCAAAATGATCATAGAATCATAGAATCATTAAGGTTGGAAAAGACCCTTAAGATCATCGAGTCCAACTGTTAACCTAGCACTGCCAAGTCCACCACTAAACCATGTCCTCAAGCACCACGTCTACCCTTCTTTTAAATACCTCCAGGGATGGGGACTCAACCACTTCCCTGGGCAGGCTGTTCCAATGCTTGACCACCCTTTTGGTGAAGAAGTTTTTCCTAATATCCAACCTAAACTTCCCCTGGCGCAGCTTGAGGCTGTTTCCTCATGACCAAGCCTTAAGGATTTATTCCTTTCTAAGTATCTCTATTCTCACATTCCCAGTTTGGGGGAAAAAAAAACATACTACACACACTTCCATAATCTTCCTTTATAACTAAAATTAACTTCCAAGATCTCAATCTGGAAAAGTTGTGTGAGACAACTACATGCTTCTGCCCCCACCACTTTCTTTCTCAGAATTCTCTGTTAAACTTTCAGTGTAAAACTACAGAAGCACATAATTTTCTACTACAATGGGCACCCTACAGAGCTGTATGGTTTGCTGTAGTGATGTTGAGAATTAAAACACTAAAGTATGTTAAAAGCAGTCTTTAGTGTTCACTTTGAATTAACAGAATACTGGATCAGAGCTGCTGAGAGCAATACTGATTTGATCCTGTTTGTCTAGTTTAGCTGTAAATGAACAGATTTCATGGAGATGTTTTCCCCCATTTGGACTTACTTGAAAGCACATGCAACTATGTCCACTTCTAAATACGTGTCTTGATATGAACTGTTCAATGCTATACCACCATGAAAATATTTACAGAACAGCCAGCTTGCACCTGATACACTATTTTAACTATTCAATACTAAAGAAGGTTCCAGGAAATGGTCTAAAATTCTCCTTTGTCAGTTGTGGGGCACTATAAATCTATTCTCAAACCTCAGCAGTTTTGCTAAAGCATCTTCAGAACCACCAGAGACTTACTGCAATCCCATAGTAAGTATTTCAGATTATTATCTTGAAAGCATTACACTTTGACCAAAGTTTGGTGTACGCTATTTTTCTTTCTTATACAGCTGTGTCTTAATAATAATTCTAATTAAATAGCTTAGGTTCCAGACTGGTTGACCTCCAACGCAGATTCTGCACATGGCCTCTCCACCCTGTAGAGTGAAACTCCTTTTCTGCAGACACAGATGCAGTCATTTATCACAGGTCCACTCCCACTATGTGGACAGTTGTATGATCCCCACTATGATGGGTTTTCCTCCCTGCATCATGAATTCAGAACAGCTGACCCTAGGTGAATGGCAGGATTTATTCAAACCTGTCCCATCCCTGAATGGGAATTCAGCTCTCCTACACACTAGACAAGGTTATGGAAGTGATAGGAAACCATTACAAAATCTTGTTATAATTCCTTTCTACAGCTTTTCTCTTCCTCTGTAGAACAGAGAAGCTGAAGTGAATCTACACTGATTCTACAGAATCATGCCCTTACAGCGTTTAATTACAATAATTGACCGTGATCATAAAGCTAGACGTGTGAAAGAAAGTGCACAGCCTTCATACTGTTGTCAGTAACATATCATCTCTATGAGGTGTTGACCCAAGGAGCCTGATGTATTCTAAAATAGGTAAGTTTTTGCTGAGGGAAACTGACCTTGCACCCCCAGTCTCGTTCTTTTCAAGACCTAACTTTTTAACTGTTAGAATGGCCTTTCACATCCACCTCTGCCCCTATATTTTCCGTTCTTACCAGGATTTACTTTCAGTCTAGTTCCAGTCCCAAGTGTTATTATCCAGCTATCCTTGTTCACACACTAGCTAACAGCTTTACAAGAACTTACAACACTCTACAAGGGTAATGCCTGTCCCCATTGTACTGATTTTTTTCTTTACCACCTTTTGTGGTTGAAAATTAACCACTCACTGCCACTTTCAGTGTTGCTCCAGTCCCAGACATGAATTTCTTTTTCCTTCACTGTCTTTCAGCCCATTACAAGAAATTTTGTTTGTTTTTCCTTTCAGTCCTCCTCTTTGCACCTTCCTCTTGCCAACTGTAAGATGTGTCATGTCCATACAAAATAACATATCCTATTTGTTAAGCTAATCTTTCCAATTAATATTACAATGCAATTTCTTTTTAATGTTTTTGAACCCAGAGCTACACACCTGAGCAAAGCCTTTCCAATGGAAAGTCTCTTTCAACTTAGAGACTAAGGTTAAAAAATTCAGGGTACATTACCACGTTTTTCAGAAAGGAGACAAGACCACATACAGCCTCACAATCACAGAATGGCTGAGGTTGGAAGGGACCTCAGGAGGTCATGTGGTCCAAGCCCCCTGCTTAAGCAGGGCCACCTAGAGCCGGTTGCCCAGGACCATGTCCAGACAGCTTTTTAATATCTCCAACAAGGGAGACTCCACAGCCTCTCTGGGCAACATGTGCCAGTTCTTGGTCACCCTTACAGGGATAAAATGTTTCCTGATGGAGCCTCCTGTGTTTCAGTCTGTGCCCAATGCTTCTCATCCTGTCACTGGGCACCACTTTGCTTGCATGCTGTGGTTTCTAATGGCATCCTCCAAATTGCTCAAAGGCTAGTTTTATAGTGCAGAGAAATTTCTAGAATGATCTAGCTTGAGATATTGCATAGATTTACGCAAATAACCATTTCTGCTTTCAGACCTACTTGCACTGACTTTCAGACATATCCCCTTCTGAAAGACCCACTTTGAGCTGTCTATACCAGCACTACGCAGTAGCTGAGAATTTTACATTACTGGGCCTGTGTCCCGTCATAGAACTATTGAGTTCTCTTTTCAGCTACGATAAATGGCAAGCGTTATCTGGCTTCACTGGAGTCATTCTTCTTGACTGGCTGCACTTCTGTAACTATAACTTCTCAAGATTCAGCTCTCAATCTAATTCTGTTTAAATCATGAATAATTTAGGCAGTTAGACTCATCACATGATAGAGCACTGAGGGCAAATTTCTGTTCTTTGACCTTGCTCTGAGTTAAGTGCAAAGCTTTCAAGCAGCTAGGGTTGTAAATTGCAGGCAAAGGCAATTTCCTATCACTCAATGACCTTTCTTATTCATTGTGATTTTCTACTGAAAAATATAGAGAATAACCTCTTTGTGTTGCTAAAGAAAAGCTAACATAAACCCTGTAGACATCTCCCCTGTGAGCTCCCTTTATTTGCTCACAAAAGTCAGTCACTTCTCTTACAACATTAGTGTAGCATTTACTTTATTGGGGTTTGAGTACTTACAGTCTCATTTCTTTCTAAACAATGTTTGCATCATTAACATCCAAGATATTTTACAAATAGTACTGTCAAAAACAGTGGCCTAGGATTTATGACTCTCAGCAACAAATAAAAATCATGTTTCTAAGTAATAGTTTTCAGGGATTTTAAAGGAATTAATTTTATAAGACATCCAAAAAGCAAACAAAAATATCAGATATAATAAATAAGGATAAAAAAACTTAAAGTACGTAAGAATTCTATTAGTGTTTCTAGACTACAATATATAGGTATCTGTATAGTTATTTCAAGTTGCAGTTTAAGAGGAGTATGCCAGCAAAGACGGATTTACCTAATTGAGCCTATAGATTTATGCCTATTTTTCATATTTAAGAGGAAATAACCTATCTTTTAGGTAAAAAAATAAAAACAGAAAAAAAAGGGTCAGAAATTTTTACACTGAATGGGATTTAGTGTCAGATATACCCCCTTGACAAAAATTAAGTTGATATTTACCACAAGTGTTTTCACTACTATAGAAAGTTTTGTAAAAACTCATTTGAGTTAAAAAAAAAACAAACCCAACACAAAAAAAGCCAGGACAGACTGAAGCATCTAATTATTTTTTAATCTCATGCACTAGTTCTAGTTTTTTCAAATTCCTGATGTACAGAAAAGAAGCATTGTAGGATCTTAATCCCATTTTTCCTTTCTCAAATATAACTTCAAATCCTTCCCCAGAGGACAAACCATCCTACACTGTGTTTCTGTCTATAAACAGGGTTTCAAACCCATTCTAATGTAAGACTGGACTGGCAATCACGATCAGTTTCTCCAGTGAGAATGCAGGCCTGAATTTACAGAATGACATCAAACTGATAACACATGATTTAGTAGCAAGGTTCTCAGTTAATTTGCCTTGAAAAATAATACACACATCTGGCTAATTTAATTTTATTTTAATTTAAGTTCATTTAAATGCACAGGGAATAATACGATCTATTTTGCGCATATCCATCTAATTGCAATAGTTTTTTCCAATCTTTCTTACCTGGCTGCACTTTCTCTTCTGAATGTCACCTCTGGGAAGCTGCTTCATTGCTATATTAGACAATAGCTTTGAAAGAACCTCCTGTAAGCAGGATTTTACTGCTTATCTTCCTTTTACTTCACAAAACCAGCTGCTATAGTTGGCAGAGAAGTGATTTGTGCTCCTGTTAATTTTTTCATGTTTGGTAATTTTAAATGGGAGCAAGGCCCTTGGAAATACCCTCCTCGTATTTCTCTAGCTAAAAATAAGCAGCTTACCTGAATGCACTGTTAGATGTATTGCACGCACAAATATAAACTTCTCAATGATTGCGCCCACAGCAGCTCAGCCCTTTACAAAAACATGACTTCCACCCTCTCCTGAAGTTTAAGATGTTTTCATTGCATATTATGAATTTTAACTATTCCTTATCACATAGAAGTATTGATATTTTTTATTTTAAAGAAATTTGAGAATTATACACAGGGATTAAATATTCAAAGCCATGAAAAATCCACTAAAATGAACAGCATCTCAAAAAACAACCATACCTTTGTCTGCTGAGAAAAAGTAACTAAACTAATTATGATGAAATAAATAATTCTGCATTAACTCTTCTAAAATAACTGAATATGTGCAGATTTTCTTTAGAGCAAAAAGAACATTTATTCTAAAACTTTTACTTTTCTCATGAATGCAATCTTTCTTTCTGTGTCACACTCCATAGAGAAGAAAAACATTTTGAATGGATATTCAGGATCAGCTGAAAAAAATCTGGACATGTCTTCCAGAATAGCTTAAAAAAAAAAATCTGGACATGTCTTCCAGAAGCAGTTCCACTCTAGTCAAGCAGTCTCAAGCACATTTACGTGCAGCAAATGAAATAATAAAAAAATTAGAAGTAGCAGCTGATCAGATTTTTTCTTGGGTAGCAAACACAGCAGGGATTATGATTTTACTCAGAGTTATAATGGCTGAATTGAAGAGTATATGTGGTTCCTGTGCAGCAGTAAGCTCCCTTCCAACTCCTTGCATTACAGTGTAACACCACTTCACAAAAATATCCCTTCTTACCATGTCCAGATCAATTTTTATCTGTAAGTCAGCCATAGCACAATTTTCATTTGGAATTTTTCTTTGAGTGCCATTCCCAGGTTCCAGAAGTACTGTACAACATAGTGAGGAAGGAGGAAAGGAAGGAGGGAAGGAAGAAAAGAAGGGAGAAAGGGAGGGAGGGAGGAAGGAATTACTATTGTTCAAATTATAAGCTTAGTGGTGGGAAACTTTTGTGTCTGTCCATGCAAAAATTATTTACATATGAAATTGTTAGCTTCCCAAGCTGCTCTGTATGTGCAATCCCTGATAAAGTCAAAGATTTTCAACTACAAGCTGGCTGAGATGTGGGGAGGAAGAACTGTCCATTTCATTATAGGATGAAAAACACCAGATCAAATCACTCAGCAGTTTTAAACATCTCACCCAGAGTTCCAAATACACAAACTGGTTCAACAAATGGAAAGTCTCCCACTGATGCTACCATAAAATATATAAATGGAACAGAATTAAAAGTAAGAACAGACCAATTCTGTCTTTCTAAGTCATTCCATCCTCCTCCAAGTCCCTGCAGTATCTGGGTACATAAGAAGTTTTAAGGAATTTAATTTCTCTCTGCTATTTCACACATAGTGGACACCAAAGGATAAGTCACTTTACCAGAGCCCTATAGCAAGTGACGATCTCTAAGGCCAGTCCTTTAACATCCACCCTCCCCTTGATTGACTGTACTGCTAAATCCAATTACATCCATTCAAGATCACACCCCTCAGTATAGTCACTATTGTGACTGCAGTATAGCTAATGAAAAGAAGGATTCCAATATATGGCACCCTGAATTCCCAGTCTGACGAAATTAAAAAAGTATTATATACACAGGTTTGTGGCATGCAAAATTCCTGGCTAACAGCAAACAGACTTACCTGTTTCCAGAAACAGCCAGGTCAATAGGCAGAACTTGATGGAACTGACGTGGCTTGGTCCTTCCACAGTGAGAAGCCCCTCTGCAGAAATCCTCACAGTTCAAAGGAGCAGAGAGCCTCACCAGAACACAGCTCCTGTGTGCATCTCATCTGTAGTGCGGACACTTTGGCACTTGTATTCATCCATCTTCTTATCAGCCTCTTCATTTCTTGAAGCCAGACAGTTTGCACTGCATTCCTTGCTGTTTCAGACTTCCTCCTTGTTTAGCAAGACATCCATACCTTTGGAAGACCCCAGCCTGCTTTAGACATAACAGTCTAAACACATCCCTTAATCCCAACAAGCTATCTTTCCTCCAGCCTAGGACATTCTGACCACCAAGTTTCTTAAATAACTTACAGTTTAAAGCTCCCTTAGAAATACTGATGAATTTCAGAAGCAGTGCTGCAAGTGTTTCCCGTATTCTACTCCATTTCTGCTGTTACAAATCACTTACAACTCTGCATCTGTTTTAGCTTGTATCTTCGAATAAAGCTTCTTTGAATCTCAGTTCAGATATTCATCTTCTTTCACCTGTGTATTTCTGGCACTGAACTTTCTAAAGCCTCTATATCACATAGCAAAGGTTTTCATCTGCACCTGCTGGCAAGGCAAGAATGAAAACGAAGAGCAAAGAAGTTTAATTTGTAGCATGTGCAGAGACAACACTTACAGGATTTGGGTGTTTGCTTTCTTTTCCATTTGACCTATTTACTGGATTTCATCAAACAGAAAATGTTGTGAGAACAATAAACACTTTGACCAGCAGGTAGCAGGAGAGATCAAGTAAAGGAATTCAGTTTACATCAATGTATCTAATTTTATCAGGAACTTTTTAGTATTTGGGGAAACAGAACAGACAGGTCAGATTATGCCCAGCAGAATGTAGGAATATCTTTGTTGTATTGTATTTTTAATGCTGTATAAGACAACAGAAGGATTCAGGTCTACAAAAAAACCATTTAATATTTACCATTCTCATACAGTTTGGTACTGTTTAAAGTAATAACAAGAAAACAACCAGTTTATCTTCTTAAAAAAAAAAATTCTATAAAAGGTTATATGACCAAAAAATGAAATAAAGCCTAGTTTACCTTCTGAATTATAAAGTTTAAATTGTAAAGAATATACTGATGGAATTTGATAAAAAAAAAAGGGGGGGGGGGATTTTTTCACCTCATTTCATGTATTTGAATTACTTTTACCAAGTTAAAACTCCTAGAAACTTTTGCTCTGAGTATCCTTTTAAGTGTATGTATGCTCTTCATTCCAAACGCAACCCTTGCACAAGAGGACACAACTACATGCAATAATTAATAATCACAGACATTGCTCTTACACCCAGCTGGGTTTTACAGTAGTAAAAAATAAGCATCATTAACCACATTACACCCAGACCCATTTAAGAGCAACTTACAGCAAACTTCCCTACTCTCCTTTGGCAAGAAAGTACTAAATAAACTCCAAGTCAGGCTGATGTGCTGTGCACTTAAGCAGCTTAAAGATTTGACGGTGAGAAAGTATTCTATCCCTACAAGACAGTGAGGCATCACATGAAAAAAAGTAAGAAACAAGGTTTTCCGCAAGGATAAGAATGAGGCTTTGATATCTGCATGTTCATGGGGATGAGTTGGAAAGGGGTTCACATAGGTGTTCTTTTTTTTTTTTTTTTACATATGGTTGGACCAAGTATTTGTTTGTGTTGTAACAGTATGCCAGGGGATGCAAAATCCTGTGCATCATTTGAGGCTGATCTAAGCCCTTTTCTCTGGCAGCCTGTATACAGAGATGTTGATGCTGTCCCTGAACCTCTCCCTTTCTGTGACATTCTTATTGACTCTGAGAAAGCTAAGACACTAAAGAGTTGAGACTGGGAGTCCTGCCTTGTGCTGCCAGTCTTTCTAGCTATGAAGCTTTACCATCCTTTGTGTCTTGTGGGAGGCTGGGCACTGAAACCTTAGAGATATTTAATCTCGCTTGGGCCGTTCCCATACATTTCTGCAGAAGCAAGAAATGTATAGGCTGGAAGCATAGACAGTCCTTTCCCTGTGTGTAAATGAAAATATGAGACATAATGCAAAATATTCTCCCTGCTATTCAGTTTTCCTTGTTCTTCATGATGCTTTTCCATTTAACTTTTTGGAAAGTTGTTTATTCACTTAGGGTGCTTTTAATGTTCTCTACCACAGGAGAGAGCTATCACTATTTTGACTTGCTCAGCAAGAAGGGACACACAGGTGTTAGACAGCATACTCTTATCTGTAACGCCCACCAAGGGGAAATAAAATTAAGCTTGATTTGCTGGAGGTGAACACTTCCCTGAAGGTACTTAACCACTCTGTCTACAGCTATAGGGCAAGATAAGCTGCTTTTTCTCCTTACTGATTTGCACTGTTAACGTGTAATCATCTTGAGCACCGTTACGCGGCACGTGTGGGACAATAGGGGGATCAAGCCCAGCCAGCATGGGTTTATGAAAGGGAGGTCTTGCTTCACTAACCTGGTCTCCTTCTATGACAAGGTGACCCGCTTAGTGGATGACGGGAAGGCTGTGGATGTTGTCTACTTGGACTTTAGTAAGGCCTTTGACACTGTCTCCCACAGCATTCTCCTGGAGAAACTGACTGCTCACAGGGATGGGTGCACTCTGTGCTGGGTTAAAAACTGCCTGGACGGCCGAGCCCAGAGAGTGGTGGTGAATGGAGTCAAATCCAGGTGGTGACCGGTCACGCGTGGTGTTCCCCAGGGCTCAGTGTTGGGGTCGGTCCTGTTCAATATCTTTATCAATGATCTGGATGAGGGGATTGAGTGCACCCTCTGTGACTATGCAGATGACACCAAGTTGGGTGGAAGTGTTGATCTGCTGGAGGGTAGGAAGGCCCTACAGAGGGACCTGGACAGGCTGGATCGATGGGCCGGGGCCAACTGTATGAGATTCAACAAGGCTAAGTGCCGGGTCCTGCACTTGCGTCACAACAACCCCATACAACACTACAGGCTTGGGGAAGAGTGGCTGGAGAGCTGCCTGGCAGAAAAGGACCTGGGGGTGTTGGTTGACAGCCGCCTGAACATGAGCCAGCAGTGTGCCCAGGTGGCCAAGAGGGACAAATGGCATCCTGGCTTGTATCAGGAATAGTGTGGCCAGCAGGACCAGGGAGGTGATAGTGCCCCTGTACTCAGCACTGGTGAGGCCGCACCTCGAATCCTGTGTTCAGTTTTGGGCCCCTCACTACAAGAAGGACATCGAGGTGCTGAAGCGTGTCCCAAGAAGGGCAATGAAGCTGGTGAAGGGTCTAGAGCACAAGTCTTATGAGGAGCGGCTGAGGGAGCTGGGGTTGTTTAGTCTGGAGAAGAGGAGGCTGAGGGAAGACCTTATTGCTCTCTACAGCTACCTGAAAGGAGGTTGTAGTGAGGTGGGAGTCAGTCTCTTCTCCCTAGTAACAAGTGATAGGACAAGAGGAAATGGCCTCAAGCTGTGCCAGGGGAAGTTCAGGTTGGATATTAGGAAAAACTTCTTCACCGAAAGGGCAGTCAGGCACTGGAACAGGCTGCCCAGGGAAGTGGTTGAGTCCCCATCCCTGGAGGTATTTAAAAGCCATGTAGATGTGCTGCTCAGGGACATGGTTTAGTGGTGGACTTGGCAGTGCTAGGTTAACAGTTGGACTCGATGATCTTAAGGGTCTTTTCCAACCTTAACAATTATATGATTCTATGATTCTATGATTCTATGAATTTATTTCTCCTACCCAAATAATTATACTGCTAATCTGGGCTTTCTTCTTTGAAAATTCCAGGCAAATGTTCTGTGTAGGACAAAGATATCACAGAAATACAGAATGATTGAGGTTGGAAAGGACCTCTGGAGGTCATCTAGTCTCCTCTGCTCAGGCAGTCTAGAGCTGTTTGCTGAGGACCATGTCCAGATGGCTTTGAATATCTCCTGGGATAGTGTCTCCACCCCTGGAGATATTCAAAGGCCATCCGAATACAATCATCAAATATGGACACAGTTAAATCTGTAGGGGAATATGGATAGTAGTATTAAAATGTTTTGTACTAAAGAGTTCTTCTTATCATCATCCTCAATTATTCTGGTATCATCAGATCTCTTACAGGACAATGTGTTTTTTCCTCTATAGGGATAATTCTAAATCCCAAGGTGCTGATTTTAACAGAGGATATTTTACTGTGGAGCACAATTTCTTCACAAAAACTTTCCCTGAGTTCATATCAGCTGGGAAAGCTGCAGACTCTGCCCTCTTCTGTGGAATTGGCCACAACACAATCTTACTACTGGGCTGTATGAAAGCTCCCTGTTACAGATTTTCTTCTGCAAACAATGATGTTACTGTTTTCTTAACCTGCATGTTCTGCATTGGCTCAAAATTATAGGTTTGCAACTGTAAAGTGAAAAGCCACTGCTAGCGGGAGACAATGAGGAAGCCACAATGACAGAAAATAGGACAGAGGGGCTACAGGCTCTTTCCTAACTCAAACTAAAATAATTAGACCTAGACAGCTCCTGACAGGGGAAATGGTTCAAATAAAAAATCCAGCACGATCTGTCTAGAAGGTTAAGAGCTGGAAAGGGGTTGTGTGTCTGCACATGTATCTGTTTCTTCCAGCTGAATCTTGTGGTCTAATATGGTATTGCCTTTCCCATTAACCTCCCTTCTCTAGACACCAGCTGCCCAGGTGTCAAAATTCCTCACTGGATACAGATACCTCTCTTCTTTCCAAGGGTGTATTTATGCAGTTTGTTCCCTCTTCCTCTCTTATCCTCAGTTAGTCTAAGCCAGCATAGGCTGCTGCTTGCCGCAGGAAGCTAATCTTTTCCTTCCAGAAGAAGGCCAGACACAGCCAACAAAATAGTTTTCTCCAGATAAAGTAAGAAAAATAGACTGCACCCAGTTTGGCTACAGTATAAGGATGCCTGGGCTGTCTTCAGTATCTGTCCTTGGCATCATGTCTCAGAAACATTATTTTGGTCAGCTGTGACACATACTCTGACCTGAAATAAAGTCTTAGGGGAGCCACAGGCCTGGCCACCAGGCTAGTCTGCTCCAATGGGGACTAATTCTGCTCATTGTGGGTGAGTGATAGACTGCGGTAAGAAAATGATGGATGGGTATTCCTTCCCTCTCATGATCCACAGAGCTGAAGACTTCGAACCATCATCTCAAAGACACCAGTTTCTCTTTGTTGACTGAGACCTAGATAACAGACTTGGGTGACTGACATTTTAGGGGGCTAGTGAGGGCACAGATGTTCCCACACTGATCGGTTTCCCAGTGGTGCACAGGGAGGTCTGAAAAACCTGACCATGGAGGTATCACTCAGGTCATGAATCTCTTTGTGATGGAAATGAGGGCTCTGGTGTTTGGTGCCAATGTGGACAGGTGTTTGAAACAATAGAGACTGATGTCTTTATCTGGCTGATAAATTTCTGTATAAGTCAATGCTATCTCTCAGTAGTCACACATTTGTAGATCCCTCTTTTTGCTTGTGCAATATTGCAAGATTTTAATTCTGCCAAAGCTCAGGCACAACCAAGGACTATTCAGAAAAATATAATTCCTTGATTGACAGAGACAGCAAAATGGTACTCCCAGTCTCAGTCTTGTCTGAGAGATTGAGAAAAGGTGTGGAGTGCAAGATAAAAAGGTTCAGGGTGTCATCAGAAAATCATGTTAAAAATACTAGTGAACAGCTCCCCCTGATTTGCATTATGGTGGTAGAATGCACTAAAAAAGCATTTTATTGTTTTTTGATTTGCCATGCAAATTTCACTTGTCTTCTGCATAGGGTGAGAGTCTTCGTCTAGGTGTTTACAGACACTAAGGGACCAACCTAAAAAAGCTTTATTAAACAGAGCTCACTGTGCACTCTGTAGAGTCTGTCTTGAAGTCAGCAGTAACTCAGTCAGTATGTGAAAAACCTTATTTCCCCTTCAGGATGTGGTTAACTTGTTTTTCAAAGCAAGGGGGAGTTAATCTTACATGGTGTAACTTAGTCATAAATGTTGACCACAGCATCCTGCTTGCTGCTTGTGAGAGAAAGATGACTTGGGGAATATGTGTGTTGGGGTCTTTTTGACTAATAACGAAGTTGCTATAGAAACTATCACTCCATCAAACCACCATACATTATTTCCTGTTGGCCTCTTCCTAGTGTGAAGGAGTGGAAAAAACCAGCATGTTTTCTTCTCTTCTGATATGCGTATTTTCCTTCCTCATGTTCATATCGGCTGTCTCTTAACGTATTTCTCCTTAGACATATGTCTCTCTGCTACGATCCAAAATATCTTGCTTGGGTCCCTTCAAAGTGATCTGAAAGGTCAGACCTTCTTTGAATCCTCTAACTCTAGAATTCATGGCCCTGCTGAAGCTTTTTAATGTGGCAAAGAGAATCTCCACTTCCCTGTACAAAGTCTAGGCAAGACAAATTCAGACAATAGGAAATCTAGGTTATCAAAGCTGTATTTCTAATCTCACTGGTCATTAGGACACTTGGATTTCAGCAATCTCCATCCCAAATTCAGAAGAAAAAAATCACAGAACAAACCACAGCATTTTGGCTTAGTAGAACTTTATTTTGGTCACTACTGCAGTAACCTAAAATTCAGGTGCCATAGACTTTGCAGAAGAAATACAGGTTTAATAAAGAAATGCAAATAAAAATGTTTCTATGGTTGAATGTTTTCTGGCTGAAGTGAATAACTTTGATCCAACACAGATCTTCTCATCTACACTAGAAAATTATTGTTATTAAAGCTATCTAAAGAACATTAAAGCTATAAATAGCATCTACTGTGCCTGAATTCTTTAAGCAGTAATACATCAGTTCTACAGACAGTAACAAAATATGCCTGTAAATGGTGTTTTAAAAGGGTCACATACCTATAGTGAGGTTTGGATTTTTCAGAACTATTGAAGTAGGTTGGATGCTTCTATGCAAAGGCTGGAAGAGTGAGGAGATTAATTTCTACTTAGCAGAGGCATGAGGAAAAATACACTCCTCAGCTCACAGACAAAAAGCAATAGCAAAAGCAGTTACAACTCTTACTACATAAATTATCTAGGCAGGATTCAACAGTATAAAGTGTCTTAAGGGGAAGGTGCTGTGCTGTGTTCTGGATGGTTATTGTCATTGGCTGTTCAACGCGTTGTGCTGCTGGCACACGCTCTCTCCTGCTGTTCTTCAGGTTGCTGTTGCCTTGCTTCCCCACTGCCTGGAAGAGCAAAGTGTGTTTAAATTACATTTAATGCAACTGGCCCTATGTGCTGCTGTTTGATAGCTGTCAGATCAAGACAGGTAGACTCACAAAACTTAGGCTGGACTATCTTTTGTGCCTCTTTGGATACCTTAATTTAAAAATCCTCCCCCCTCCTTGCTTTCCTTCCACTACTTCAAGTTTGTGTTTTGGAAGCCTTGCTTTTGACTCCTTATTTGTCTTGATTTTTCTCCAGGCTTTGTGCTCTGCCAGTTGAAATAGTCAATGAGATATCTCTTAGGCACTTCCGGTAATACCTGAGTTGCTCTGGCAAAACAAGTTTGCTGCAAAGAAAATTTGGGGATCAGCCACCAAGAACTGAGCTTTGGATACAGATTATCTTTGTGGGTTGCGGGGGAGGATCGGGGGGGTTGGCTGGTTTTGGGTTGTGGGTTTTTTTTTTTGGCGGGGGGGGGGGGGGGTTGTTTGTTTTTTTTCCCCAGAAGCCTACAAGAGTTATTTAATGGAAAAAGGAGCAAATTAACAGGTATCATTCCTTGTGGGGTTAGAGAAGTACACAAAGACAAGCAGTCATTCCTGGCATGTGCTTCCAGTATTACTACAGATCAAGCTATGTGCTTCCTTACCTCAGAAAAGAAACAACTTGATACTCATGAGTGTATTGAAGGCGATACTTTTTGCCAGCAGGACTCTCAAACCCAACACAGCCATGGACAGCATGTTTGCTTTCTCCATTTTGCTATCTGCTAAGTGATAGAGAAAAGATGGAAGAAATCATGGTCTGGATTTGGATATTGTGATATTGGCAGAAAGTGGAAAAAAACACAGGTAACCGTTTCAGGGAAAGAAACAGCAGCAAAGGAAAAGATGACAGAGAAACATGGCAACAACAAGGGAGGAAGATGTCTGTCTAGGTTGGATTTTGCTTCCTGTTGCTTGTCTGTTACTAAACTAGCTACCTTGAAAAAGCAGATTGCGTTCGATGAATATGTTGTATTCTGATTCCTCTACCCCTGAGAAAATACATTTCCATGCATTTATCCCCAACATAGTAATGTAACTTCACAATCTGTTTAGGTAACTAACCTTGTGCAGAGGTGTCTGTGGTGTTGCAAACCTTCCCTGTTACTGGTTCTTCAGCCTCCTTTCCTGTAGCATGATAAAGAAAAGGCATTATAAACTATATCCAAATTTTTAAAAGGATTAAACAAATGTCCGTATGATCCTTCCTACAGGGACATGTAGGCAGTACAGTCTGAGGCTCAGATGATCGGTCACTAATTCTAACATTAATTTGAGGAGAAAATTTCTCCATGCAATTTCAGGAAACAAAAGAATTCCTGAGTTGTTTTGGTTTAACTATTTGAATGAGCTTCATGACGGCAAAAACAATCCCCCAAAATATAAAAAGTGGTTTAGGAAAAAAAAACCACACCACCACTTTGACTTTTTGTTGTTTTTAGAAAGGCTATTTCAGGCTGTGCTCTAGGAGATTTGCTGCTATATGGTGAAGTATTTAGTCATAAGTAAATGTACATTTTTTAAAAAAGATTGTGTCTTTCCCCCCCAAAAAAAAGTAACTCCAAGTTGTTAAACTGTTAAGACCATATTTTAGATACTTTTAAATATCTTTCAGCTCTACCTGCTTAAGTACTAGATGTCTTTCCCATTTCTGCTGGTTACTCAGGGCAATGCTTACTAGCAGGAGAAATAGCAAGCACTAGCAAACACTGCCTCCAGAAATAAGTTGCAGCTGTACCACAAAATTATACCTGGCAATGTTGTGTTGGTTGTAATAGTGCTGCTGTCGAATTTGGCCGTGCAGGTCACCTCTGTGCCTTTTGTCACATTGACCACCTTAATAGTAGAGTACAACCCCTCTGATGTCAAAATGGATGTGCTCTGTTCATATACGACGTCACTAGAGGACATCTCCAAGCTGATTTTCTTTGTATAAGATTTCCTTGCCAAACAAGCTGCTTTCCCAGTGTGACCATCTTCTTGCGGTTTCTTTGATTGCATCACAATGACTTCTGGGACAGACCTATTTTGAATGTCTGTAAAAAAAAAAAAAGCATTGTTTGGGCTTGATTTGATTTTATTGCAAGCTTGCCTGAGTGCTAAGTCACCTAAAGTTCATGTATATTCCAGCTGTGACTAATTCCTAGCATTATCAATGATTAACGGCCTTTTTTGTCATTATTTCTTGTTGCTGCTTCTAAAAGATCAGATCAAAGACAGAAAGGGTGTATGAGAGTAGTTTTTTTATAGGAGCTTTAATTCCAGAGGATTCTAAGCTTTCTTTTGCCAAAGCTCTATGTGAATTCTTTATTTTATAAGTAACGGACCTGCAAATGAGAAGAGAACTTTTATGCATGCCACTCCAAGAGTCAAATTATTCTGCTTTCTCAGCAATTTAACTCCTAAAAATAACACTTCTATCAAGGACTGTCTTGCATATTCATGAGACATGAGGGAATAACTGTTTTTCTTTTACTCTCCCTCTCCTCCCCCAAATCTTCTTCTGATGTGGCTAAAAGGTCTAACCATAGCAAGAGTGGTAGGGCAAAGAGAAGTCAGTTTGTTGCTTTACTGTTGTGCAAGGTTACTCTAACAAATGACATTACTTGCAGAAATTAAGTACTGCTGCTGGAGTGGGGGACAAGGTTGATCTTTTCAATAACAAATGCTCAGATGCAAGAGGGATTTCTGTCTCTAAGATGGGAAAGTAGGAGAGAAGCAATCAGAAGTCTGTGAATTGCATGTCTCCACTTCTCCAGAAGTTAACTTTCAATTATGGAGGAGGTTTTCCCCACTAGATACTGTATATGGTGTAAGACATTCCAGCCCAGTCTGGAGACAATGAAAATAGAATACAATTGGTACTTGGTTCAACAAAAATTCTTGTGCCTATTCTAAAAGTGTGACCTTTCTCATCCATATGCTCTGCCATATTGTTAGTCCCACAGCTACAGGGGCAGTTAGAAGTATAATGCAGAATTTTATAATAAACTGATTTGAAGGGAAGAACACCCCAAGGCCTATGAACTAGATGTCCATGGACAAATATTCTTACAAACTTCCTTAGATTAGTGTAATAACCTTCAGTGGTAGTTCTTTAGCATTAAGGTACCAGCAAACATCAAGATATGAAAAACATGTCCTAGAACTGGAGTTTCGAAAGAACCTAAAAGACGCTGACAAGTTTTCACAAGATTTGGGATCCTTGCTCTCTCATGCATATTTCAGAAGAGTTACTCTGAAACTTTTACATGTGTTTTTTCAGTTTTGAAGGAATTTTAGAGTTGAATTCCCAATTCCAAGCAACATACATGAGTGACAAAGGCTTGACAACTGCAAAAGCCTGAATTTCAACTATATAGCAGCAGCCTTCTCCAGGAATTTCTTATAAGATATACAAGTAATGAAATAAGATTGCTTAAACTTGAAGGGGATGTCTTTTAAGGAAACAGTTGGTCTCAAAATAATTTACAAGCCAACAAATCATTATAATATCATTATTTTTTAAAAAATAAAATACCTTTGCCCTCTGGTCGTAGGTGGAGAAACCAGGGTGATTCCACATACCAATGTCAGGACAAGATTAGAACATGAATTACAATAAAAACATTAAACTGAAGGGAATCATCTAGCATGCTTCCTTGCCAAAAAGGGCTCAGCTTACGAAAGGCTATCAGACATATCAAAAAAGATTTACATGTCCAATGTGACAGGAGCATCCTGATGGGTCTTTTTGCTAAAGACAGGTGGATTAGGCTTTGAATTTTGCATGGCATCTGCCTTGCAATCTGGTCAAGAGATCCCTCAGGTCTAACATTTTGTTCATCACAGGGTATTTTTTCAAGGTTTGATCAAGGGGCTCTGATTTTACTCTCTTTCCCCACCACCCATACCCCAATACTGAGGAACTGAGGTGAAAGCCAAGTAGTACTCTGCCATAACTTCATGAGTTGGCTTGATTAATAAAACAGGCACAACTCCATGCTTGTCAGCACCTACAGCAAGCAGATACCAAAGAGGAATCAAAGATTCATTGATTTCATTTCACCTATTCAGTTTAACTCAAACTGAACAATTTAGTAAGATAAAACTAGTACAGAAATGTTGCATAAGATTCCATTTAATGCTTTTGTACATTATCCTTCTCCCCTCTCAGTGCTGTCTTTCTAACTCTGACAGAATAGAAAGTCTTAGGAACTTAAATGTCAACCTCCACAGAAACTTTATTTCCCTTTAGACTGTCCAAGCATGACTTTAAAACCAAACAATTACTATGAAAAGCTTATTAAGATGCCTGACTAAGTGAATAGATGTTAGGTCCCAAAGAAATTTGGCATGATAGCAGAAGTGGGATCAGCATGTTTTTTATACTTAAATTGTCTAATTGCATATAGAAATATTATACATAGAAAGCCTAAAGTCTAAGTAGTGACTTTAAAGCATGGAGGAGTGGCTACCTGAATTTTAGGAGGAAGAAAAGGAAAAAAAGTTAAAATCCAAACAATAACAACTCAGAAAAGGTTAATGCATAAATACCTACTTGGCTCCACGGTCAGTTGAGTCCCCTTCCCAAAGACAAGAGCAGCAGTAACGCACAGTTAAAACGCGTAAATCAAAAAAGGCTCATTTTGCTATTCTTCCTACATACATTTCCTTTCCAGGTGCTGTAACATGGTTTTGCCAGAGCCTGTTAGTCCTGTGCATTCTTTGTTATCTGAGAAGCTCTTTAGAGGCTTTTCATGTTTTCTGGTCTCCAGTATTTCCAAACAGCCAGTATACTAGCAAGCTGCTTCCCTGGCATAACTCACTGGGTAAAATCCTCAGCAAGAACAAATGTACACTGTGCAATTGCAGTTAATAAAGTGGAATTATTTTTTTATCAGACCGCAGAAGACTCAACTGAGTCCCATTGCTTTGCATTACCTGAAAATACAGCCATGAATTCCTATCACTGCTTGCTTTTGGGAGGGATTTTTGTATTATGTTCTGGCAGTAGCATTTTATTAATACAAAAAGTTGTACTTCTTTTTCCCTTTCATCTTATAAAGTCATGGGAAGAGTTATATATTCCATAATGTTATGGGCTTTAGTTTTCTTAATGAAAGTTTTATCTAGAATAAAAAAAAAAACAAAACAAAACCAAAACATTATCTGTCTTCAACTGAGCCCTCAAGAGGAGAATATACCTTGAATATCCTATAGTGACTACTAATGCATGTTTTCTATGTCATTTTGTGTTCAGAGATTCTCAAAAGATTCGGGTAGTTCTAGATTCGTCTGTTCTTACCATCTTAAAGTGCATACTAGCATCTCCCAAAGAGATCCAAATTTAGCAACAAAAGGGTCAGGTTGCGCAAATTCTGGAAATTTTGGCTTCAACTTAAGTATTTCAACAGACACTGAGTGACTTAGATGCTTAAGGCCTATTATCTTTTCTTGTCAAACATAATCCTAAAGCTTTCGCGCATCTTTGAAAATGTCATCCTATCCTTAGCTAGAAAAAGAGAAATCATTGAACAGCACGTAAACTTCACTCAAGTGTAGTTTCACGTAATTTTGCATCAGGATGTCAGAGAGGAGAGACGGGCAGGAAAAACAGAAAGAATGATTTAAAGCATTTCAGGGTGGAGGAGAAGGCAAGGCTAATACCTTTATTTTGTCAAATTAATTGTTCTGTAACTCAAATTGTGGGAAACTCTGGGAAGATGTTTTAGAAATTTGCGTAATGTACTGTAAAAGTTTGCTTAAACCACGAATATCTTGTTGCAGTCAATAAGCCACATGCTACCTTCAGCTGATTAGAAACAAAACTTTTCTTGTCAGCAGAATAACCAACACGTTAAGCTTTTTAAAAAAAACATAAGACCCTTTATGTGAGAAACAAGAGTATCGTATCAGCGTTTCTGTAAATATCTGAAATGGCAATACCATTGCTCAATCTTCCACCTGCCAGCTCTTAGACTGCGTTTTGTTCGTTGTTTTTTCTTGCCAAATTCTAGTATTTTCTATGGGATATTTTACTTCTTTTTTTTTTTTTTTTTTTTGACAAATACCGTTTTCAAATCAATGTTGACTGATGTTAAAATAATGGAATCTGGCAGTTTCTTCTGGTCCTGCATTTATGACTGAGGATTCACTGGTTAGAAAGAACAGATCTTTCTTCAGAATGATAACTTTGGATTCCTTTGTCCCTTTGGAATTAGGGGTGGACTTAAATTGTTCCAAAACAGATATTTATTCCCCTGCAAGATATCCTGCAGATCTGGACAGATATTAGGCAGCACCTTTAGGTACGTAAAATTATATGGGATATTTTTGCAGCACTTTAAAGACATGCAGATCTCTGAAAGCACCGTAACAAGTCTTAAGGTATGCACCTGGATGTCTAGGGTAACAAAGATCAACATAACAAACTCCCCTGCTGCCCCAACATTTACACTCCCACAGAAAACCTTGGGTTAACATCCACCTTTTTTGTACATCATGAAATTCCAATAAAGGTAGGAAGAACTTAGTCTTCTTATGATCCCTACTCACCACATCTGCATTTTCAAAGCCTAGGCAAATTGGTAGCCAATTTTCATTCATTCTAAGTGGTCTTGGATATGAAGCAGCTGTGAAAATTTTAGCATATTTAACCACCTTCCTCCTCTGTCTCCACACCAATATAATCACTTACCTGGTGACACTATGAGTGTCATGCCAGTGTCAAAAACTAACTTCTCGTACCAGAGAGCTAAAGACCTGTCTCAAAACTTCTCTCCACTGTCAGCTCTTCACTGAGCTGTGCATTCCTGCTCAAAATGAGGCAGTGAAAATCCACTGGAGAATAGGACACTTCACAGTGAATTTGGGCCAGAGTGCTATCCAGACTGGGAATAAATTATAACATTTTAAACTTAAGTAGTGTACACCAGGTGTTTGGGGATCATAGGGTAAAGCTGATATACAGAGGTAGTCCAGTTGTCCCTCTAAAGCCTTCCTAAGCAGATACAACCTGAGGATTCAGCTTAAAACTCTGGATGGAGAGAATGAACTCTAGGGATTATTGCAGCAGAAAATTCTTAGAGTGAACCCAAACCATGAGATTCCTTTGTCCTCTTCCCCCTTAATTTTAACATAATTTTTAGAAATAAAATAATGATACTTACTTGGTTCAACTGTAAGAGTGGTCCCACTTCCAAATATAAGCTTATCTGTCCTCACACTGCTCATACTTAGCCCAATAAATAACTCTTTCCTTATGGTATTCAAAAGTGCTTTAAAAACAGGAGATGATAAGCCAGATATTTGTCCTAATGATCCACGTATGCAATCCCATGAGGGTATCCAGAGCCACATTTTCTTCCAAAACTGGAAAGAGAAAAACAACAATTGAATAGTTCAATGATTTCAAATAGCTTGATTGAATACAGAACTTCCAAGTTCTCCCTTTCTTCCATCTTTTAGAAATCCTGTGAGTTCTATATTTCCAGGATAAATAGAAATATGAAAAGAATGTTGTATTTGTCTCCTTAATCATTTCAGTCACCCATCTCCTTTCTTCCCCCAAATATACTGCCTTTTTTCCATCTTTGAGTTTTTGTACAGGGCCCTATGTTGTTTATATCATTGTGGTACTCCAGTCCCCAAACACAGTGATACATTCCATTACAAAAACTGTCTCTTCCTTTTCACTACACAGAATTTTGGATTATACAGGCAGTCACATGACTTCTCGAGTGGTTTCTGTCTCAACATACCACATGAAGAAACATGATATGGCTTTCAAATAATGGTCTAAAATAAGACCAAAAAGGTTGAATTGTAAATAAAAAATTTGGGAATACACGACATCTGAAAAGCCTCATGGAGTTAAGCTGAATAGAAAGCATGAAAAAAGATCAGTACTTTTAGTGCTATTTCAAAGCATTTATGCAAATCATTCTGTGCTGCAGGAAGCTGCCTACTTTTTCACCTTGAATTTGGTTTCAGTGCTCAGGAGTGTGAAGAAGTTGACTGATCTTGGCTCTTCGAGTTGGTGTCTGGGGGTCATTTCATGCTTTAGGAAGTCTTTATGCTGTTTTAATTAAGATGAGAAAGTAAGGAAAATGGTTGGAAGTTAGAATAGTTAGAAGCACTGTACCCATGGAAGTAGCTATTAAAGAGTAACGGAGTTGTTGCAGATTGATCAAATCCTTCATGATGGCCAATTATTAGCACTACCGGGACCTTGATGGCAAGAGAGGGACTCAATCTCTGAGACCCTGCAGCATCAAGAGCCTGCTTCTCCCTTGTCTGGCAAAGGAGAGGCAGGTTGAGTCTGTGCCCATCAAGATGGGAAATTGTATTGGGTTTGTGTGACAAGGCTTTGGTAGTGGGGGGCTACAGTGGTGGCTTCTGTGAGAAGCTGCTAGAAGCTTCCTCTATGTCCGATACAACAAATGCCAGCTGGCTCCAAGATGGACTTGCCACTGGCCAAGGCCAAGCCAATCAGCGACGGTGGTAGCACCTCTGAGATAACATATTTAAGAGGGGGAAAAAACTGTGCAACTTCAGCCGGAGAAGAGGAGTGAGAACATGTGAGAGAAACAACTCTGCAGACACCAAGGTCAGTGAAGAAGGAGGGGGAGGAGGTGCTCCAGGCACCAGAGCAGAGATTCCCCTGCAGCCTGTGGTGACAACCGTGGTGAGGCAGGCTGTCCCCCTGCAGCCCATGGAGGTCCACGGCAGAGTAGATATCCACCTGCAGCCTGTGGAGGGCCCCATGCCAGAGCAGGTGGATGGGCCCAAAGGAGGCTGTGACCCCGTGGGAAGCCCACACTGGAGCAGGCTCTTGGCAGGACCTGGTGGACCCAGGGAGAGAGGAGTCCACGCTGGAGAAGGTTTGCTGGCAGGACTTGTGACCCCACAGGGGACCTACACTGGAGCAGTCTGTTCCTGAAGGACTGCACCCCATGCATGAGACCTACACTGGAGCAGTTTGTGAAGAACTGTAGCCTGCGGGAAGAACTCACATTGGAGAATTTCTTGGAGGACTCTGTCCCATGGGAGGGACCCCATGCTGGAGCAGGGGAAGAGTATGAAGAGTCCTCCCCCTGAGGAGGAAGGAGCAGCAGAAATAACATGCAATGAACTGACCACAACCCAGATTCCCTGTCCCCCTGTGCCACTGGAGGGGAGGAGATAGAGAAAATCAGGACTAAAGTTGAGCCCAGGAAGAAGGGAGGGGTGGGGGAAAAGTGTTTTTTAAGATTCAGTTTTTATTTCTCATTATCCTACTCTGATTTGATTGGTAATAAATTAAATTAATTTTCCCCAAGTCGAGTCTGTTTTGCCTGTGACGTTAATTGCTGAGTGGTCTCTCCCTGCCCTTATCTTGACCCACAAGCCTTTCATTATATTTTGTCTCCCCTGTCCAGCTGAGGAGACGGAGTGATAGAGTGGCTTGGTGGGCGTCTGGCATCCAGCCAGAAATGGTGATTCTCATGATGACAAAGGCTGGGAGCTTGTGACCTCTGACACCAAGAAGAAGGCTCTTGCTTCACTTGAAGATTTGCAATGACAGAATAGATTCAGTGCTGTCATAGCAAATCAGGGGCTGGGAGCTCTGTCAAATGAGGTGTCTGAGCCCATTGACCACGAGCCACACCAAAGGAAGGCTCCCTGCTGCAGGGAACAGAAGCCCCCTCTGACAGCTGGACCTGTCATCTAGAGAGATTTGCTGCTTGCCAAGGACTTGGATTGGGGACATTGTTAAAAGACATACAAAACTTATTAAACCTACAGTCTACTACCCCTGCTTGCTTTTCTATGTGGGTATTAATGATACTGCCAGGGGAGTCCCGGAAAGTAGCAAGCAGACTCTGGGGGTGATGATCAAGGGCTTGTGGGCCCAGCTGGGTTTCTCTTTGATCCTTCTGGTGAGGGGGAGGGCAGTGAGAAGGAGGAGTGACTGGATCCTGCTGGTCACAGTTGGTTGCACAGCTGGCATTAGCAAAAGGGACTTGTTTTCTATGACCATGGGACCCTTTTTGAGGATTGAGGACTGTTTGGAAGAGACGGGATGCACCTGACTAAAAAAGACAAAAACGTCTTCATCACCAGGCTGGCCAACCTAATAAGAAGAGCTTTGAACCAGGAACAACAGGGAAGGAAGAGGATTATCAATAATCGAGAAAGTGGTGGGAAGGGTTGGTACAAAATATATGAGGAATGATATGAACAGGACAGACTTCATAATAAAATTTTTAAAAAAGGGCTGAGAGGTGTGCACTTCAGGTGGGTGTACATATATAAGGAAGTATCTATGGGGGAAAAGAAAACCCTCATATAGTTTCTGGGAAATCAGCATGACTGGGTGCCTCTTTAAAGTGCCTGTGCACAAATGCATGGAATATGGGGAAAAAAAAACAAGGGAAATTAAAGTTCTGCTAGTAGTTGCAGGGCTATGATCTCACTGACAACACAGAGATGCAGTAGGATAGCTCACATGACCCAAGAACCAAAATGCATGGTGCAAGTTAGTGCACATCGGCTGGGCTCCTGTCCAGCATGGCCCAGTTTTTCCTCCATGGCTGGTTCAAGAGCTATGGGATCATGGATGTGCAGTGGAGTAGGTTAAAGAAGTACTGCAGTGGATGGAACTAGGCTGTTTAGGAAAGATAGGCTGGGGAGGCGAGGAGGGGCAATTGCCCTTTCTGTCAGAGAGCACCTGGAATGGAGCTCTGCTTTGGGATGTACAAAGAGACAGCTAATAGTGTATGGATCCGGATTAGAGGGTATGCTGACCTTGGCATGGGTGACATTGTGGTGGGTGGCTACTAGAGATCACCTGATCAGGAAGAAGAAGTAGACACGACCTTCTTCAGACAACTGGAAGAAGCCTCATGTTCACTGGCCCTGGTCCTCATGGGGACATGAGCCATACCATGTGTTGGCTGACGGGACAGCCCAGCAGGGCACAAGCAATCAAGCAGATGAAAACTTCATCAGAGGAAGAATTGGTGGTGGATGTGAAGGTGAGGGGCAGCCTTGACTGCAGTGGTCATGCAGTGTTTGAGCTCAGAATCCAGAGAGGAGGGAGCAATGGAAAAAGGAGGACCACAGTCCTGGACTTCAGGAGAGGCGAATCTGGGCTCTTCTGGGATCTGCTTGGAAGAATCCCATGGGTTATGGTCCTGGACAGAGGAGGGGTCTAGGAGAGCTGCTTCATTTTCAGAGATCAGCTCCTTCAAGCTCAGGATTGGTTCATCTTGACAAAGCAATAAGTCAAGCAAAGTTGGCAGGAGGCCAAAGTGATGAACAAGGGGCTCCTGAATAAACCCATAAATAAAAAGGAAATGTGCAAGAGGTAGAAGCAGAGGAAGATGATCTGAGGGGGTTATAAAGACCCTGTCCGATCATGAAGGGATTGGGTTAGGAAAGCCAAAGTGCATCTGGAGTTCAGTCTGGCGAGAGATCTGAAGGGCAACAATCCTCCTTTGTTGGATGTGGAGGGAAACATTGCCATGAAGGATGAGAGAAGGCTGAGGTACTTAATGCCGCCTTTGCCTCTGTCTTTAATAGTCAGACTGGTCATTCTCGGCGTTCTCAGGCCCATGAGCTGGGAGATGGAGATAGGATGCAGAATGAAGCCCTAGTTGTCGAAGAGGTGGCAGTCACTGACCTGCTCCTCCACCTGAATGCTTACAAGTCCATGGGGCCAGATGGGATCCACCCAAGGATACTGAAGGAGCTGGCAGAGGAGCTTTCTGAGCCACTCTCTGTCATTTATCAGCAGTGCTGGTCAACTGGGAAGGTCCCAGATGACTGGAAGTTAGCAAATGTGATGGCCCTCTACAAGAAGGGTCAAAGGAGGATTCGGGGAACTACAGGCCTGTCAGCTGACCTCGGTGCCAGGAAAGGTCATGGAGCAGATCATCTTGAGTGCCGTTATGCAGCACGTGTGGGACAATCAGGGGATCAGGCCCAGCCAGCATGGGTTTATGAAAGGCAGGTCCTGCTTCACTAACCTTCTATGACAAGGTGACCTGCTTAGTGGATGAGGGGAAGGCTGTGGATGTTGTCTACCTGGACTTTAGTAAGGCCTTTGACACTGTCTCCAACAGCATTCTCCTGGAGAAACTGACTGCTCATGGTTTGCATAAGTGCACTCTGCACTGGGTTAAAAACTGGCTGGATGGCTGAGCCCAGAGAGTGGTGGTGAATGGAGTCAAATGCAGTTGGCGACCAGTCACGAGTGGTTTTCCCCAGGGCTCAGTGTTGGGGACAGTTCTGTTCAATATCTTTATCGATGATCTTGACAAGGGGATTGAGTGCACCCTCTGTAAGTTTGCAGACGACACCAAGTTGGGTGGAAGTGTTGATCTGCTGGAGGGTAGGAAGGCCCTACAGAGGGACCTGGACAGGCTGGATCGATGGGCCGGGGCCAACTGTATGAGATTCAACAAGGCTAAGTGCCGGGTCCTGCACTTGGGTCACAACAACCCCATACAACGCTACAGGCTTGGGGAGGAGCGGCTGGAGAGCTGCCTGGCAGAAAAGGACCTGGGGGTGTTGGTTGACAGCCACCTGAACATGAGCCAGCAGTGTGCCCAGGTGGCCAAGAGGGACAATGGCATCCTGGCTTGTATCAGGAATAGTGTGGCCAGCAGGACCAGGGAGGTGATAGTGCCCCTGTACGGGGCACTAGTGAGGCCGCACCTCGAATCCTGTGTTCAGTTTTGGGCCCCTCACTACAAGAAGGACATCGAAGTGCTGAAGCGTGGCCAGAGAAGGGCAATGAAGCTGGTGAAGGGTCTAGAGCACAAGTCTTATGAGGAGCGGCTGAGGGAGCTGGGGTTGTTTAGTCTGGAGAAGAGGAGGCTGAGGGAAGACCTTATTGCTCTCTACAGCTACCTGAAAGGAGGTTGTAGTGAGGTGGGAGTCAGTCTCTTCTCCCTAGTAACAAGTGATAGGACGAGAGGAAATGGCCTCAAGCTGTGCCAGGGGAAGTTTAGGTTGGATATTAGGAAAAACTTCTTCACCGAAAGGGTAGTCAGGCATTGGAACAGCCTGCCCAGGGAAGTGGTGGAGTCTCCATCCCTGAGATATTTAAAAGAAGGGTAGACGTGGTGCTCAAGGACATGGTTTAGTGGTGGACTTGGCAGTGATAGGTTAACGTTTGGACTCAATGATCTTAAGGGTCTTTTCCAACCTTAATGATTCTATGATTCTATGATTCTTTGATTCTATGAAAAAGGTTTCTAGAGGTACATCATCAGCCAAAGGACTAGGGAAAATATGGGCCCACTACTGAATGGGGTAGAGGATCTGCAGACAAAAGATACTGGAAAAGCTGAGGCACTTGCCTTCTTTGACTCAGTCTTTACAGGTAAGTCCAACCTTTAGGATTCCCAGGTAAATACAAAGGAACCACATGTGATTCAAAATCTTTGTTCTGATGTCTAGTAGCTGGGAGATTACTAGTGAGAAGTATCCTTGCTAGTCTCCTGCTCTTGTTCTTCATGCATCTGCTTCTGGCCACTGTTGGATATGAAGTTAAAAGGATATTTGTTCTTACCAAAAAAAGTGTGAACAAATCTTCCTCCTCTGTGCTCCGAGTCAAAGAGAAGAACATAATGGTAAGCTTAAATGGAAACATCTAAAATGCAGTAAGTTAATCCCTACTTGCTCAATTTGAGCCGATGGTCAGATGTCTAAAATGATATCCCTTGCAAGATCCAAAATCTGACATTGAATGTTGGGGAAACTGGCCTTGCATAGAGAGGTCTTCTTGCTGTCTGAGTCATTCTGGAAATCAAATTTGTGTGTGTGCATACAGTTGTCTGAGGAAAAAGAGACTATGCAGGGCACCATTTTTCCACCTTCATGAGAAGTCAGTGAGCGAGACAATTTTTGTGTACCTGTTCAGCCCTTTTCAGTCACTGTGGTACGTAGTCCACACAGTGGTAGACAGTTCTACAAAAACATTTCCTTTTTTCTGTGCCAGGTGATGTCTCCTCTTTCATGTTCTTTGAAGAGCTGGATTTTATTTTCCTCTTCCTCTATACTGTTCTACTTCTGAACAATCTAATACTGTTCCAGAGAGGTTGCTATACACTAAAAATAACATTATTACCCTTGCTTTTTTTGGCAGATAGGGTTGTATTAATCTCTCACTAAAATATTGCCTTGTCAAAAAGAAATATTACTCCTTTTGAGTTGTTAGAGCTGTTCTCACTTAAAGGACCTGCTTACTGGTTTGTCTTTTAACAAACACCAAGAGAGTTAGGGTGAAATATTTTAAAGAATATCTGGGGACCAGCTGCCCAAGTCTTATTAATTTTCAATTTAGTTTCATTCTACATTTCCTAACCATTTCTGGACTTTCAAGTATTTAGGTTCTCAAAGCCTATTTTCATGCCAAACAAAAAATGAGTCCATGTTTACAAATTGTTCAAAAGTTATTTTTGTTTAGCTGGTGGTGATTTAATGGACTCTGTCTTGATGTGCTAAAGTCACTTATTTACTCAGGTATTTGATTTTTAATATTTCTTCTTTGAGTGTCATTTTTATAAGGGTCTTGGGAGTCTTTTCCTAATTATATGCACCATTTTTTCTCAGTTTCTTTGATTTTGTGAAGTAGATTATTTGAGCACTGAGTTGGCTCTGATTTGTCTCTTTGATTTATTTATATGTGCTTTTAGCTGAGTTTGAAGGTGGGGAACATCTAGTCATGGTTGACTAAAGTTGGCTTTTAGTTTTATTTTTGTTCTACTTTAATGATTTTGATCAATGGTTACCCAGAATTGTGGAGCAGTTTCTGAATCCTCAAATCCGTTTCTAAGACCCAAAAGGAAATAGCATTATTTTATCCTGTTCACAAATCTGCCTGGTTCCATGCTGTATTATTCAGTATGTTTATTTGCATTATTGTTGTTACCAAGTACAAAGGTGTATTTCTCATTTTTAATCACTGTTTTTAATACCAGTGCTGTTATATTTTCTGTAGTTAGTGCAGGCATGTTCATCTGCTGTTCCCTTTATTGTGCCAAATTGTTTTCTCCTCCTTTTTGCCTCAGTCCTCCAGGGAAGTTGCCAAGTTGGCTGGTGTGATATTTTCAGTCTCTTGAACTGTTGGCAGGACAAAGTCAACAAACTCTAAACACCTCCTGCCACAGGCCTGGGTACGTAGAGGTGCCTCTCCCACACCCTTCACTCGCTGCCAAATCTTCCCAAAGCAGTGAAACCGCACCTTGCTTGTCACTAAGCGGATGCAGTTAAACAGCCTTTTTCCACGTGGGTGGCCACAGAAACACACCTGGCTTCGCAGCCTCCCGCAAGCCACATGATTGGATTTGTTCCGTTTAAAAGTTCAGTTCTGCCTTTGTTTTTTCTTTCTCTGTCCTGGTGCATCCCCTCCAAAAAGGTGCAGGAGGCGCTCCAGTACTGCCAGCGAGATGTTAGAGAGAATGTTTAGTCTGTGTTCCACAAGGTGATGCTGAAGACCTCTCCTTGAGTTCTGTTTCAGCAGAAATGAGAAGAGAGGGAGTCCCCCTTTCCTCTAGAAAAGTGTCCTAGGCAGATGAAGATACATTTTAGAGAGGAACTAGCAGGTGGTTTGTGCATGCATGGTTGGCTGAATTCCTTCAGTCCTTGCTGAAAGGTCTACACTGCTTCTTTTCAGAAGAAACTATCCAGGCCCTTCCAGCATAATTCTTGGTCACCAGAAAATCTCCATTTGTACTTTAACACAATTTCCTTTTTTGGGGAACAGCTCACTCTGAGCCTAGCTCCCAGGATGTCCACCTGATTTCATCACACAGTTATAGGAGGCTGTCTCCATAGCAAGGAGAGCTGGTTCCAGGAAACATCTGTCAAGAAGGTGACTTTTCTCTTAAAGGATGCGGTGGGCATCATGTTCTTCTGTGGACAGAACCATCCCATTCAACCCTTCTATCAAGACAGAAATGTTACTGGTTGTGTCTTCCCTAGAGACATTATAGATGATCTTAGGAAACGAGATATTTAAGACCAAACAGTAAGTCACAACCTTCACTATGGAGATGACAGCTAAAAGTAGTGATTTAAAAAGAGATCCATAATATCTGCTTGGGAAGAAAGGAAGGTACTAAGACAAGAAATAAAGTAGCATTTTATTTGTATTTATAGCCTTTGCAAGACATCTGACATTAGCCTGACAGGCAGTCTACTGTATTGAATGGCTCTTAGATTAATCCACTACAGTGATTCTTCCATAGAGCCAAATGTGGTAATCAGGGAAACTTTGGGGATAACTGACCTCCCATGTATCTCTAGCTCTTGTATAGGACACACAGGGCGTTAGACTTTTGCACTGGCCATATGGGACTGTTAAAGGGTGAGCAAGTCTTGCTGATCACTCCTTGGCTCTCCAGTCAATGAATCAGCTTGCGAAAGTCTAATGGAGAGTGGAAACTAACAGTAGACTATCGCGGCCTGAACAAAGTCACGCCACCACTGACTGCTGCCACGCCAGATGCGCTAGAACTTCAATACGAACTGGAGTCAAAGGCAGCCAAGTGGTAAGCCACCATTGATATCACTAATGCGTTTTTCTCGATCGCTTTGGCAGCAGAGTGGAGGCCACCATTTGCTTTTCAGTTGGAGGGGCGTCCAGCACACCTGGAATCGACTGCCCCAGGGGTGGAGGCACAGCCCTACCATTTGCCATGGACTGATCCAGACTGCATTGGAACAGGGTGAAGCTCCAGAACACCTGCAAGGCATTGATGACATCATTGTATGGGGCAACACAGCAGAAGAGGTTTTTGAGGAAGGGAGGAAAATAGTCCAAATCCTCCTGAAGGCCAGTAACACAAAGTAAGGTCAAGGGACCTGCACGGGAGATCCAGTTCTTTGGAATAAAATGGCAAGATGGACATTGTCAGATCCCAATGGCTGTGATCAACAAAATAACAGTCATGTCTCCACCAACCAGCAAAAAGGAAACACAAGCTTTCTTGGGTGTTGTGGGTTTTTGGAGAATGCATATTCCAAACTACAGTCTCATTGTAAGCCCTCTCTATCAAGTGACCCAGAAGAAGAATGATTTCAAATGGGGCACGGAGCAACGACAAGCCTTTGAACAAATTATAGAGCAGATAGTCCCTGCAGTAGCCCTGGGGCCAGTCTGGGCAGGGCAAGATGTAAAAAATGTGCTCTACACCACAGCCGGGGAGAATGGCCCTACCTGGAGCCTCTGGCAGAAAGCACCAGGGGAGACTCAAGGTCGACTCCTAGGGTTTTGGAGTTGGGGATACAGAGGATCCGAGGCCCACTATGCTCCAACTGAGAAAGAGACATTGGCAGCATATGAAGACGTTTGAGCTGCTTTGGAAGTGGCTGATAGTGAAGCACAGCTCTTCCTGGCACCTGCACTGCCAGTGCTGGGCTGGATGTTCAAAGGGAGGGTCCCCTCTACACATCGTGCAACTGATGCTACGTGGAGGAAGTGGGTCGCATTTATCAACCACACAACGGGCTCAAATAGGAAACCCCAGTTGCCCAGGAATCTTGGAAGTGATCATGGACTGGCCAGAAGACAAAGATTTCAGAATATTGCCAGAGGAGGAGGTGATGCATGCTGAGGAGGCCCCACTGCATAATAAACTACCAGAAAAGGAGAAGCAATATGCCCCGTTCACTGATGGGTCCTGCCATCTTGTGGGAAAGCATCAGAGGTGGAAAGCTGCTCTGTGCAGTCCTATACGGCAAATCGCAGAAACTGCTGAAGGAGAAGGTGAATCGAGTCAGTTTGCAGAGGTGAAAGCCATCCAGCTGTCTTTAGATATTGCTGAACGAGGAAAGTGGCCAGTGCTCTATCTCTATACTGACTCATGGATGGTGGCAAATGCCCCGTGGGGGTGGTTGCAGCAATGGAAGCAGAGCAACTGGCAGCGCAGAGGTAAACCCATCTGGGCTGCCGCACTGTGGCAAGATATTGCTGCCCGGGTAGAGAGCCTGGTTGTAAAAGTACGTCACATGGATGCTCATGTACCCAAGAGTTGGGCCACTGAAGAACATCAAAACAACCAGCAGGTGGATCAGGCTGCTAAGACTGAAGTGGCTCAGGTGGATCTGGACTGGCAACAGAAGGGTGAATTATTTCTAGCTCAGTGGGCCCCTGACACCTCAGGCCATCAAGGAAGAGATGCAACATATAGATGCGCTTGTGATTGAGGGGTGGACTTGACCATGGACACCATTGCACAGATTACCCATGAACATGAAACATGCTCTGCAATCAAGGAAGCCAAGCTGTTAAAGCCTCTCTTGTATGGAGGACGATGGCTGAAATATAAATATGGGGACTTTGTCCTGTTTAGGAATCTGGTTGAGAGAGTCCTTCCAAGGAGGACTCCCAAGGAGGCAGTCCTGAAGGGCAAAGGAGTCCAGAAAGGCTGGACATTTTTCAAGAAGAAAGTCTTAAAGGCACAGGAGCAGGCCATCCCATGTGCCGAAAGACGAGGTGGCAGGGGAGAAGATTGGCCTGACTAAACAGAGAGCTTGGGCTGGGACTCAGGAAAAAAAAGAGAGTTTACCATCTTTGGAAGAAGGGGCAGACAGCTCAGGAAGACTACAAGGTTATGCAGGGAAAAAATCAGAAAGGCAAAAGCCCAGGTAGAACTTAAACTGGCCACTGCAGTTAAAGATAACAAAAAATGTTTTTACAAATATATCAGTAACAACAGGAGGGCCAAAAAGAATCTCCATCCTTTATTGGATGTGGAGGGAAACATCGCACAAAGGATGAGGAGAAGCCTGAGGTACTTAATGCCTTCTTTGCCTCAGTCTTTAATAGTCAGGCTAGGTATTCTCAGGGTATACAGCCCCCTGAGCTGGGAGATGGAGATGGGATGCAGAATGAAGCCCCAATAATCCAAGAGGTAACAGTTAGTGACCTGCTCCTCCACCTAGATGCCCACAAGTCTATGGGGCCAGATGGGATCCACCAAAGGATACTGAGGGAGCTGGTGGAGGAGCTCGCCAAGCCACTTTCCATCATTTACCAGCCGTCCTGGTCAACCAGGGAGGTCCCTGCTGCCTCGAAGTCAGCAAATGTGACACCCATCTACAAGAAGGGTCGGAAGGAGGATCCGGGGAACTACAGGCCTGTCAGCCTCACCTCGGTGCCAGGAATGGTCATGGAGCAGATCGTCTTGAGAGCCATCACACGGCACGTGCAGGACAGTCGGGGGATCAGGCCCAGCCCGCATGGGTTCATGAAGGGAAGGTCCTGCTTGACCAACCTGGTTTCCTTCTATGACAAGGTGACCTGCTTAGTGGATGAGGGGAAGGCTGTGGATGTTGTCTCCTTGGACTTTAGTAAGGCCTTTGACACTGTCTCCAACAGCATCCTCCTGGAGAAGCTGGCTGCTCATGGCTTCGATAAGTACATTCTTCGCTGGGTAAAAAACTGGCTGGACGGCCGAGCCCAGAGAGTGGTGGTGAATGGAGTCAAATCCAGGTGGTGACCATCATGATTGGTGTTCCCCAGGGCTCAGTGTTGGGGACAGTTCTGTTCAATATCTTTATCGATGATCTTGACAAGGGGATTGAGTGCACCCTCTGTAAGTTTGCAGACGACACCAAGTTGGGTGGAAGTGTTGATCTGCTGGAGGGTAGGAAGGCCCTACAGAGGGACCTGGACAGGCTGGATCGATGGGCCGGGGCCAACTGTATGAGATTCAACAAGGCTAAGTGCCGGGTCCTGCACTTGGGTCACAACAACCCCATACAACGCTACAGGCTTGGGGAAGAGTGGCTGGAGAGCTGCCTGGCAGAAAAGGACCTGGGGGCGTTGGTTGACAGCCGCCTGAACATGAGCCAGCAGTGTGCCCAGGTGGCCAAGAGGGACAAATGGCATCCTGGCTTGTATCAGGAATAGTGTGGCCAGCAGGACCAGGGAGGTGATAGTGCCCCTGTACTCAGCACTGGTGAGGCCGCACCTCGAATCCTGTGTTCAGTTTTGGGCCCCTCAGTACAGGAAGAACATTGAGGTGCTGGAGCATGTCCAAAGAAGGGCAACAAAGCTGGTGAATGGTCTAGAGAACAAGTCTTGTGAGGAGAGACTGAGGGAGCTGGGGTTGTTTAGATTAGAGAAGAGGAGACCTGATCGCTCTCTACAACTACCTGAAAGGAGGTTGTAGCGAGGTTGTAGCGAGGTGGGGGCTGGTCTCTCCTCCCAGGTAGCAAGCAACAGGATGAGAGGAAATGGCCTCAAGTTGTGCAAGAGGAGATTTAGATTAGATATTAGGAAAAATTTCTTCACGGAGAGAGTGGTTAGGCATTGGAACAGACTGCCCAGGGAAGCAGTGTAATCATGGTCCCTGGAAGTATTCAAAAAACGTGTGGATGTGGTGCTTAGGGACACGGTTTAGAGGTGGACCTGGCAGTTAGGTTAATGGTTGGAGTTGATGATCTCAGAGGTCTTTTCCAACCTTAATGATTCTATGATTCTATGATTCTGTGATTGATTATATCGCACTCCCAAAAACCCACCAAGGCAAGTGCTATGTGCTTACAATGGTGGAAGAGCCGCCAGATGGCTGGAAACATATCCCATGCCCCATGCCACAGCCCGGAACACTCCTGGGCCTTGAAAAGCAAGTCCTGTGGTGACATGGTTCCCCAGAAAGAATCAAGACAGACAATGGGACTCATTTCAGAAAGAGCCTCATAGACACCTGCCCCAAGGAGCTGAGTGGGTATTTCAAATCCCCTATCATTCACTAGCCTCCAGGAAAATTGAACAATACAATGGACTCTTAAAAGACTACACTGAGAGCAGTGGGTGCTGGGACATTCAAACATTGGGATACACATTTAGCAAAGGCCACCTGGTTAGTCAACACTAGGGGATCTGCCAATCGAGCTGGCCCTGCCCAGTCAAAACTTTCACATACTGTAGAGGGGGATAAAGTCCCTGTAGGGACTTCCTGCTGGGGAAGACAGTCTGGGTTATTCCTGCCTCGGGAAAAGGCAAACCCATTTGTCTGGTTGCTTTTGCTGAAGGACCTGGGTGCACTTGGTGGGTGATGTGGGTGGATGGGGGAAGTCCAATGTCCACCTCAAGGGGATTTGATTTTGGGTGAAAATAGCCAATGAACTGAATTATGTGATGTTAATTACTGTGCGATACTGTATATCATCACTTCTATGGTGGCTATATGCCATATCAATGGTATTACAGTAAGAATCACCCAGATTAATGAAGAAGGAACTTTGATGAAACTGAGCAAAGTGCAGAAGTGATGGAACCCGAACTGGCTTCAGCATATAACAGCCCAACACCACACACCGTCTCTCCTGCCCTGAAGGACTGTTATGACAGGTGGAGCCCAAAGTCATGGACTGAATGAACTCAATGGACGTTTTAGAGGCATGGCCCATACACTAAGGGAATGATATCTGTGTGTACATGTGAAAAGACAGGAAAAGTGGTGGTGATTAATTGGAATATATTGGAAAGTGTTGGACCTGGGCATGACACAGATGGTGTAGAATAAGGGGTGGATACTGTCCTGGTTTTGGCCAGGATAGAGTTAATTTTCTTCTTAGTAGCTGGTATAGTGCTGTGTTTTGGATTTAGTATAAGAATAATGTTGGTAACACACTGATGTTTTAGTTGTTGCTAAGTAGTGCTCACACCAGTCAAGGACTTTTCAGCTTCCCCTGCTCTGCCAGGTGCACAAGAAGCTGGGAGGGGGCACAGCCAGGACATCTGACCCAGACTGGCCAAAGGGCTATTCCATACCATATGACGTCATGCTCAGTATATAAACTGGGGGGAATTGGCTGGGGTGCAGCGATCACTGCTCAGGGACAGGCTGGACATCGGTCAGCAGGTGGTGAGCAACTGCATTGTGCATCACTTGTTTTGTATATTCTTTTATCATTATCATTATTATTATTTCCTCTTCCTCTGCTGTCCCATTAAAACTGTCTCTATCTCAACCCACGGATTTTACTTTTTTTTCCCCAATTCTCTCCCCCATCCCACTGGGGGGAGAGGAGGGAGGGGGACCAATTAGCTGTGTGGTGCTTAGTTGCCAACTGGGGGTTAAACTGCAACAGGAGACATTTATGCAAATGCACTTCCATAAAAATCTACACTTCCAAACACAGAAATGAATGCTCAGTCCTTAGAATAAGAACATACATGTTTATTCACATGGAGCCAAAGCTAGGACTGCAGAGAAGAAATTTTTCATCATATCCTGGGAAAAATCATCTTGGCAGTGCAGCTCCTGGTACAGTGCCACTCTCTTCTCAAGTACAATTGATTGACTATTGTTATGTGCTGCTGCAGCATTGCTCTGAGACTCCCTGAACAATATGAGGTATCCAAATGCAATTGAGTTCTGTCTTTCCATGTTAAAATTTTAATTTATTCAATGCTCATTGTGCTTCCTCAAAAAAAACCAAAAAAACCCAAATGTCTTTCCCTGTCCCCTTCTGCCTGTGGGAGAGACCGAGAAGGAAGGAAGAAGGTTAACAACATGTTCATGGTTTGGTGTGTGCTGGTGGGAGACTCTGCTGCTGCTGCTGCTGCTGCTGCTACTGCTGCTGCTGCAGCACCTCTGTGCCTGCTTCTGGGAAAAGCCGGCCCAGTCTAGTCTTGAGAAGTCTCGGAAGAGACTTGCCTTGCAGCAACCACAAAAGACTGGACTGGATTTAATCCCTCTCCTTCCAGTTCCACCCTGGCCCTTCTGGTGTTTCAAGCATGGTGCCCTTTTCCAGCTCACTGGTGCTGCAGAAATAGGTGGCCCTGTCTGCAGCTGTGGGCAACAGCACCTCCAGTGACAGCTGGTTCCTGGAGGGGTCTGCAGAGCTGGTGACTCGCGTCTGCAAGGATGAAGCAATGTGCTGGAGTCCTGTGAAAGGATACTGCAACGCTATCTGCTGCAGCTCTCTGCCAGGAGCCTGCCGGATCCAGTCCCAAGCGTAGCTGCTGTCGCTGATGGGGACACCAGAGATGTGGCAGGTAAGCGTGAGAGACTCTAAGACCTTCCCTACCGTGGGGCCTCAGGCCTCTGTCTGCACCTGAGAAAGGGTACCTGCGACCCCAGAAGACAAGGAAGAAAAGGCAGGAACAGCTCAAGCAATCACTTCATCTACTCCACCACTTCCCTGGGCTTCTGCTTGTGATCTCCCGGATCCAGCAGCTGCAAACACATGCTCACAAGCTCTTGCTCCCATTATAGTCTCAGAGCTGGGAGAGAAGTGCACAAAAAGAAACAAACAACTCAGAACTTGACCATGGGAAAAAGGAAGGCAGATTGGCTGGAAAGTAGATTTGCTACTTACACCTCAGGAGGAATAATTCCACACACCAGTATAGGCTGGAGGACTGCTGGCTGGGAAGCAACAGTTCAGGAAACAGCCTGGGCATTCTGGTGGACACTGAGTTAGCCAGCATGTGCCCCCGTGGACTAGAAGACTAATGTTTTCCTGGTTTACCTCTGTTAGGAGTAGTTTTGTCATCTGGTCAAAGGGATAATCCTTCCCCTCTACTCAGCACTGGTGATGTCATAACTGGAGTACTGGCTCCATTTCTAGGATCCTCACTACAAGAGAGACATAGACATACTGGGGAGAATCCGGCAAGGGGCCATGAAGATTATAAAAGGAATTGGAGCATCTCTCATACGAAAGAAGGCTGAGAGAGCTGGGACTGTTTATCTTCAAGAAAAGAAGGCACAGGGAGGGTCTCATCAATGTACAGAAATATCTGATGCGATGGTGCAAAGACAGTGGGACCAGGCTCTTTTCAGTGGTGCCTACTGACAAGAAAAGAGGCAATAAGCACAAACTGCAACACAGGAGGATTCATCTGAAAATCAGGAAACACTTTTTCACTCTCACGATGACCAAGCACTGGCACAGTTCACCCAGCTTATAAAGTCTCCCTCCTTGGAATATTCAAAAGCCATCTGGATGCAGGCCTGGGCCACCAGCTCTAGGTGGCCCTGCTTGGGCAGGCAGGTTGGACCTTCCCGATGAGTTCCATAAACAGCTTTTTACAAGAGTGTTGAGGAAAACTCACTTTCCTCTTTTGGCTTCCGGTTTCAATGCTGGAACTCAAGAGAAATACGCAAGTGATACAAAAGTAATATGGGTGGGTGAAAAAGAAGCACACAAAGGACTCAGGAAAGCTATTCAGCATGACTGGTTGCTGTATTTATGGGGTCTGCTGCATTTATGGTGTGTGGTCCTCTGTTAGATCTTATGGCATATTCTTCTTCTGTAAAATTCAGATACAGGTACGTTCTTATGCGATGAGGTTGCACAACTGCTTACACAAAAACAGAGCCTGGCTTTGGAAGGATGGGGAATTCATTCCCATTTGACCAGCTGACTTCCTGGAGCCTGAGAGGCCTACTGCTGGCCACAGCTTGTTGCTGGAGCCAGGGATCCTGGAGACAGTGGAAGGGAGGGAATTCATTTGGGAAATGATTGGTAGAGGTTCTCCTTTTCCCACTCACAGCCACCCAGAGGTCACTGCTTCAGGACTGCAGGGGGTACATGGCAGTATGTTGGTAGCACCTGAGGTCAGGAGGAAAGGCTAGAGGTCCTCTAGATTCAGAAACCCAAGGACGCAAGAGTACTCTGAGACCCCAAAGCTGTCTCTTCAAAGCTCTGGCTGGCCATCAGGCCTGATGCTGTCCTTTCAGGCTCCCCAGAAAGGGTATCAGAAAAGGGGGGCAGAAGAGGTGCCAGTTTTGCTCAAAGAATGGTAGAAGAGTTGAGGCTTACGGACCTCTGGAAAAGGTCTAGTTTAACCCTCCTGCTCGAAACAGGGTCAACTAGCGTAGGTGTGCAGGGTCTGCTTGGGATGGAGTTAATTTGCTTCACAGCAGCCTGTATGGGCAGCTGCTATGTTTTGGGACCAAAACCATGTTGATAACACACTGATGTTTTAGCTACTACTGAGCAGTGTTTACACAGCGGCAAGGCCTTCTTTGTTTCTCACATTGCCTCACAAGCTACACAGTCGATCACAACTGCCCAAAGTGATATTCCATACTGCATGGTGTCATGCAAAGCTGTCGTGGTTTAACCCCAGCTGGCAACTAGGCACCACAGAGCCACTCACTCACTCCACCCCCAGTGGGATGGGGGAGAGACTCGGAAGGGTAAAAGTGAAAAAAATCATGGGTTGGGATAAAGACAGTTTAATTGGTAAAGAAAAAGCCGCACACGCAAGCAAAGCAAAATAAGGAATTCATTCATGACTTCCTATCATCAGGCAGGTGTTCAGCCATCTCCAGGAAAGCAGGCTTCAATCACACATAACACTTACTTGGAAAGACAAAACCCATAACTCCAAACATTCCCCCTTCCTTCTTCTTCCCCCAGCTTTTTTTATGGCTGAGCATGATGTCATATGGTTTGGAACATCCCTTTGGTCAGTTGGCATCAGCTGTCCCAGCTGTGTCCCCTCCCAGCTTCTTGGGCACCCTCAGCCTACTAGTATGAGAAGCAGAAGAGGCCTTGACTCTGTGTAAACACTGCTCAGGAATAACGAAAGCATCCCTGTATTATCACCACTGTTTTCAGCACAAATCCAAAACGTAACCCCATACCAGCTACTATGAAGGCAAATTATCTTTATCTCAGCTAAAATCAGCACAAAACCAATAAAAGCTCAGGGAAAGCAGGAGGAAAGGGGGATATTTGGAGTTATGGCATTTGTCTTCCTAAGTAGCTGTTACATGTGATGAAGTCCTGCTTTCTTGGAAATAGCTAAACATCTGCCGGCTGATGGGAAGTAGGGAATATTTTCCTTGGTTTGTGCATGCAGCTTTTGCTGTAGTTATTATACTGCATTTATCTCAACATACAAGTTTTCCATTCTCTCACCTATCCCACTGTGGGTGAGTAAGCGAGCGGCTTTGTGGAGATTAGCTGCCAGCCAGGGTAGAGCCACCACAATAGGCTGTCCAGAGCCTTGGCCAGTTTGGTTTTGAATATTTCCATGAATGGAGACTACCCAGCCTCTCTGTACAACCTGTTGCAGACTTAAATCACCTCAACAGTAAAAAAATACCAGGAGGCCTGCATGGATAAACAAGCCTAGGGAAAATACAGAGACCCACTGCCGAAAGGGGCACAGGACCTGGTGATACAGGACATGGAAAAGGGCTGAGGTACTGAATGCCTTATTCACCTCAGTCTTTACTAGTAAGAGCGGCCTTCAGGAGTCCCAGGTGCCAGAGACTGCAGGGAAAAGCTGAAGCAAGAAAGACCTCTTGGTGGAAGAGGATCAGATCAGGGAATGCTTCATCAATCTGGACATATGTAAGTCCATGGGCCCTGATGGAATACACCCATTCACGTCACTGCAAGGCCACTCTCAATAATCTTGATGGGGCAAAACTTCATGTGTCATGCAAGGTCTTCAAGAATCCTAGGTCCCACAGACCAAGGGGAAAGTCTGGACCAAGGTCATTGCCAGACTACTCTCAATAATCTTTAAATGACCACAGTGATTGGGAGAGATGGCTGAGGACTGCAGGAAAGCAAACGTCACTTCTGTCTTCAAGAAGGGCGAGAAGTGTACGATCAAGAGAACAACAGGCTCGTCAACCTCACCCATTTCCTGGAAAGATGATGGAACAACTAGTTGTGGGAAACATTTCCACGCACATGAAGGACGATAAAGTCTTCAGGAGTGGTCAGCATGGATTCACCAAGGGGAAGACATGCTTGACCAACTTAATAAATTTCTGCAATGAAATGACTGGCATGGTAGATGAGGGGAGAGCAGTGGGTATTCTGTACCTGGACTTCAGGAAGGCTTTCAACGCTGTCTCCCATAAGACCATCACAGAGAAGCTGATAAAGCAGAGAGTAAGGTGGATTGAAAACTGGCTTAATGGCCAGGCACCGGGGGTGATAATCGGTGGCAAGAATTTACTAGAGGCCAGTAATTTGCAGTGTATTCCAGGGGTCAATACCAGGTCCAATCCTGTTTAACATCTTCATTAACGATCTGGATGGGTCAGAGCAAGTTTGCAGTCGACATGAAACTGGGAGGAGTGGCTGATATTCCAGATGGATCAGCCATCAAGAGGCACCTCAACAGGCTGGAGAAATGAGCTGACAGGAACTTCATGAAGTTCAACAAAGGAAATACAAAGTCCTGCACCTGGGAAGGAACACGCCAAGCACCAGTATGTGTTGGGAGCCAACCAGCTGGAAATCAACTTTTTAGGAAGCAGCCCTGGGGTCCCTGAACACATCAAATTGACCATAAGCCAGCAATGTGCCTTCGTGGCAAAGGTGACTAAGGGTGACCTGGGTTGCATCAGAAGTCATGTTGCCAGCACACAGTGCTGAAAGTGCAACAAAATTCAGAACACACAACATCCACTGCTCTCTCTTCATCCATCAAGACCATCATCTCATTGTAGAAGGCTTTAAAGTTGGTTAAGCATGATTTCCACTTCACAAACCATGCTGACTCTTCCCAATCACCTTTTTGGCCTTCATATGTTTGGCAATGGTTTCCAGAACTATCTGCCCCATCACCTTTGGAGGATGTCGGGGTTTAACCCCAGCCAGCAACTATGCACCACACAGCCACTCACTCACTCCCCCCCGGTGGGGTGGGGGAGAAAATTGGAAGGGTGAAAGTCAGAAAAACTCGTGGGTTGAGATAAGAACAGTTTAATAATTGAAGTAAAATGAAATAGAATAGTAGTAGTAGTAATAATAATAATAATATAATACAATAATAATATACAAAGCAAGTGATATACGACACAATTGCTCACCACCCACCGACGATGCCCAGCCTGTTCCCGAGCAGTGATTGCTTCCTCCCCGGCCAGCTCGCCCCAGTTTATATACTGAGCATGATGTCATATGGTATGGAATAGCCCTTTGGCCAGTCTGGGTCAGATGTCCTGGCTGTGCCCCCTCCCAGCTTCTTGTGCACCTGGCAGAGCAGGGGAAGCTGAAAAGTCCTTGACTGGTGTGAGCACTACTTAGCAACAACTAAAACATCAGTGTGTTACCAACATTATTCTCATACTAAATCCAAAACACAGCACTATACCAGCTACTAAGAAGAAAATTAACTCTATCCCACCTGAAACCAGGACAAGGAACTTAGATGAGGCTGAGAGGCCTGGACATCCTCAGATCCTCCCTCTTGACAACGGGACTGTTCTTTTCTTTCTTTCAGTCCATAGAAACCTCTCCCAATCTCCCAGTTTTTGAGAGCGGCCTCACAGTGGCATCAGCCAGCTCCCTCAGCACTCATGGGTGCACCCCATCAGTTCCCATAGGGTCATGTCCCTCCAGGTTCTTTAGCTATGCCTTGGCATTATCCTCCTCCACTGACATAAGTCTTCCCAGCTCTGGACACTCTGAATGGGGTCAGAGACCTGGGGTTCCTGAAAGCCAGTATTACCAGTACAGACTGAGTCAAAGAAGGCCCTGAGTGCCTCAGTTGTCTCAGTGTCTTTTGTCTCCAGCTCCCCGGCCCCAGTCAGCACTGGGCTCACATTTTCCCTAGTCCTTCTTTGCCTAATAATGTACCTCTTGAAGCCTTTTCTGTTGCCATTCACTTGCCTCACCACAATCAGCTCCAGATGGGCCCTGGCTTTCCTAAACCTAATCCTGCATAATCAGACAGGGTCTCCAGATCCCTCCCAGACCACCATTGCTTAACTTTCTGTTTTGACACGAAGAACCAGTCTGGAGATTGAAGAAGGTGATCTCTGAAATCAAGCAGCTCTCCTAGACCCCTCTTCTGTCCAGGACCATAACCCATGGGATTCTTCCAAGCAGATCCCTGACGGGCCCAAATTCTGCTCTCCTGAAATCCAGGGCTTCTGTCCTGCCAGCAGACATTTGGCATGGTTCAAGTCCCCCATGAGGACCAGGGCCAGTGAACGTGAGGCTTCTTCCAGTTTTCTGAAGAGGGCCTTATCTACTTTTTCTTCCTGGTCAGGTGATCTCTAGTAGCCACACACCACAATGTCACCCATGCTGATCTGTCTCTAATCCTGACCCATACACAACCAGTTGGCTCATTGTGCATCCCAAAGCAGAGCTCCATGCATTCCAGCTGCTCTCTCACAGAAAGGGCTGTTCTCTCACAGAAAAGACCTCCTCACCTTCCCAGCCTGTCTTTCCTAAACAGCCTGGCTCCATCCACTACAGTACTCCTGTAAGCTACTGCACTGCATCTCCATGATCCCAGAGCTCTGCAACCAGCCATGAAGGAAAAACTGAGCTACGCTGGAGAGGAACCCAGACAATGTGCACTAACCTGCACTTCACCTTACAGCCCCTGAAGTCCCCAGAATAGAAACATAGAATCATAGAACAGCCCTGGTTGGAACGGACTGCCAAAGATCATCTCATCCAATCTTTCATAGGGAAGAGCTTATCTTGCACCTTGTCCATTTGCATCTTGAAAAACCTCCAGTGATGGGGATTCTACTAAGCCCCTGTCCCGGTTTCAGCTGGGATAGAGTTAATTTTCGTCTTGGTAGCCGGTATGGGGCTGTGTTTTGGGTTTAGGATGAGAACAATGTCGATGGTACACTGATGCTTTGGTTCTTGCTAAGTAGTGCTAAACTGTTGCTAAATAGGTGCTAAGTGGCGCTCACACCGGTCAGGGACTTTTCAGCTTCCCCTGCTCTGCCGGGTGCACAAGAAGCTGGGAGGGGGCACAGCCGGGAGGGTGCTGACCCAGACTGGCCAAAGGGCTGTTCCATACCATATGACGTCATGCTCAGTATATAAGCTGGGGGAAGAAGAAGGAAGGGGGGACATTGGGCGTGATGGCGTTTGTCTTCCCAAGTAACCGTTACGCATGATGGAGCCCTGCTTTCCTGGAGATGGCTGAACACCTGCCTGCCGATGGGAAGTAGTGAATGAATGCCTTGTTTTGCTTTGTTTGCGTGCACGGTTTTTGCTTTGCCTGTTTAACTGTTCTAATTTATTTTACTTCAATTATTAAACTGTTCTTATCTCAACCCACTAGTTTTCTCCCTTTTACCCTTCTAATTCTCTCCCCCATCCCACTGGTGGGGAGTGAGCGAGCGGCTGCGTGGTGCTTAGTTGCTGGCTGGGGTTAAACCACGACAGCCCCTGAGGAGGTTGTTCCAGTGAATGATTATTCTCACTGTAAAAAGTTTCTTTCTTATATCAGAATGAACCTCTCCCAGCACAACTTGTAGCTGCTGTCCCTTGTCTTCTCCATGTGGCTCCTTGTAAAGAGAGAGCCTCTGTCCTCTTTGTAGCTGCCCTTTAAGTACTGAATATTGTGATGATGTTCCCCCTGAGCCTTCTCTTCTCCAGGGAGAAAAGACTTAACGTCTTCCATCTTTCCTCATAGGGCAGGTTCTCCAGCCCTTTGATTATCTTCGTGGCCCTTCTTTGGACCCTCCCCAGTCTGTCCATGTCTGAATCAAATTGTGGGGACCAGAACTGGACACAGTACTCCAAGTGCAGCCTGACAAGTGCTGAGTAGAGTGGGATGATCACAACTCATCTCTGCTAGTAATGCCCCTGCAGATGCAAACCAGGATCTGACTTGTCTTTGCTGCTGTAGCAGCACACCACTGACTCATGTTCAGCTTGTTGTCCACCAGGACCCCCAGGTGCCCTTCAGCAAGGCTGCTCCCCAGCAACACAGATCTTAGTCTGAACTGGGCTCTTTGGTTATTTCATCCCAGGTGCAGGACTTTGCACTTGTCTTTGTTAAGCTTCATACTATTCTTGCTAGACTACTCTTCCAGCCTGTCCAGGGCACTCTGTAAGATGGCTCTCCCTTCTGATGTGTCCACCTCACCATCCATTTTAGTTTCATCAGGAAACTTGGTGAGGGTGCTTTCAAGTCCATCATCCAGATCATTTATGAAGATGTGGAACAGTGTGGGGCCCATTATCAATCTCTGGAGGACCCCACTTGTGACAGGCTGCCAGCCTGACTAAAACCATTGATCACCACTCACTGAATGCAGCCTGTTAGCCAGTTTCCTATCCATCTCACCGACCACCCATCCAATCTGTATCTTGCCAGTTTGTCCAGAAGGAGCCTGTGGGAAATAGTGTTGAACACTTTGCTGAAGTCCAGGTAAACAACATCCACTGCTTCTGTCCCCATGTTGACAGAAAATGTTATTTTGTTATAGAAGGTGATCAGGTTAGTTTGGCATGATTTGCCCTTGGTAATTCTGTGCTGGCGTTTCCCAATCACCTGCTTCATTTGAGTAACAGTAGTTTCTAGGAGAACTCATTCCATTACTTTGCCAGGGATTGAAGTAAGATTAATAGGCCTATAGTTTCCTGGGTCCTCTTCTGGGCCCTTCTTGTAGTTAGGTATGACATCTGCCCTCTTCCAGTCATCAGGGATATCCCCTGACCTCCACAACTTTTCAAATATGATGGACAGTGACCTTGCAACAATGTGAGCCACTTCTCTTAACACCCCGGGGGCGGATTCCAGCCGGGCACATAGATTTATGTGGGTTGAACCCTTGCAAGATGCTGCAGACCAGCCCTTCCTCCGCTACTGGTGGGCCGACCCATGTGTTGTTGTACATACTTCATCCTGTGATCTGGGGCCCAGCTATGCTGGTAGAGACAGAGGCAAAGAAGGTATTGCAAACCTTTTCCTTGTCAGCATTATTAGTAACTAGCTTCCCTGCCCTGATTAGCAATGGGCCTATGTCTTCCTGAAGCAATGGGCTTCTGCTTACTGCTCATGTATCTGAAGTATCCTTCATTGTTGTTGTTGTCATCTGTGACTAATTTCAGTCCCAGCTGAGCCTTAGCCTTCCTGACTGCATCTCTGCATGCTCTAGCAAAGTTCTTGTAGTCCTTGATGGCTATTTGGCCACCCTTCCATAGCCGGTATGCTGCTGCTTTGCTTTTAAACACACCCAAAAGCTCACTGTTAAGCCAGGGTGGTCTCTTGTTCTGCCTTCCTCCTTTCCCTTTGTAGGGAAATGGCTGTTCTTGTGCTTCTAGGAGGCTGTTCTGGAATAACTCCCAGCACTCATAAGCTCCTTTGCCCTCCATGGATTCTTCTCATGGAAGCCCTCACAACTGGGCTCTGAGCATGCTGAAGTTGTCACTTCTAAAATCCAGGGTCTTTGTCCTATTACTGGTCTTTAGTATGCTCAGCAGGATCTTAAACTCCAAAATGTTGTGATTGTTGTGTCTTCTAAGTCTTGTTGGGTTGTAAACAGTAAATCTAGCAATGTGCTGTTCCTAGTCAGCACGTCCAGCATCTGTAGCAGGAAGCAGTCCTCCATGCATTCCAGGAACCTGATGGATGACTTGTGCACTGCTATGTTGTTTTCCCAACAAATGTCCGGGTAACTTAAGTCACTCATGAGGACGAAGTTCTGTTGGCCTGAGACTTCCCTGAGCAGCCAAACTACAGTTTCATCAGCCTCGTCATCCTGATTGGGATATCAGTAACAGATACCTAACATAAGATGCTCCTTGGTGATGATCCCTTTAATCTTGATCCAAAAGCATTTGGTAGAACTTTTGTGGTGTCCATAGCTCACCTCCATACACTCAAATTTCTCTTTTACCTAAAGTGCAACTCCGCCTCCTCTTCTTCCCTATCTTTCCAAACGAGTTTGTAGCCATCCATTGTGCTCTTCCAGTCATGTGAGACTTTCTACCAAGTTTCTGTGATTCTTATGAAATCATTACTCTCAGACAGCTCCAGTTCCCCTTGTTTGTTTCCCAGATGACATGCATTTGTATACATGCACTTGAGGTTGCTGAACTTAGGATTCCTGGCGTTGGAAACGGTTGGGGAGCATTCCTCACTACTCTGGTAGGTGTGCTTATCCATCCTGCTTGAAGTTGCCCAGGTTTTGCGTTACCACATGGAAAAGAAGTAGGGGATAGGAGTCTGTGCTTTTTACCAGTGGAGGCAGTCCCTCTAAGACACCCTTGGCTCACTTCTCTTGAGTGTATACCAGGCCAACAGATGGATGCCTTAGTGCCTCTCAGCAGAGAGTGACCCACTACCAGCACTTGCCGCTTCCTTTAGTACCTTTTAGGATGTGCTGATGGTGCCGTTTCTCCCCATGAATCTTGGTCACTGGTTTTGTCCTCTACCAAGGTGTCCTGCTTTCAGAGCACACCTAGTGCAGCTGTGCAAGCTCCTGTTGGATCATAAATGGTCTCAGCCCTTCAACCACACTTCTCTCCACTGCAAGCATGCCAAAAATCTGTTTCCTCCACCTGCCATTGCATGACACCAACCTCTCATTAGCAGCTGCTAGAAAGAAATGCTGAGAGATCTGTATTCTCTGTCAGTCGGGTTTTGGTCCACTCTGCTGCAGAGATGCTCCAAGGTGAGCCTAGCACCACACTAATACCCTTGCTTTGCTGCCTGCATCTGCAGCGTGAATCTGTTCTGGGAGCTCTCCACTGATCCCTTAAAGCCATCCTGGAAACCTTCTCCATAGTAATCACCCTCCCAGTAAATCCAGTCCAGAGAGCCACGTGGCCCCTGCTGGTACCAGAACATAAAGTAGCTACTCATTCTCTCTCCACTCCTGCTGCACTGGAAGATGACTCCGTCTACCTCTCGCATGGCCAGTTCCCTGACGTGTTGCTCCAAGGCCACCTGGCCAGTGACTGCAGAGAGGAAGAAGAAGCCGTTTTGACTCCAAGGCTCAGCAAAGGTCAGCACAACATTGGTGGAGGCATTGCGATGGCACTAGACTAGTGGAATAAATCCTTCTCTTTGAATCCAGCTGGCAAAGGTGGGCAGAGGAACACAGCTGGCAGCATGATCAGGGCTCACAAGGAGGGAGACACCACGTTCCCCTCCCTCCTTTTCCCTGACAGACAAGGAACTTTTTCTGATTTTCCCATTCAAAGCGGAAGGTTTTGCACCATGGGGCAAAAATCCCTTTGTCTTTGCCAAGATGCAGTGGCGATGAACCCACTCTCTTGTCCCTGAAACTGCTCTGAATGAGCAAAAGACCTTTCACAGGCAAGTGGGGCATGGGCCCTATGTTACCATCCTCAACCTGGTCACAGCTAGAAGAAGAGGAGGGCTGCTCCCACTGTGCTCTGCAGGGATGGGTGCGGAGGTCAAGCCAGAGGCACCTCAGGCTGCAAGCAGCCAGCACAGCTCCACAGACCTGTGTAAAGCACAGGGCCATGCACACTTCCTGAGCGGGGGCATCACCCCTTCCTTCCACTTACCTGCGATGGGCAATAACCCCATACAAAGGGCAGTCCACATGGCCAGGCGCGCTCTGGCTCACCTCTTGCCACCTTCACTCTGCCTGCAGAACAGCTCTGCCCACATCTCCCCTGGCTGTGCCTCTGTCACTGCAGGCAGTCCTCATCCCTCCTAGTCACTCCCTCAGTCTATGACAACAGTGAGGGCGAGAGGCGGGGGCTGGAGGAGCGGAAGAGGTTGAAGCTGCTGGCACACTCCCGGGTGTCTCTCACCCTTCAGGGTGCAATAACAGAGCGCTCGCTTGGCAGGAAAGCCTCTGGTGGGCAAAAGGTGATGTGTGGCTCTAGAGCCACCCACAGCCTTCCTCTGAGGAAGGACAGCAGGGTGCTGCTGGGACTGTGGACCTGGCCCTGGGGGTGGCAGGTTGTCCTCCCAGTGGCCCCCTGTCCCTTGGTGCTGCTGAGATGCTGCTCCTGGATGGGTCTCCCATGAGCCCAGCTCCGCTTGGACAGGACACTCCACTGGAGATGTGCTCCCCACCCTGCTCCCTCCACTCCAGCCCACCACCCTACTCCATTTCCTCCCTCGTGTTGACACTTCTCCACCTGCTTCTTCTTTGGCAAGAGCCTCACACACCCTCCAAGCAGAAAAGGCCCTACAGGCCTCTAGGCAAATGAGATCCGAGTTGCCCTTGGTGATGAAGGTCTGGGATCAATGTGCAGGCTCAAGCCTCCCAACTTATCTACCAAAACTCATGTGCACAGGACTCAGCAGGGACCAGGCTGTTGGGGCTGCTCAGCAGCGCAGGGACAATCCTTTCCCTGTGTCCCGATCCAGTGTCAGGGGAGGTTTTGATACGATCCCAAGGACGAGATTAAGACGCTGGAATCGGTCAGATGTCGTACAACCTTTCACTTTTATTTGAGGGGAGAAGAGAACGGAGGGAGGAGGGAGGGCAAGGGAGGAGACGAAAAGAATAGGGGAGAGAAGGAGAAGGAGGAGTTTATCACTACCACTTCGAGTCCGATGATCTTCCGCAGGGTCTTCAGTGGCCTCAGGCTTCATCAGGGACCAAAGCGGGGGGGTGGGGCCTTGAGGGTGCAGGAATGGAAGGAGTGGTCTCGCGCGCACCACCACCACCGCCCCGAGGGGCACGTGTGCTCCTTATATAGGGGCTCCCACGCACGCGCGGATCACAAATGTGTACGTGCGGTTCGCCACGGACGTGCTGCCCCCACCTCGGCTCTTTTCGCGCCTTTTTGTCCCCGCCTCGGCTCTTTTCGCGCCTTTAGTCCCTGCGCAGGCGCATGAGGTTGTTTTTCTCAAAACTGTGGAGAAGATGGTCTTTTCGAAGCGCGACGCTGGATGCCGCTACAGCGGCAATGTCGAGACAAAACCACATTTGGTACCAGTTCTCTACACCACCCAGTGGCTCGACGTTGCAGCTTGGTGGCATAAGGGAGAGAGAGAGAGAGAGAAAACAAGGGAGAAAGAAAGAAAACGCGGAGTTGAGAGAGTTGGGGATAAGGGTGGAGGAAAATTGTGGGAAGGAAAAAGGGAATAACATTGTTTCAGGTGAAGGAATGTGTTAACACAGATTAACTGAGGTTGGTTGTGGCTGATGGATGGTACAGATTTTTGTTACACCATCAGGTGGAGTGTTAGGAACAAATTGCATATTTGACACAACGTGTCGAATTAACTGAATAAAACCTGGAATTATACAGCATAGGAACAGTAAGGTGGCAGTTGCACATAGCAAATACAATATTAATTGTTTGACCCATGGTGCCCCTGGTAACCAGGACCACAAATCGCCGTTCCAACCACTCCAGGTTTGAACAGGGACATGGGCTATTTTCCTGGTATCTTGGATCAATTGGAGAACTACTTCTCCCACGTCATCATTTTTAGACAGCAGTTAGAGATATTTAATTTTCCACACACCTCTCCCTCCTCGGCCAACAAACAATCTAAAACCATACGGTGTTGAAGGATTGCCGCGCGCACCCGCTGAGACCATCAAGTTAATAGGTATGGCATCAGCGGCCCTGTTGGTGATAATTTCTAGGGCCGCTTGTAGTCCAATTATTCCATTTAGATTATAGATTGGTTCTCTTGCCCCTGCAATGGGCTCATTCGGATTCCAGGTTGCTGGCCCATAATGTTCAATTATTCGCTCGGGGGGCCATTCGTCACTTCCCCACTTTTGTGTCCCACCTAAATTTACCTTGGTAGACCGCGTCTTATGGGCAATACTTCTATCCCTGAGGTTATCATACACTTTTATGCCTAGTTGGGGTCCACCAGTTTCCGGCAAGAGGAAAAATAGGGGCCTTATGATTCCTATATAACAAACTCCTGACCACCCCGCGGGTAAGAATTTGTATGCCATATTCCCACAGATCCAATAATGCCGTTTTTTGGCTTTATTTCCCTGAGCAAATGGCCCATCTTTCCCTGGTGGAAATTGAAAATAAGTTGTGTCTTTGTCACCCAGAGGGCTGAAAAATGTGGTTGCCCCATCCCTTATTCGGCCGGTACAATACCAAGCCCCATAAGTACTGAACATTCAATATTTACTTTTTGCAAAGAAAACTAAACAATTACATTTTCTAAGCAAGTACAACATTTCATGTTACTTGGCTATTAAGTTTTCCTATATACAGGACTATTTAATGATGAAAATAGAGGAAGATCAAAAAAACTAAGAATTATATATATAGTAAATCATAGGTTGAAATCCTTGAGATGTCCAACATAAACAGGTATCATTGGAAAGTTATTGTGTATTTTTTCTTAAATAAGCACACATACATATATATGCTTAAATATGCACCAGATAATTAGATGTCTTTGTACTTTTGCATAAAGACTGTAGTGCACTGAAACATCTAATATTTAGCCTGTTTGCCATAAATATTAAATCTTGATTTATTCATAGAGCTGCAATTAAGTACAAACATGTATGCACACATATGGACCACCAATTATAAAAACTGATATACACAGTGGAATATTCTAATGGGTTGGTGTCCCTGAGTTAAAATGATCCAAAGTAGCAGGTGCATCATGGTCATATCACCGCCCTTAAAAAACAAATAGGAACAAACTCGGTCCTTGGGTTAGAAGGAGGGAATAACCCATTTGGTGTGGATTTTGTCGGTTCTCCCACTGGTATCTTTTGCTTTCCATGTATATTTGTTTAGGGGGGTATCTAATATGAGAGGCACAGCTCCCACGGTGGGAACCTCAACCAGAACCGGCTGGCTGGGGGAGTAAGATGATGCACCAGGGCAACTGGGGCTTCGAGAGACATGCACCATGGTTGGCCCCTGTGGACAAAATGCCGCAATTTTCGGGCACCTGTTTGTACCCCAGCGATTGGCCACTGCCTCCCCCACCCGCTCAGCCCATCCCGGTTGGTGGGGTTTAGTAGGTCTCCTTTATTATTGCAGGTGAGTTGTCTGACAAACATCCACCCTCCGCCTTCCTCCTCACCCTGAGGGGGTGGAGGTTTTAGTTTCCCGCCACTCTTTTCGTCCTTCTTAAACACTTCCTCCCTGTCCAAAGCTGGCGCAGAAGGTGGGTTCGGTTTGGGAGGGGGTCCTTGCCTGGACCACCTCCGCACCAGAAGCTTCAACTTTTTGGTGGGGAGCCCATCCATCAAGTCTCGGGGCACACCCTTTTGCAGTCCCATTTGCCACAATCCTTGTCAGAATGGGGGTTTCTCCCTTTTTGTTAGGTCGGGGCTCCCCCCGAAAAAGCCAGCGATTTATTTGCCAGCCTCGCTGCCCGCACGGCCCTAGTTTCTACCTTTTGGTAAGTCCTGCCTACCGGCCCATATTTCTTACCGTAGTTTATTAGTTCCTGAGCTATCTGCCCTCAGGTCCACACCTTCCTCCCCCACTGCCGCTGTTTGGGGGTTACCGTTCCCTCCAGGGCAGCTGCGATTCACTCCTCGCGAGGCACATTTTGGATTCTCCCCTGTAATTGGATCCTGATAGGTTTTATCGAGTTGGGGAGTCCTCTTATTAGCGGTGTCAGCCGCTCGGGGTCTACCGGTAGTAACATTGGAGAGCTTAGATTTGGTTTAAGTTCCCGGTCATACATCATTTGCAGGCATGCCGCCTTCTGTACGTTTTCTAGTAGTTGATCGACCGAACCAGTTATAGCCAGAGGATCCCCCCTCTCTAATGGGTTCAGCCCCCCTGCCCAATATGCAGCCCTCTGGGTCAGAGACCATGGGGCTCGGCGATCGCCCGTGGTGAGGAAGACGCCGGGGCCCCAATACCCCTCGGCTTCCTTTTCTGATAGCATGATCCCGTCCCCCCCCGGCAGGGATACCCTCCACACATATTCGATTTCGGACTCCCTCGCCGTCCTAGCAAAATCCTTTCGGAGTTTAGCCAATTCGGTGGCAGTAAAAGGGATTTCTTTGGTTACAACTTGGGGACGGTTGTCGCTATCGTCCTCATGTATGTATTCTGTCTTTACCAGCAGGCCCATATGAGGGGGGGTTATCCACAGTCTCCCTTAATCGCTTTAAATCTTTCTGGGGGTAGATTTGGCGTACCCCTTTCTCCTCCAGCATTACCTCCGCCTCAGCGGGGGTGTCTGCCTCCCTCAAGAGCTGAACCCTCAGCTCCTCCTTCATAATCATATTTTGGCGCTTCTCCTCCTCTAGCGCCCGTTTGGTCTCTAGTAGTTGCTCTCGCTGCAGTGCTATCGCCGCTTGCAACGAAGCGGCCACAGCCTCCGATTGGCAGGGTGCTCGTTTCTTGTCCTCCACCGCTGCTGCCAGACTCGCTCCTAGCACAGCACAAATGATGGCTTTCCCTTTCCCCTTCTTCACTCTAGCTTCTTTATGCAAAACCGCTATTCGGTCCATAAAACTTTGCAGTTGGAACCAATGGTCCCGTGCCCAATCTCGTCCCGGGGGTGAGGGGCGAGAGCGGTATGTTTCTAAAAACTCATATAATTTCTCTGTCTCTTCACAAAAATCGCCTGCCTTTTGGGCGGCCATATCCTACAAAGGGGAGTTCGTCCCGGGAGGGTCAAACCTTAGAAAAAACAAGTTTCCCCTATACGCTCCCAGGAGGCCAATCCGCACACTACTACAAGACAGAGACGAGCCTACAAAGGGGATATCATCCTGAGGGGGTCACACCGTACAATTCAAACTTCCCCTATACTCCCCCAGGAGGCCAGACCATAAACTAGTATGAGACAGAGGAGAGCCTACAAAGGAGATATCATCCTGAGGGGGGTCACATTATAAAATTCAAGTTTCCCCTATACGCCCTCAGGAGCTCAAATCACAAACTACTACGCACGTTTCAGTGCAAAGGTCTCAACACCCACTCCTTCCTTGCGCTTTGTTCGTCTCCAGCTGCTTCCCTCGTGGGAGAGCAGAACCGCGGATCGGAACTCCGTACTTCCTTCGTACTTGCTCGTATGTCTCGTTCACCCACAATCGCTCAGCACACCGTAAGGTTGTATGACACTCTCATCTCAAGGGATCCTGTCCGTGACGCCAATTAAATGTCCCGATCCAATGTCAGGGGAGGTTTCAATACGATCCCAAGGACGAGATTAAGACGCTGGAATCGGTCAGATGTCGTACAACCTTTCACTTTTATTTGAGGGGAGAAGAGAACGGAGGGAGGAGGGAGGGCAAGGGAGGAGACGAAAAGAATAGGGGAGAGAAGGAGAAGGAGGAGTTTATGACTACCACTTCGAGTCCGATGATCTTCCGCAGGGTCTTCAGTGGCCTCAGGCTTCATCAGGGACCAAAGCGGGGGGGTGGGGCCTTGAGGGTGCAGGAACGGAAGGGGTGGTCTCGCGCGTGCCGCCGCCGCCCCTGCCGAGGGGCACGTGTGCTCCTTATATAGGGGCTCCCACGCACGCGCGGATCACAAATGTGTACGTGCGGTTCGCCACGGACGTGCTGCCCCCACCTCGGCTCTTTTCGCGCCTTTTTATCCCCGCCTCGGCTCTTTTCGCGCCTTTAGTCCCTGCGCAGGCGCACGAGGTTGTTTTTCTCAAAACTGTGGAGAAGACGGTCTTTTCGAAGCGCGACGCTGGATGCCGCTACAGCGGCAATGTCGAGACATAACCACATTTGGTACCGGTTCTCTACACCCTGTGCTCATCCTGCTCAGCAGGAACCCAGAGCTCCCCCTAGGGCCTTTGCAGCCACAGGATGAGACACCTACTGAGCCCTGACACAGTGTCACCATCTTGGCTGGGACCACCAGTTAGGGGAACACTGCCCACTCCACACTGGCCCTCCACAGACTGTCTGAATCCTTCCCCTCCCCTCGCTTTTCCTGGGAGCCCCAACATGGCTCCCTGAGGAGGGGATCCAGGGCAGGCGTGGGAAGGGGAGTTGCTGAGGGTAGAGGAGCCCACTGAAACTGGAGGCCTGAGGATGGGAAAGGCACCAGGGGGGTGCAGGACCGGGGTGGCCTAAGGTGCATGGGGACACTTGCAGCTGGCCCAGCATGGTAAGACATGCCGGGTTCCCTATGGCTCCAAGCCCATGGAGGGCTGGAGCTGTGGCCCCGGCCACCCTCCACATCCTTCTTGTTGGGATTCCCCTACAACATTCCCTGCTGGATCTCATTGCACACACATGAGCATATATGCACATGGAGCCAACACTAACAACACAACAAAGAGACTGTTCATCATGTCCAGGGGAAAAGACGCTCTGCAGCTCAGCTCCTGCTGTGGCACTGCTCTGGGGCTCCACAAACAACATCAGGTTTCAAAACTCAATTCAACTCTAGTTTTCCATGTTCACATTTGAGTTCTTCAATGCTTGCTCTGCTTCTTCCCAAAACAACCTCTTTCTCTCTCCCTTTCTGCCTGTGGGAGAGACCAACAAGGAAGGAAGAAGGTTAACAACACATTCATGGTTTGGTGTGTGCTGGTGGGAGACTCTGCTGCTGCTGCTGCTACTGCTGCTGCTGCTGCTGCAGCACCTCTGTGACTGTTTCTGGGAAAAGCCAGCCCAGTCTAGTCTTGAGAAGCCTTCTTGCGGCCAATCACAAATGACCTGGCTGGATTTAAAACCCCTCCTTCCAGTTCTGCCCTGGCCCTTCTGGTGTTTCAAGCATGGTGCCCTTTTCCATCTCGCTGGTGCTGCAGAAATAGGTGGCCCTGTCTGCAGCTGTGGGCGAGAGCACCTCCAGTGACAGCTGGTTCCTGGAGGGGTCTGCAGAGCTGGTGACTCGTGTCTGCAAGGATGAAGCAATGTGCTGGAGTCCCGTGAAAGGATACTGCAACGGAATCTGCTGCAGCTCTCTGCCAGGAGCCTGCCAGATCCAGTCCCAAGCGTAGCTGCTGTCGCTGATGGAGACACCAGAGATGGTGGCAGGTAAGCGTGAGAGACTCTGAGACCTTCCCTACCGTGGGGCCTCAGGCCTCTGTCTGCACCTGAGAAAGGGCACCTGCGACCACAGGAGACAAGGATGAACCAGCAACAAGAGATCAATCTATTGCTTCACCTACTCCACCACTTACCTGGGCTTCTGCTTGTCACCCCCAAGATCCAGCAGCTGCAAACACACAAGATCACAAGCTCTTGCTCCCATTGTAATGTCAGATCTGGGAGAGAAAGACAGACTTCCTACTACCTGAAGAGAAGGTGCACATAAAGACAGGGCCAGGCTCTTCCCAGTGGTTCCCAAGTGACAGCACAAGGGGCAATGGGCACAAAGTAAACCACAGGAGGGTCCCTCTCAACATCAGGAAACACTTTTGCACTGTCAGGGTGACTCAACACTGGCACAGGTTGTGCACAGAGGTTGTGGAGTCTCTATGCTCGGAGGTATTCCATAGCTGCCTGGGCATGGTACTGATGAACCAGCTGTAGGGGGCCCTGCTTGAGCAGGGGCGTTGCACCAGGTGACCTCTGGAGGTTCCTTCAACCCTAAACCATTCTGTGAAAACAGGGTTGCAAGAGCCTTTGGGCACAGAGATGGGCTGTGACCCTCCTGCACTGGGTTTCCACTGCAAGGTTTTGGTAGCCGGGCGCTGCAGCGATGGCCTCTGTGATGAGGCCAGGGACTGCCTCATGCCCGACACAGCCTGTTCCAGCCAGCTCGGCAGCAGACCCGTCGCTGGCATAAGCTGAGCCCAGCAGCAAAGATGGCAGTGCCTATGGGACAACAGAGCTAAGAGTGGTCCAAAGAGGGTGCAGCAGTGTGAGAAGTGAGGAAGAAAGTGTGAGAAACGATCCTGCAAACACCAAGTCAGTGAAGGAGTGGGAGACCCTCCACGTGCCAGAGCACAGATCGGCCAGCAGCCCGCGGAAGAGACCACAGTGGAACAGGGATTTCCCTGCAGCCTGTGCAAGATCCCATGCCAGAGCATGCGAAAATGCCCTGACTGGAACTGGGGCCTGTGGAGAGCCCAGGCTGGAGCAGGTTTACTCTGAAGGACTACGGCCCTTCGGAAGGAGCCACCCTGGAGCCATTGGTGAAGGACTGCAGACCATGGGAAGGAGGAAGGAGCAGGAGAGATGACGTGTTGTGGACTGACCCCACACCCCATTCCCCCCACGCACTTTGGGGACAGGACGGAGAGAAGTCAGGAATGAAGGACTGAAGTTGAGCCTGGGAAGCGGCAGGGATTCAGTGGGGGGGCAAGGTGTTTTAAGGAGGCATTTTTGTTGTTGCTCACAATTGTGCTCTAATTTAAGTGGCAATAAATTAGAATTCCCAAAGTGTGCAGTGAAGGCCAGGAACACCTGCGGTGCACAGTGGTGGCACCTGACTCCTTGGGAACAGCCCTGAGACTGCTCCCTCCTCACCCATGGCAACATTCACTTTCCCCACATCTAATGCACTCTGAGCTGGGCCCCAGCACCTTTCTGTTCAAGCTCAGCTGGATTTCCTGCCTCCGTGGGAACAGCACAGAAGTAGCGGGCAGAGTCCCGGGGGTGCAGGGCACGCAGGGACAGAGACGACTTGGACTGGGAATTGTCCCGGGACACCGTGGCTCGACCCTCCACTGCTGCCCCGTAATTCTTGGTACTACCCCAAATGTCGATGAAGGACACCCACTCGAGTGTGCCACCGGGTGCCTGACGGTACCACAGAACTGCATAATTCTGGAAGCTGAAGCCAGATCCTCGGCAGGAGAGGATCACGGAGTCCCCGGGCGCTCGCAGCCCTCCGCCGGCCTCCACCAGCCTCAGCTGCGCCCACACCCCTGCGGACGGAGAGCGCAGGCAGCCGGGCAGGGCGCGCCCACGGCCCGAGGACCTTCACCCGCCGCCCCGCCGCCCCCCGCCCCGGCACAGCCCCAGCCGCCACCCCCCTCTCTCCCGCCAAAGCCCCGCGCCCGGGGCAGTGCCCCGCCTGCCCTCCTCGGGGCTGAGCCGCGCCTGCTCCCGACACTGCGGCCCGACCCGCTGCCCGACAGCCTCCCCCTGCCCCGGACCCTGCCCCTACCTCTCCCGCCCACGCCACCCGCTCCCCGCTCCCCCGCTCAGGAAGGCGAGCGCCAGGCGACAGCGCGCCCGCCGCGGGAGCAGCCGCAGCCCCGCGGCCCCGCGGCCCCGGCACGGGCAGGGCCGCCCGCGGGCAGCCCCAGCCCCGGGCCCAGCCCCGGCCTCGCTGCCCTCCCCGCCCGCCTCTCACCTGCCGGCCCCGCGGCCAAGGACAAGGCCAGGAGCCACGGCCCCAGCCCGGGCGCCATCGCGCCCTGCCGCGCCGGGGACGGACGGGGCCCAAGGGCCCGGCCCCAGCCGCACAGGAGCCCAGCGGACCCGCGCTCCGCACCCAGCCTCAGCCTCAGCCTCAGCCTCATCCTGCTCATGCCCCTGCCCCTGCTCCTGCCCGCCCCGCCGCCTCGGCCCCTCGCCGGGGCGGCGCCGACGCCTCTGCCCGCCCCCAACTCACCCGGCCCGGCCCCCCGGGGCCGCGGCCCCTCCGGGCCAGGAGAAGGGCGGGCGCGGGGAGGGACGCGGGCCAGGGGCGTGGGCAGAGCAGGAGCGCGGCGCCCCGCCACCCCAAGGCTCCTGGCGCCTGGCTCCCAGCGCGGCTCCCACGCTCTCCCGGCTTCTCGCCCAGCGCCAGCGCCAGCGCCAGGGCCGGGCTGTCGGCCCGCGGCGGCCCCTCGCAGGACCCTCCCCGTGCCCCGCACCCCCAGCCCGCCCTGGCCTCACTCCCGTCCCCTGCCCGCGGCGACCAAGACACGCCGAGCCCTGGGCTGCCCCCCACAGGCACCTCCACAGCCTGCAGACATGGGCTGACAGGAACGGCCTGCCCTTCAACGAGGGCAACAGCAAAGCCCTGCACCTGGGGAGCAACACCCCCATGCACCAGGGCAGGCTGGGGGCCACCCAGCTGGAAATCGCATTCTCACAAAAGCACCCAGGGGTTCTGGTGGACCACAACTTGGTCTTGAGCCACAACTGTGTGCTTGCAGGAACGGTGGCTAATGATGTCCTGCCCTGTACCAGAAAAGGTGTTTCCAACAGGTCACGGATGTGAGCCTTCCCCTGTACTCAGCACTGCTGAAGTCACACCTGCAATACTGGGAGTAATTCTGGACCTCCATGCATAAGGGAGATGCGGACATTGAGTCTAGTGAAGGGCCACGAAGATGATTAGGAGACAGGAGTACCTCTCCATGAAGAAAGGCTGAGAGAGCTCGGACAGTTTACCCTGGAGAAACAAAGGCTCACGGGGGATCTCATCCACATACAAAACCATATGAAGGGAGGGTGCAAAGAAGGCAGGGCCGGGCTCTTTTCAGTGGTGCTCAGTGACAAGTCAAGAGGCCAGGCACACCAACAGAAACACGGCAGGATCCATCTAAACATCAGGAAACACTTTTTCACTGTCAGGGTGAGCGAGCACTGGCCCAGGTTGCCCACAGAGGCTGTGGAGTCTCCAGGCTTGCAGATATTCCAAAGCTGCCTGGGCATGGTCCTGGGCACCTGGCTCCAGCTGGCCCTGCTTGAGCAGGCGGGATGGACCAGATGCCCTCCTGAGGTGCCTTCCAACTTCATCCTTCCACATTCATGACTTTGCAGGTGACACGTGCCAGGGCAAAGGGGAAAAGTGAAACTCAGACTTTGCTACGTAAAGTCTGTTCTTTGCTGGCCAAGGTGGGGGGGAAGGACATTTAGCACAGGAATTTATTGTTCTATATTTTAGCTATGCCCATAGCGGTGCCCCAGCCTAATGCATGTTGGACCCCAACAGAGAGGAAACCACGGTTTATACCTGTGGCTGAGCAGTAACTATTGCTCAGGTAATTGGTATGTACTTGTGCTATGCTGGATCAGTACATGCTTGTCCCGTGCAGGTGGTACAGACGTATGGCCAGTGGCGTGTGAATCTTCATTGTTCTAAACCCATGTCCCGTGCAGGCGGGGGGCTTTATCCTGGATTTGGGTCGATTGCAGTTCTGGCTGTGGTTACATGCCGGGTTTCATTGAAGGCTAAATCTTCTATTATTTTATCATCGGTACTGGGTGTTCTGAGTCGGGAAGTGCTGGCTTTGGTTGGGTCATCAGGTCGCATCGATCCTGAGGTAAAAGCTCACAGTCTCAGGATGTGTTCGTTCTTCTAAGCCAGTGGTATTGCAGTGAGCATGTTGCCTTTCAGAGCTAGGGCCCTGATGACTGCCAGAAACAGGTTTTTACAGGAGTGCTGAGGAAAAAATCACTTTCCTCTTCTGGCTACAAGTTTCAAAGCTGGAACTCAAGAGAGAAATATGCCAGTGATACACAAGTAATATGGGTGGGTAAAACAGTAGCACACAGAGGACTGGGGAGAGCTATTCAGCGTGGTTGTGTTTGCTGTATTTCTGGCATCTGCTGTATTTCTGGTGTGTGGTCTTCTGTTAGAGTCTGGCTTCAGAAGCATGGGCAATAACATGCATCCCCATTTGACCGGCTGACTGGCTGCTTCCTGGAGCCTGAGAGGCCGACTGCAGGCCACAACTTGTTGCTGGAGGCAGAGTTCTTGGACAGAGTGGAGGGCAGGGAATTCAACCACAGCCAAAGGCCACTGCCAGAGGATTGCAGGGGGTCCATGGCAGAATGTTGGCCGTGCAGGAGGTCAGGAGGAAAGACTAGAGGTCTTCCCCCCAGTCAGAAACCCAAGGACGCAAGAGTACTCCCAAAGCATTTCCAGCTCCCACAGCTGTCTCTTCAAAGCTCTGGCTGGCCATCAGGCCTTAGACTGGAAGCTGTGTACTTTCACCCAGATACGCTGACCGTATGCTGAACTCCTACCTAGCTACGTGAGGGAAGGCCCTGAAACCAGTGCAAACAATGAAGATAAGGTAGCCGAAACCATCGGCAGAAGCTGCAGCTATTCTTCAGGATAAGAAAAGGAATGTCCTGCCTGGAGACAGGGAAAGGATCCAATGAGGAACAAGAAGACCCCAGACCCAAATATTACTATTGGACCCAACCGTCGCATGATGGGAGGGGAACTTAGACTGTAAGGGTATAATTGCCCAGGCATCTCTGTTTGGGGTCACTCTCCGGAGGCACACAGCTCGAGCTGCTCTTCACCGCTGTACCACTCAAGAAATTCACCTGGCGTATGCCATGGCGGAGACTCTGCTTCGGGGAAACCTAGGGTCGAGCCTGATGGGAGAGGAAGCGCCCGAGGGTGAGTGTGTGCGTGTGAGCGAGGAGTCGAAAAGGGGCACCCGTCAGCTCAGTGGAGCTGCCCGCTGCGAAGGGACTCCGGTCGTAGCAGTCTCGGGTGGTGTGTATGTGGCTCCCAGGATGGTGTGTGAATGCTCGGGCGGCTGCTGCTCCCTTAACAGTCTGGCACCCCAGATGGGACCCTAGGCCAGCACCCTCCGATCCTCCTACCTCCAAACATCCAACTGCAGGCAGCAGGTGAATTTACCTGGGACCTTTGGAGAGGGAGGCTCCAAAAGGTGAGTGTTAAAAATTCCCTGAGCAGCCTTGAGACTAGTGATTTAGGGGGTGCGTGGCCTGATCAGCGTAAATCGCACAGAAGGAAAATAAAAAAAAGAAAACAAGAGAAAAAAAAAGGGGGGGGAAAGGGGAAAAAAAAAAGGGGAAAAGAAAAAACAAAAAAACAAAACCCAAAGGTGGTGCGTGGCCGGATCAGCGTAAATCGCACATAATTCAGGAAAAGAAATGGGAAATGTACCCAGCGTAGAAAGGGCGACACCCTTAGCTGAGGTTTTACAGAACTGGGAAAAAATTTATGGTACAGCGGAATTATCTAAGAAGTGCACAACCAAATTATGCCAAGATGAATGGCCGTTTATTACAAGAATGGCAGGAGGGAGCTTCCTGCAGTCATGACCAGGGAGACATTGGAGACTGGAGCATAGGTACCCACACCAGATGGATTACTGGTATGATGTATGGCATGCATGACCTGGGGAGACAAAAGTCAAAAAAGAAAAAGGGGGTAATTGTAGCAGTAGCAGAAGCTACCACACAAGAAACTCCTGGAAGTAGTTCAACCCCACCTTATGTCCTCTCTCTCTTCTGATTCTCCTCCTGTTTACCCACCGGCTGCCGGGCTCTTTCCTATCACTATGAGTCATGTTCCTAATCCTACTGCTGTACAACCTGGGGCCTGGCGGAGACTGGGCCAGTGCTAACCTTTTATAGGCACCAGCCTTGGAAACCTAGTGATGTAGTGGTGTGGGGAAGTACGATGCCCCGCCTAAGGGAGGATGCCAAGAGGTGAGCCCAGCTACTCTCGAAAATACGTGCAGAGTGTAATGTGAATTGAAGTGACACCTGAGTACCATCAAGGGAACTCTTTCACCCTTATGAAAGAGAATAAATAATCACTAAGGATGCTGAATTGCCTCAACAGGCAGGAGGAAACAGAACCCCCTGGACAGCAACTGATCCAAACGGGGACTATAATCATGCAGGAGACCTGATGAGCCTCCTAGTGATTTCTGGGGACAACTCCGGCAAGCTCTGCTAACATACGGAGGAATGATGCCGCAGAATTTTAATGATGCGCTCACGATTAGCATCTTTATGGGCCAGGTGGTGCCTGATATAGGGGTTACTTTAAAGAACACATGCCTGGGTGGCAGGGAGAGAATTTGTAAAAGATTTTGAGTATTGCTGTGTTTGTATATGATTGAGGAAAGGCAAAAAGCTGAGGAGATTAAAGGGAAAAAAAAAAGAAAAAAAAAAGAAAAAAGGCATAAGAACAGGTGGCAAGTTTACTGGATGCGGCTTTAGTCATGAATTTGCAAGTGAGAGATGGGGGCTGAGAGGGGAAAAAGACCCTTTAGCAAGGAATTTGCAAGTGAGAGATGGGAGCTGGGGGGAAGAAGAGCGGATAGGAGGTCTGAGCTAAGACCAGGAAAAGAAGAAAGAGGAACGGGAAGGAATGCTGGAAAGGAGTGCTATTATTGTGGGAACTTCGGGCATAGAGAGTGGGAATGCCCACTCTGGCCGCGGGAAAGGACGAAAGAAGGAAATGGTCACCGGGAAGAATTCCTCAGGAAGATTCGCAATCACAATGACTGCAAGAAAGAGACACTGCGGATCTTGAATCAGAAAGATTAGAAATTTTTAATATATGGGTAACCCAATGTGGGTAACCCAAGAGACATATTATAGGTAAAGCTGAAGGTCGTGAAGTTGAAGTCTTGGTGGATACGGGAGCCACATTATCCCTTTTGAATTTTACCCCGAGACGGTCTCAGAATTCTGTCTCCACAGACAGAATTTTAATATGTGGAGCCACAGGACAAAGATAGCAGAATTGGAGTAAACCCCATCAGTAATTATGAGAAACAAGAGTATATGAGGGTGATTTGTATGGGCGGGGGACTCCCCAGCATGCCTGTTTGTTAGGGAGAGATCTCTTACAGACTCTAGATGTAGAATTACACTTGTCACCTGAAGGTACAGATTTAATAATCATGGGAATGACTGTAGTCACTGGAAGCCCAAATAATGAGCTAAAAATACCGGAGGTATTGAAACCGGTACCAACAAAGCTGTAGAGGAAAACTAGCACTGATGTAGGACTACTAGCTTCAGCTTAACCCGTAAACAAAGAAACAAACAAAAAAAACCCAAAGGGAGGAGACCCCCTTCCGGCTGTGAAACAGTATCCGATTCCTCAAGAAGCTGAGAAGAGCATTCAAAAGCAAATAGACCGGTATTCAGCCAAAGAGATTCTGAAAGTGTGTGTGTCTCACCGTATAATACTCCTAGACTCCTCGGAAAAAAAAAAAAAAAAAAACATTAGGTGAAGCTGGGGACCTGGAACATCATTTTGTACAAGATGTACGGGTGGTTAATCAGTACGTAGTGACTCCTCATCCAGCAGTGCCCCATCCCTCTACCATACTTTTACAAATATCGCATTGGGCAAGAGATTTTACAGTGATTGATCTAACTGCTGCCTCCTTTCACATCCCCTTAGGTGAGAACAGCCAACTTTTGTTTGCCTTTACATGGGAAGAGCAACAATTAACCTGGACTCCTCTCCCACAAGGCTTTGGAGGGTCTCCTACAACTTTTTTGTGAACACTGACAAATTATTTGAGAGATATAAAATTACCGGGCAAAGTGGCTCTTGTACCATATGTAGACGATTTGCTAATAGCGAGTAAAGATGAGGATGCCTGTATAAAAGACACTATACATCTATGTACTGCCTTAGCAGAGAAAGGTCATTGTGCATCTCCATCCAAACTTCAGCTGTGTCAGAAGGAAGTTAAATCTTTAGGGTTTATCCTAAGGGAAGAGCAGTGAGTAATAGACTCAGAAAAGAGCAGAAGCTGTAATAAAGCTTCCGTGTCCAGACACAAAGAAACAGCTGCGAGGCTTCCTTGGAGCTGTGGGATTTTGTTGACCATGGATTCCGGGGTTGGGAGAATTAACAAGATCACTGACAAAAGTAACAAGTAACGAGTAGGTAGAACCTATTGCATAGGGTCGGGAAAAGGAGCAAGCTTTTAAAACAACCAAAGGAGATATGGCATCAGCTCCCGCTCTTGGACTCTCAGACTATACTTTAACTTGTATGTACATGAGCGAAAAGGGATAGCCAGTGGAGTAATAACGTAACAAAGGAATGTCCTGCCCAGAGACTGGGAAAGGATCCAATGAGGAACAAGAAGACCCCAGACCCAAATATTACTACTGGACCCAACCGTTGCATGACGGGAGGGGAACTTAGACTGGGTCTAAGGGTCTAATTGCCCAGGGATCTCTGTTCGGGGTCACTCTCCGGAGGCACACAGCTCGAGCTGCTCTTCACTGCTGTACCACTCAAGAAATTCACCTGGCGTATGCCATGGCGGGGACTCTGCTTCGGGGAAACCTAGGGTCGAGCCTGATGGGAGAGGAAGCGCCCGAGGGTGAGTGTGTGCGTGTGAGCGAGGAGTCGAAAAGGGGCACCCGTCAGCTCAGTGGAGCTGCCCGCTGTGAAGGGACTCCGGCCCTAGCAGTTAAAGTCTCGGGTGGGGTGTGTGTGACTCCCGGGATGGTGTGTGAATGCTCAGGCAGCTGCTGCTCCCTTAACAGTCTGGCACCCCAGATGGGAACCTAGGCCAGCACCCTCCGGTCCTCCTACCTCCAAACATCCAACTGCAGGCAGCAGGTGAATTTACCTGGGACCTTTGGAGAGGGAGGCTCCAAAAGGTGAGTGTTAAAAATTCCCTGAGCAGCCTTGAGACTAGTGATTAAGGGGGTGCGTGGCCTGATCAGCATAAATCGCACAGAAGGAAAAGATAAAAAAGAAAAAAAGAGGAAAAAAAAAGGGGGGGAAAGGGGAAAAAAAAAGGGGAAAAGAAAAAACAAAAAAACAAACCCCAAAGGTGGTGCGTGGCCGGATCAGTGTAAATCGCACATAATTCAGGAAAAGAAATGGGAAATGTACCCAGCGTAGAAAGGGCGACACCCTTAGCTGAGGTTTTACAGCATTGGGAAAAAATTTATGGTACAGCGGAATTATCTAAGAAGTGCGCAACCAAATTATGCCAAGATGAATGGCCGTTTATTACAAGAATGGCAGGAGGGACCTCCCTGCAGTGAGGTGGGGGTCATTCTCTTCTCCCTAGTAACAAGTGATAGGATGAGAGGAAACGGCCTCAAGCTGCGCCAGGGGAAGTTTAGGTTAGATACTACGAAAAACTTCTACACTGAAAGGGTGGTCAAGCATTGGAACAGGCTGCCCAGGGAAGTGGTTGAGTCTCCATCCCTGGAGGTATTTAAAGGACGGATAGATGTGGTGCTTGAGGACATGGTATAGTGATGGACTTGGAAGTGTTAGGTTAACGTTTGGACTCAATGATCTCAGAGGTCATTTCCAACTTTAATGATACTATGATTCTATGATTTTACAATTCTATAATGACTTCTATGGTGTCGATATGCCATATTAATGGTATTACAGTAAGAATCACCCAGATTAATGAAGAAGGAACTTTGATGAAACTGAGCAAAGTGCAGCAATGGTAGAACTGGACAAGTGCAGCGATAATGGAATCAGAACTGGCTTCAGCATGCAACTGCCCAACACCACACACCATCTCTCCTGCCCTGAAGGACTGTTATGACAGGTGGAGCCCAAAGTCATGGACTGAATGAACTCAGTGGATGTTTTAGAGGGATGGCCCATACACTAAGGCAATGATATCTGTATGTACATGTGACAAGACAGGAAAAGTGGTGGTGATTAATTGGAATATATTGGAAAGTGTTGGACCTGGGCATGACGCAGATGGTATAGAACAAGGGCTGGATACTGCCCTGGTTTCATCTGGAGTAGAATTAGTTTTCTTCCTAGTCACTGGTATAGTGCTGTGTTTTGGATTCAGGATGAGAATAACGTTGATAACACTCTGACGATTTAGTTGTTGCTAAGCACATCACCATGTACCAGTACTTAAAGGGTAGTTACGGAGAAGATGGAGACTCCCTTTTTCTAAGGAGTCACATGGTGAGGACAAGGGGTAATGGGTACCAGTTACTCCCAGGGAGATTCTGATTAGACATGAGGGGAAAATTTTCCACAATGAGAACAGTCAGCCATTGGAATAATCTCCCCAGGGAAGTGGTTGACTCCGCTACACTGAACACGTTTAAGACTCAGCTGGACAGGGTGCTGGGCCATCTCGTCTAGACTGGGCTCTTGCCTAGAAAGGCTGGACCAGATGATCCTTGAGGTCCCTTCCAACCTGGTATTCTATGATTCTATGATTCTAGTGCTTACACTAAGTCAAGGACTTTTCAGCTTCCCATGCTCTGCCAGGGGCACAAGAAGCTGGGAGGGAGCACAGGCAGGACAGCTGACCCAGACAGGCCAACGGGCTGTCCCATACCATATGACGTCATGCTCGGTATAGAAGCTGGGGGGAGTTGGCTGGGGGGCAGTGACCACTGCTCGGGAACTGGCTGGACATCAGCTGGCAGGTGGTGAGCAATTGCATTGGGCATCATTTGCTTTGTAGATTCTGCTATTCTTATTATTACTACTACTACTCTTTTACTTTATTTTATTTCAGTTATTAAACTGCTCTTATCTCAACCCACGAGTTTTCTCACTTTTATTCTTCCAAGTCTCTCCCCCAGCCCACCGGGGCACGGGGAATGAGCGAGTGGCTCTGTGGTGCTTAGTTGCTGGCTAGGGTTAAACCATGACACTATATTACACACAGTGACCTGCTGTGACCACAAGAGAACCATTACTTAGAAAGAGACTAGTAATAACAATAGAAAAATAGAACCTTTACTGGGAATAAAAGTAGAATAACAGCCATTAAATACAAATCAAACCATGAAAAATACGATAGTGCAACCAATTAATTAAGCAATTATGGACCTTCCTCCCAATATTGGGAACTGGAGGCTTCCTAAACAATCTTCTGCAGTTTACTGCAGATTTGGACCATGAAATACTGTCCTTGCTGGACTCTGATGAACAATGCAATCAAGTAGAGGTAGTCAGCCTACTGAATGAGCAGCTAGCACTGCTGTTGCTACGTGGTGGGACATCTCTGGTGGTTTTACCTCCAACACCGCTGCCGTTCTAGGCCTGTTCTCATGCCCATTATTCGTTTCCCTTGCCACTATACTAGTATTGATTGCTCTGTACAGAAAAGACCTTCTGACTGCCAGGCTGCCTTGTGAAGGTGATGGTGCAACTAATCCTCAGAACCATTTCCAGGCAGGTGAAGGACAAGAATCCTTCGGCTGGGGCTGCACGGCTAGAAGGCGCGTCCCCTGGGTGGTGGATAGGGGATCCCTCTCTGGAGGGTGCACCAGATAAAATTGAAGAAGGTGCCGCGAACCAACGCAGCCTAAGGGAAGGCCACCCTGACAGAAAAACCACTGGCCCTCCAAGTCATGGGGGTTGGGCAGGAGGCCAACTACCTCCTCCCGGAAAAAAAAATAAAAAGTTGCAGAAATGACGAGCATCAACTGTCAAAAAAAACAGGGATGGAGAAAATCAGTAACGAAGTGAGGAGGAGGAGATGGAACTGGATCGGTCATGTCCTGAGGAAAAAAACGACAGAAGACTGCGCTGTGGCCCTTGGGTAGACTCCAGAGGGAAGAAGAAAGCTGGGTCGCCCAAAAACGACCTGGCGTCGGATGGTGGAGGTTGAGAGGAATGGTGCAGGCTGGAACTCTTGGGAAGCGGCACGGCATGCAGCCGCAGACCGATTGAAGTGGAAGAACAATGTTCGCGCCTTGTGTGCCTCCTGGCACTGAGAGAATTCAGATTCAGATCAGAAGGACAAGAATGTCATCAGGATTCACCTAGGGGAATTCACACATGACCAACATGACAACCAACTTCCGCGATGGAATGTCTGGCTTTGTAGATGGTGATATTGGCTACTGTGACTTCAGGAACCCTTTCAAGACTGTCTTCTGTAAGATCCGCCTAGAGAAGCTGTCCTGTCTTCGTAAGCTTCTCCTAGAGAAGCTAAACAAGTCTGGCCTGGATGAGCAGACAGCGAGGTGGATCAAAAACTGTCCAAATGCCTGGGACCAGATGGTGGTGATCAGTGGCACACAGCCTAGTTGGAGGCCGGCCACTAGCGGTGTACCCCAGGGGTCAATACTGGCTCCAGTCCTGTTCGACATCTTCCTTAATGATCTGGACGATGGGACACAGTGCACTCTCGCCAAATGTGCAGATGACACCAGCCTGGGTGGAGTGGCTGATATACCAGAGGGTTGTGCTGCCATCCAGAGGGACCTCGACAGGCTGGAGAAATGGGCTGACAGGAACCTCACGCAGTCCAACAAGAGGAAGGACAAAGTCCTTCGACTGAGAAGGAACAACCCAAGGCACCATGGAAGGCTGGGGGCTACTCAGCCATAAAGGATCTGAAAGTTCTGGTGGACAGCAACCTGAGCGTCACCCAGGAATGTGCCCTTGAGTCAAAGGCAGCTAATGGCATCTTGGGCCACACCAGGAGGTGTGTTGCCGGCAGGCTGAGGGAGGTCATCCTTCCCTCCCTCTTCAACACTGGAGAGCTCATATGTGTAGTACCGGCTCCACGTCCTGGCTCTCCAGTACAAGGGAGACATGAACGTACTGGAGAGAGTCCAGTGAAGGGCCACAAAGCTGATTATGGGACTGGAGAGAGAGAGCTGGTACGGTTTACCACGGAAAAAGGAAGGCTGAGGGGGGAATCTCATCAATGCTTAGAAATACCTGAAGAGAGGGTACAGAGAAGGCAGGGCCAGGCTCTTTTTAGTTGTGGCCAACGATGGGTCAAGAGGCAGTGCAGTCAAATTGAAACACAGGAGGCTGCTTCTGAAAAATCAGGAAACATTTTTTCACGCTGAGGGTGACTACCAGGCACATTCACGACTTTGTAGGTGATACGTGGCAGGGCAAAGGGGAAAACTGAAACTTGGACTTTGCTACTCCCCTTCCAGGGAGGATGACTTCCAGAAACAGCTTTTTACAGGAGCATTGAGGAAAAAACACACTTTCCTCTTTTGGCTACAAGTTCCAAAGCTGGAACTCAAGAGAGAAACATGCAAGTGATACAAAAGTAATATGGGCAGGTAAAACAGTAGCACACAGAGGACTACGGGGAGCTATGCAGCACGGTTATGTTAGCTGTATTTCTGGCATCTGCTGTATTGATGTTGTTTGATCTTCTGTTAGATCTTATGGTTCTTCTGTGAAGTTGCAGACACAGCTACATATGCATGTGACAGGGTTGTACTGCTCCGTACACAAACTCAGAGCCCGGCTTCACAAGGAATGAGAATAACATGCATCCCCATTTGACTGGTTGACTGGCTGCTTCCTGGAGCCTGAGACACCCACTGCTGGCCACAGCTTGTTGCTGGAGGCAGGGTTCCTGGAGACAGTGGAGGGGAAGGAAATCAATTGGGCAATGATGGGTAGAGGCTTTCTCACTCTCAGGGCTGGCAGCTTCTGCAGGCAGCCTGCAAATTACAGTATTGGTGAAAAATGGTCAACAGTATGTGGGTCAAGGGGCAGAGCGTAGTGGTGCTAACAGGAGGAGTCTTGCCCATCAGAGACCTAGGGATCCACATCACAAGACTCCCGGGATGGTGTGTGAATGCTCGGGCGGCTGCTGCTCCCTTAACACGGACACAGCTGATTCCAGCCAGGTCCAAACAGGATCCACCACTGGCCAAAGCTGAGCCCATCAGCTCAGCTGATGGCGCCTCTGTGAAAGCATATTTACAAGAGAGGTAAAAACCACTGCACAGTGGCTGTGAGAGAGAAAAGTATGAAGAGCTGTGAGATAAAAAACTCTGCAGACACTAAGGTCAGTGAAGAAGGAGGGGGAGGAGGTGCTCCAGGTGCCAGAGCAGAGATTCCCTGGAGACCATGGTGAAACAGGTTGTCCCCCTGCAGCCCACAGAGGCCTACGTCAGAGCAGACAGCCACACTGCAGCCCATGCAAGACCCCACGCCACAGCAGTCAGATGTGCCCTGAAGGAAGCTGGTGCACACAGAGAGCCCATGCAGGAGCAACTCTTCAGGCAGCAACTGTGGCCCGTGGGAGCCCGCACTGCACCACTCTGTTCCTGAAGGACTGTCCTCTGGGGAGAGACCCCACACTGGAGCAGTTCATGAAGGACTGTCTGCTGGGGGAGGGACCTCAGGCCAGAGCAGGGGCAAAATGGGAGGAGAAAGGAGTGGCAGAGAACAAGTGTTATGAACTGACCCCAACCCATATTCCCCAACTCCCTGCACTGTTTGGGCTGCGGAGGAGGTAGAAGACTCAGGGATGAAGGAGCGAAGTAGAGCCTGGGCATAAGAGGTGGCTGGGGGAAGGTGTTCTTGTCATTGCTTCTCCTTAGCCTACTCTAGTTTTTATGGGCAATACATTCATTTTCCCAAAGTCCGCTGTGCCTGGGATTGGTAAGCAGCCTACCTGTCTTTATTTTGACTCATGAGCATGTTCATCTTATTTTCTCCCCTTGTCCATTGCGAAAGGGGAGTGAGAGAGCAGCTTGGTGGGCATCTGGCTGCCACCCAAGGTTAACCCACCAGAATGGCAAAGGCAGGTAATGGCATCCTGGGTGGCACCAGGAGGAGTGTTGCCAGCAGGGCGAGGGAGGTCATGCTTCCACGCTACTCAACACCGGTGAGGCTCCACCTGCAGTATTGCGACTGGTTCCGGGCTCCACAGGACAACAGAGACATGGACCAACTTGGGAGAGTCTGGCAGAGGGCCACCAAGATGCCAAAGGGACTGCAGCAGCTCTCCTATTAAAAAAGGCTGGGAGCTGGGACTGTTTACCCCAGAGAAATGAAGGCTCGTCAGGGGATCTCAAATGTACAGAGATACCTGAAGAGAGGGTGCAAAGAGGACGGGGCCAGGCTCTTCCCAGTGGTTCCCAAGTGACAGCACAAGGGGCAATGGGCACAAAGTAAACCACAGGAGGGTCCCTCTCAACATCAGGAAACACTTTTGCACTGTCAGGGTGACTCAACACTGGCACAGGTTGTGCACAGAGGTTGTGGAGTCTCTATGCTTGGAGGTATTCCATAGCTGCCTGGGCATGGCACTGATCAACCAGCTGTAGGGGGCCCTGCTTGAGCAGGGGCGTTGCACCAGGTGACCTCTGGAGGTTCCTTCAATCCTAAACCATTCTGTGAAAACAGGGTTGCAAGAGCCTTTGGGCACAGAGATGGGCTGTGACCCTCCTGCACTGGGTTTCCACTGCAAGGTTTTGGTAGCCGGGCGCTGCAGCGATGGCCTCTGTGATGAGGCCAGGGACTGCCTCATGCCCGACACAGCCTGTTCCAGCCAGCTCGGCAGCAGACCCGTCGCTGGCATAAGCTGAGCCCAGCAGCAAAGATGGCAGTGCCTATGAGACAATGTATTTAAAGAGTTGTCAAAATTGGGTGCAGCAATGTGAGAAGTGAGGAAGAAAGTGTGAGAAACAATCCTGCAAACACCAAGTCAGTGAAGGAGTGGGAGACCCTCCACATGCCAGAGCACAGATCGGCCAGCAGCCCGCGGAAGAGACCCCAGTGGAACAGGGATTTCCCTGCAGCCTGTGCAAGATCCCATGCCAGAGCATGTGAATATGCCCTGACTGGAACTGGGGCCTGTGGAGAGCCCAGGCTGGAGCAGGTTTACTCTGAAGGACTACGGCCCTTGGGAAGGAGCCACCCTGGAGCCATTGGTGAAGGACTGCAGACCATGGGAGGGAGGAAGGAGCAGGAGAGATGACGTGTTGTGGACTGACCCCACACCCCATTCCCCCCACGCACTTTGGGGACAGGACGGAGAGAAGTCAGGAATGAAGGACTGAACTTCAGCCTGGGAAGCGGCGGGGATTCAGGGGGGGCAAGGTGTTTTAAGGAGGCTTTTTGTTGTTACTCACAATTCTGCTCTAATTTAAGTGGCAATAAATTAGAATTCCCAAAGTGTGCAGTGAAGGCCAGGAACACCTGCGGTGCACAGTGGTGGCACCTGACTCCTTGGGAACAGCCCTGAAACCTGCCCCCTCCTCGCCCCTGGCAACATTCACTTTCCCCACATCTAATGCACTCTGAGCTGGGCCCCAGCACCTTTCTGTTCAAGCTCAGCTGGATTTCCTGCCTCCGTGGGAACGGCACAGAAGTAGCGGGCAGAGTCCCGGGGGTGCAGGGCATGCAGGGACAGAGACGACTTGGACTGGGAATTGTCCCGGGATGCCATGGCTCGACCCTCCACTGCTGCCCCATAATTCTTGGTACTACCCAAGATGTCGATGAAGGACACCCACTCGAGTGTGCCACCGGGTGCCTGACGGTACCACAGAACATGGAAATCCTGGAAGGTGAAGCCGTACCCGCGGCAGGAGAGGAGCACGGAGTCCCCGGGCGCTCGCAGCCCTCCGCCGGCCTCCACCAGCCTCAGCTGCGCCCACACCCCTGCGGACGGAGAGCGCGGGCAGCCGGGCAGGGCGCGCCCACGGCCCGAGGACCTTCACCCGCCGCCCCGCCGCCCCCCGCCCCGGCACAGCCCCAGCCGCCACCCCCCTCTCTCCCGCCAAAGCCCCGCGCCTGCCCTCCTCGGGGCTGAGCCGCGCCTGCTCCCGACGCTGCGGCCCGACCCGCTGCCCGACAGCCTCCCCCTGCCCCTGCCCCTGCCCCTACACCTGCCCCTACCTCTCCCGCCCACGCCACCCGCTCCCCGCTCCCCCGCTCAGGAAGGCGAGCGCCAGGCGACAGCGCGCCCGCCGCGGGAGCAGCCGCAGCCCCGCGGCCCCGGCACGGGCAGGGCCGCCCGCGGGCAGCCCCAGCCCCGGGCCCAGCCCCGGCCTCGCTGCCCTCCCCGCCCGCCTCTCACCTGCCGGCCCCGCGGCCAAGGACAAGGCCAGGAGCCACGGCCCCAGCCCGGGCGCCATCACGCCCTGCCGCGCCGGGGACGGACGGGGCCCAAGGGCCCGGCCCCAGCCGCACAGGAGCCCGGCGGACCCGCGCTCCGCACCCAGCCTCAGCCTCAGCCTCATCCTGCTCATGCCCCTGCCCCTGCCCCTGCCCCTGCCCCTGCCCGCCCCGCCGCCTCGGCCCCTCGCCGGGGCAGCGCCGACGCCTCTGCCCGCCCCCAACCCACCCGGCCCGGCCCCCGGGGCCGCGGCCCCTCCGGGCCAGGAGAAGGGCGGGCGCGGGGAGGGACGCGGGCCAGGGGCGTGGGCAGAGCAGGAGCGCGACGCCCCGCCACCCCAAGGCTCCTGGCCCCTGGCTCCCAGCGCGGCTCCCACGCTCTCCCGGCTTCTCGCCCTGCGGAAGTGGGCTGCTGCCTCGGCCCGGCGCAGCTGGGACATTTCTGGCTTCAGGAAGCGAGTAGGGTGGGGGTGGGCAAAAAGCTGTGAGGTGACACTGCCACTACAGACGGCCCGAAATGAGCGAAGGCATATTCCATAGCATATGGTATCATGCTCAGCAGTGAAAGCCAGCTGACAGGAAGTAGTACATTAATTCCTTAGTTTGCTTGGCTTTTGCATGCAACTTTGCTTTACCTATTAAAATGTCTTTACATCAACCCAAGTTTTCTCTCGCTTTTCTTCTTCTGATTCTCAGCCCCATCCTGCTGAGGTGCTAGTGATTGAGCAGCCTGTGGGGCTTAGCTGCCTGCCAGGGTTAACCCACCACAAGGAAGGACTTAGCCAGCTACTCCTAGCAGAAGAGCCTCGAATCCACAACAACCTGGCAGCAGCAATGATGTCACTGGAACAGCTTTGGCTTTCTTTTCAAATGAAGCAACATGCTTTCCCTCTACAACACCGTGCTCCTAACAGATTTCTGCACAGTTTCTGAACACTACAATAGTGGCAAAGATCACCAGGGTAGGGGATCGGTGCAATGTGCCGTGCAATGTGCGATAAGGAGTGGCTCACCTGATGCTGCACCAGCACGGCGTTCCCAGCATCAGATCAGATGGAGGATTTTATAACTTCCTTCCCCTTTTTCTGGGATGTTCATAAAACAGCTCTCTGTTCTCCACCAGGGAACTACAGGCTGCTCAACCTCACCTTGAGCCCTGGGAAGGTGATGGAGCAACTAGTCCTGGAAACCATTTCCAGGAATTTGAAGGACAAGAATGTCATCAGCATTCACAAGGGGCTAGTCATGCTTGACCAAGATGATAAACTTCCAGAAGGAAATGACCGGTTTTGTAGATGAGGGGAGAGCAGGACATTTACTTTTACCTCAGGAATGCTTTCAACACTGTTTCACCTAAAATCCTCCTAGAGAAGCTGATGAACTGGATGAGCAGACAGGGAGGGGGATCAAAAACTGTCCAAATGCCTGGGACCAGATGGTGGTGATTAGTCGCACACAGTCTAGTTGGAGGCTGGCACCTAGCGGTGTACCCCAGGGGTCAATACTGGCTCCAATCCTGTTTGACATCTTCATGATGATCTGGAGGACTGGACAGCATGTGCTCTCAGCAAATGTGCAGCTGTCACCAAGCTGGGAGGACTGGCTGATACAGCAGAGGTTTGTGCTGCCATCCAGAGGGACCTCGACAGGCTGGAGAAATGGGCTGCCAGGAACCTCTGAGAGTTCAACAAGTGGTAAGGCAAATTGCTGCACCTGGAGAGGAACAACCCTAAGCACCAGGACAGGCTATGGTCACCCAGCTGGAAAGCAGCTTTGCAGAAAAAGACCTTGGGGTTGTGATAGAGACCAAGTTGGCCATGAGCCAGCAATGTGCCCTTGCAGTAAAGGCGGCTAATGGTATCCTGGGCTGCATTAGACAAACTGTTGCCAGCATGTCAAGGGAGGTGATCCTTCCCCTCATCCATGTGGTGTCAACCCTGATGCATGTTCTTATCTTCATACAGCTCCAGGTGCTGGGTAACTGTTATGTTGCTGCAATAGCTGGCTAATTGAACTGTTGTTACACCTCTTGCTCAGCCCAGAAGGATAGCTTCAAACTGGATGTGGAAGGGCGATGAGAGACTTCTGCATCATTGCTCAGCAGAGAGATATCTGACTGATGACACAAAGTATGAATAGGTTTTTCTAGACCCTGCTTACATTGGGATACGATTAAGCATGCACGGGAGTCCACATAATCCCCAGAATCAGAATACTTGTATGCCATCCGTAGTGCCTCATCATGCTATGGCTGCCAAGTTCACATGGGAAAGTCCTTGAAAAGGAATCGAATATCATCTCTCTTGCAGTTGCAGTGTACATGCCCTTGATTACCCCAAACAGCTAAGAATTACAGCTAGCAGTTCACTCAGAGCATGCAAAACATTGCATGAAGTAAGAAGTGTCTGGAGCGCTATGATTGGGAGGGGGAACCCTCTAGGGACTGTCCCTTGGGCAGTCAGATTCTGAAAGCCCACTCAGAAACTGGTCGGTCCGCTGGTGGCAAAGCAAGTCCACACATTGGCACCCACAGAGCTCAGACTGCAAACAGCTGCCTTAGCAGCATTGGCCAGCATGTAGACCACGGGATGCGGGGCTGGCATGGGCACATGCCAGAGCATGTGGCCTAAATAATACTACACAGCCTCCTTACATCGAAGCAGGCCACTAGCTGCTATGAAACAAGAACGGCCAAGTTGTGAAAGTCACAGCTGCTCCGTATCTCCAGGATTAATTATTCCATGGGTAGACCCCTCTACATCTACTTATAACATCAACATTGAAGAATGTCGGGAATGGGCTGTGACTATACGGGTGTCTCTCTGTAAACTGCCATGGAAATCCAATGCACACCCTGAGCCTCTTTTGTCCTCTGCACATCAGCAGACTTGTACCTTAAAAGCTGCGCAGGATCAAGTAACATCCCATGAAATGGGAAAACTGCTCTTGTAGTCTACCAGCAGTCCATGAACCTCATGGTAATATTCGTCTAGAGATAGTGGGACTTCACACGTTACACACAGTAACTTCATGTGACCACGACAGAACCATTACATGTTGAGAGAATGGTATCATTAATAGAATAATAGAACCACTAGAATCATAGAATACCTCAAGTTGGAAGGGACCCATAAGGATCACCGAGTCCAGCTCCCTGCGCCACACTACCTAAAACTAAACCATACGACTAAGAGCATCGTCCAGACACTCCTTGCACTTTCACAGCCTTCGTGCCCTGGCCACTTCCCTTGGGACACTGTTCCAGTCACTGACCACCCTCTCAGTGAAGAACCTTTTCTTGATGTCCAGTCTGAAACTTCCCTGATGCAGCTTCATTCCATTTCCTCGTGTCCTATCGCGGGTCACCAGAGAGAGGAGATTGGCACCTCCCCCTCTGCTGCCTGCCTTGAGGAACTTGTGGACTGTGATGAGGTCACCCCTGGGCGATGAGGTCACCCCTCAGCCTTCTCTTCTCCAAGCTGAGCAAACCAAGTGACCTCAGACACTCCTTTTAAGTCTTCCCCTTGAGGCCTCTCCTGGTTTCAGCTCGGATAGAGTTAATTTTCTTCTTAGTAGCTGGTACAGTGTTGTGTTTTGGGTTTAGGATGAGAACAATGTCAATAACACACTGATGGGGTCACCCCTCAGCCTCCTCTTCTCCAAGCTGAACAAACCAAGTGACCTCAGCTGGTCCTTGTAAGTCTTGCCCTTGAGGTCTTTCACCATCTTGGCCACCCTCCTCTGGACACACTCTCATAGTCTGATGTCCTTCTTATATTGAGGTGCCCAAAACTGCAGAGAGTACTCGAGGTGGGGCCACACCAGTGCAGTACAGAGGGGGACAATCACCTCCCTCAACCACCTAGCTAGGCAGGGCTTAATGCACCCCAAGACACGGTTGGCTCTTTTGGCTGCCAGGGCACACTGTTGACTCATTCAACTTGCCATCAACCCCAATCCCCAGATCTCTCTCTGAGGGGCTGCTCTCCAGCCTCTCATTCCCCAATTTGTACATTTAACCAGGATTGCCCTGTCCCAGGTGGAGAATCCAGCACTTGCTCTTGTTAAATTTCATACAGCTGGTGACTGCCCAGCTCTCCAGTCTAGCCAGATCTCTCTGTAAGGCCTCTCTACCCTCGAGGGAGTCTACAGCTCCTCCCAGTTTACTATCATCGGCAAACTTACTTCACGTACATTCGATTCCTACGTCCAGATCATTTATAAAAACATTAAAGAGCACTGGCCCTAAAATTGAGCCCCGGGGAACCCCACCGGTGACTGGCCACCAGCTGGATGTATAACCCCATTTCCTACAACTCTTTGAGCTCGACCCATCAGCCAATTGTTCACCCAACGTATTACGGACTTGTCTAGCTGCGTGCTGGACACTTTGTCCAGAAGGACACGCTGAGAGACAGTTTCAAAAGCTTTGCTAAAATCCAAAAAAACCCCACGTCTAACAGCTTCCCTCGGTCAACTAGATGGGTGACCTGGTCATAAAAAGACATGAAGTTAAGCAGGACCTTCCCCTCATGAACCTGTGCTGGCTATGACCAGTGACTGCGCTGTCTCTCGAGCATTTTTCAGTAACTCCTGGAATAACCTTCTCCATCCTTTTACCAGGCACTGAAGCGAGACTGACAGGCCTGTAATTACCAGGGGCTTCCTTCTTTCCCTTCTTGAAACTTGGGACAACATTTGCCAGCTTCCAGTCGTCTGGGACCTCTCCAGACTCCAAAGACCATTGAGAAATAAGGGAGATAGGTGCTGTGATAACATTGGCCAGCTCTTTCAGTACCCTCGGATGAATGCCAGTGGGCCCCGTAGATTTATGTGCATCCAGCTGGAGCAATGCAGATGAAATGTTATGAACTGACCCCAAATCCCATTTCCCATTGCACCCTGTGCCTCTCGGGGAAAGGAAAGGAATGAAGGAGTAAACTTGAGCCTGGGAAGAAGGAGGGCAGAGAGGAAGGAAGGTTCCTTTAGGCTTGGGATATTTTCATTCTCACCATTTCATTCTAATTTAATTGGCAATAAATTAGAATTCCTGCAGAGTGCAGGAAAGGCCAGGAACACCTGCGGTGCACAGTGATGACCCCTCACCCTCTGGGAACAGCCCGGAGGCCCCTTGGAACCAGCACTCTCCTGCCCTGCATCTCCCACACCCTGAGCTGGGCCCCAGCACCTTTCTGTTCAAGCTCAGCTGGATTTCCTGTCCTTGTGTGAACGGCACAGAAGTAGCGGGCAGAGTCCCGGGGGTGCAGGGCACGCAGGGACAGAGACGACTCGGACTGGGAATTGTCCCGGGACACCGTGGCTCGACCCTCCACTGCTGCCCCGTAATTCTTGGTACTACCCTCGTAGTTGCTGATGTAGGACACCCACTCGAGTGTGCCACCGGGTGCCTGACGGTACCACAGAACATCATAATACTCGAAGGTGAAGCCTGATCCGCGGCAGGAGAGGATCACGGAGTCCCCGGGCGCTCGCAGCCCTCCGCCGGCCTCCACCAGCCTCAGCTGCGCCCACACCCCTGCGGACGGAGAGCGCGGGCAGCCGGGCAGGGCGCGCCCACGGCCCGAGGACCTTCACCCGCCGCCCCGCCGCCCCCCGCCCCGGCACAGCCCCAGCCGCCACCCCCCTCTCTCCCGCCAAAGCCCCGCGCCCGGGGCAGTGCCCCGCCTGCCCTCCTCGGGGCTGAGCCGCGCCTGCTCCCGACACTGCGGCCCGACCCGCTGCCCGACAGCCTCCCCCTGCCCCGGACCCTGCCCCTGCCTCTCCCCCGCCCACGCCACCCGCTCCCCGCTCCCCCGCTCAGGAAGGCGAGCGCCAGGCGACAGCGCGCCCGCCGCGGGAGCAGCCGCAGCCCCGCAGCCCCGGCACGGGCAGGGCCGCCCGCGGGCAGCCCCAGCCCCGGGCCCAGCCCCGGCCTCGCTGCCCTCCCCGCCCGCCTCTCACCTGCCGGCCCCGCGGCCAAGGACAAGGCCAGGAGCCACGGCCCCAGCCCGGGCGCCATCGCGCCCTGCCGCGCCGGGGACGGACGGGGCCCAAGGGCCCGGCCCCAGCCGCACAGGAGCCCAGCGGACCCGCGCTCCGCACTCATCCTCATCCTCAGCCTCAGCCTCATCCTGCTCATGCCCCTGCCCCTGCCCCTGCCCCTGCTCCTGCTCCTGCCCGCCCCGCCGCCTCGGCCCCTCGCCGGGGCAGCGCCGACGCCTCTGCCCGCCCCCAACCCACCCGGCCCGGCCCCCCGGGGCCGCGGCCCCTCCGGGCCAGGAGAAGGGCGGGCGCGGGGAGGGACGCGGGCCAGGGGCGTGGGCAGAGCAGGAGCGCGGCGCCCCGCCACCCCAAGGCTCCTGGCCCCTGGCTCCCAGCGCGGCTCCCACGCTCTCCCGGCTTCTCGCCCAGCGCCAGCGCCAGCGCCAGGGCCGGGCTGTCGGCCCGCAGCGGCCCCTCGCAGGACCCTCCCCGTGCCCCGCACCCCTAGCCCGCCCTGGCCTCACTCCCGTCCCCTGCCCGCGGCGACCAAGACACGCCGAGCCCTGGGCTGCCCCCCACAGGCACCTCCACAGCCTGCAGACATGGGCTGACAGGAACGGCCTGCACTTCAACGAGGGCAACAGCAAAGCCCTGCACCTGGGGAGCAACACCCCCATGCACCAGGGCAGGCTGGGGGCCACCCAGCTGGAAATCGCGTTCTCACAAAAGCACCCAAGGGTTCTGGTGGGGCACAACTTGACCAGGAATGTGCCCTTGTGGCAGAGAAGGTCCATGGTATCCTGGGCTGCATTAGACAAGGTATGGCCAGCAGGTCGGGGAGGTGATCCTTCCCCTCTGCTCTGCACTGCTGAGGTCACACCGGCAGTACTGGCTCCACTTCTCTGCTCCCCAGTACAGGAGAGACTTGGGCATACAGGAGAGAGGCCAGTGAGGGCCAAGAAGGTGACAATGGGACTGGAGCTCCTCTTACCTGAGGAAAGGCTAAGAGAGCTGGCACTGTTTACCCTGGAGAAGAGAAGGCTCAGGGGGGATCTCATCAATACATAAAACCATATGAAGGGAGGGTGCAGGGAAGGCAGGGCCAAACTCTTTGCAGCGGTGCTCAGTGAGAGGTCAAGAGGCAATTTGCAGCCTAATGTGACTCTTTTCCACTGACCGAGCACTGGCACAGATTGCCCGGAGAGGTTTTTGGGTCTCCAGGCTTGGAGATATTCACAAGCTGTCTGGACATGGTCCTGGGCACCTGGCCCCAGGTGGCCCTGCTTGAGCAGGGGGCTTGGTCCAGATGACCTCCTGAAGTGCCTTCCACCTTCAACCCTTCTGTCATTCTGTGAAAGACTCACAGGCGCTTTCCTCTTTTGGCTACAAGTTTCAAAGCTGGAACTCAAGAGAGAAATATGCAAATGAGACAAAACTAATATGGCTGGGTAAACGAGTAGCACACAGAGGACTGGGGAGAGCTATTCAGCATGCTTGTGTTTGCTGTATTTATGGTGTTTAGTCTTCTGTTTGATCTTATGGTTGTTCTGTAAAGCGTACACAGGTACACGCAGGTTGTTCTGTAAAGCGTACACAGGTACACGCAAATGTGACAGGGTTGTACAACCACGTGCACACAGGAATGCAATGGGCTGCACATAGCTAAGGAGCTTCTGCAATGCTCTGTGTTGCACATTCCCCTGTCACAGGATGAACTCGGGTGTCAAATCATAGTGGAAGAGCCTGGAGTTGCCAGCCATGTGGTGTCAGCCTTGATGCATGTTCTTATCTTTACTACAACTCCAGGTGCTGGGTAACTGCTACGTTACTGCACTAGGTAGCTAATCAAACTGTTGTTACTGTTTCACCTCTCGCTCAGCCTAGAAGGATAGCTTCAAACTGGATGTGGAAGAGCGATGAGACACTTCCGTGCCTGCTCAGGACAGAGATACCTGACTGATGACATATAGTAGGAACAGGTCTTTCTAGACCCTGGTAAAACTTACGCATATAATTAGGCATGTGCGGGAGTCCACATAGTCCCCAGAATACTTGCATTGTACTTGTATGCCATCTGGAGTGCCTGGTCATGCTATGGCTGCTCTGTTCACATGGAAAAGTCCTGTAAAAGGAGAAACGGGTGTCAGCTCTCTTGGGATTGCAATGTAGGTGCCCTTAATTCTTCATATACTCCAAAGCTTTTACAGCTAGCAGTTCACCCAGAGCATGCATAAAGTTGCATGAAGTGAGACAGATCGGCACCCACAGCAGTCAGACTGCAAACAGCTCTCTTAGCCGCATTGGCCAGCGTGTAGACCACGGGATGCTGGGCACACAGAGCGTGTGGCCTAAATAATAGTACAAAAGCTCCTTACATCAAAGTAGGCAACTGGCTGCTATGAAACAAGAATGGCCAAGCTGTGAAAGTCATCACTGCCCAGTATCTCCAGGATTTGGAAAAGGTCGGCCATGCCTGTAGATCATGCCCTGCTAAGCCAAGTCTTTTTGCCAACACAACTGCAATACCGGGAGTCCAAGGGACTGATAAGCTCCCATGGACACACAGTAGGGGTGAGCAATTGTCCTACAGGTGAAATACAGCATGAAGAGTTTGTAGGCATGCATTAATTATTCCATGCATAGAACCCTCTACATCTGCTCACGCCATCCCACTAGACATTCAAGAACGTTGGGAATGGGCTGGGGCTAAATGGTGGCTAAATGGTGCCCCAGAAGACCCATGTATATCCACAGCTGATCAGCAGACATGTACCTTAAAAGCCTCAAGGGATGGAGTAACATCCCACAAAATAGCATAACTGCTCTTGGAGTCTACCACCAGCCCATGAACCTCATGTTCGTCTCGAGATAGTGGGACTTCACACATATTCCACACAATCACTTTGTTTGACCACAACAGAACCATTAGATATACACAGAGATTAGTGCTATTAGTAGAACAATGGAACCACTAATAGTAATAGCTATAGAATAACAGTCTGCCATTATAAAGAGAAACAGAAAAAATACCATGGTACCACCAATTAATTAAGCAATAATGGACCCTACCCTCCCCCTGCCAATATTGGGAACTGGAGGCTTCCTAAACAATCTTCTTCAGTTTACTGCAAATTTGGACCACGAAATACTCTCCTTGCTGGAATCTGATGAACAATGCAATAAAGTAGAGGTAGTCAGTCTGCTGAATGAGCAGCTAGCACTGCTGTTGTTGCCAGATGGTGGGACAGCTCTGGTGGTTTTACCTCCAACACCACTGCCATTCGACACCTGTTCTCATGCCCATTATTTGTTTCACTTGCCACTATACTGGCATTAATAATTATAGTAATTGCTCTCTGTCGTGGTTTAACCTCAGCCAGCAACTAAACACCACACAGCTGCTCACTCACTCCCCCCGGCTGGGATAGGGGAGAGAATCAAAAGGGTAAAAGTGTGAAAGCTCACGGGTTGAGACAGTTTAATAAGCAAAGAAAACGCTGCACACGCAAGCAAAGCAAAATAAGGAATCCATTCATGGTTGTTCAGCCATCTCCAGGAAAGCAGGGCTCCATCACGCATAACAGTTACCTGGAGAAACAAAAACCATAACTCAGAACGTTCCCCCTTCCTTCTTCTTCCCCCAGCTTTCCTTGCTGAGCATGATGTCATATGGTATAGAATAGCCCTTTGGTCAGTTGGGATCAGCTGTCCCAGCTGTGTCCCCTCCCAGCTTCTTGGGCACCCCCAGCCTACTTGCTGGTGGGGCAGCATGAGAAACAGAAAAGGCCTCAACTCTGCATGAGCACTGCTCAGCAATACCTAAAACATCCCTATATTATCAACACTGTTTTCAGCACAAATCCAAAACACAGCCCCATACCAGCTACTATGAAGAAAAGTAATTTTATCCTAGCCCAAACCAGTACACTCTGTATCGAAAAGGCTTTCTGGCTTCCAAGAAGGGCTGGTAGCTTCTGCATCTAACCTGCAAATCACGATATCATTAAGAAAGTTCAACAGTATGCGGATCAGTGCTGTGGAGAGGTGCTAGCGGGAAGACCCTTGCCCATCAAGAATGCAATCATCACAAATGCTCTGGAGCTGATGCAGGCATGTTCTGTGCCCAGCTGTACTGCCCATATCACCTGATGCATGCTCGATGCTGCAGCAGCATGGGCTTCCCAGCATTGGAACAGATGTAAGATTTCAAAACTTCCTATCGCCTTTCCTGAGATGTTAATAAAAGAGTTCTCTAATCTCAAGGGTGTTTATGCCTTTTCTTCTAGGTTCAGGAAGACCCAGCACCTCCTGGGGCAAAAAATCCTGCATCATGCAGGGTTTTCAGGGACAAAGACCGGGGCGACAGTCTGGAGCAAGGTCATTGCCAGGCCACTCTCAATCATCTTGGAATGATCACGGTGTTTGGGAGAGGTGCCTGAGGACTGGAGGAAAGCAAATGACACTGCTATCTTCAAGAGGGGCAAGAAGGAAGTCCCAGAGAACTACAGGCCGGTTAACCTCACCTTGAGTCCTGGGAAGGTGATGGTGCAACTAGGCCTGGAAAACATTTCCAGGCTCATAAAGGACAAGAAAGTCATCAGGAAAGTCAGCAGGAGGGCAAGTTATGCTTGACCAACTTGATAACCAACTTCTGTGATGAAAGGATGGGCTTTGTAGAGGAGGGGAGAGAAGTGCGAATTGTTTGCCTTGACTTCAGGAAGGCTTTCAACTCTGTCCTCCAACATAAGGTCCTCAGAGAGAAGCTGATGAAGTCTGGGCTGGATGAGCAGAAGGTGAGCTGGACTGAATACTGGACACACAGTCAGTCCCCGAGTGTGGTGACCAGTGGCATGAAGTCCAGTTGCAGGCCAGTATCTAGCAGTGTACCCCAGGGGTCAGTACTGGGTCCAGTCCTGTTTGACATCTTCAGCCGTGATCAAGAGGATGGAATAAAGAGCATCCCCAGCAAATTTCTTGATGAAACAAAACTGGGAGGAGGGGCTGCTACACCAGAGGGTTGCGCTGCCATCCAGAGGGAATTCAGCAGGCTGGAGAAACGGGCTGACAGGAACCTCAGGCAATTCAACAACGTGTACTGCTTTGGGCTCGGGTAGAGTTCGTTTTCTTCATAGTAGCTCTCATGGTGCTATGCTTTGAATCTGTGTGCAAAATGGTGTTGATGACACAGGGATGTTTTAGCTATTGCTGAACAGCACTCACACGGTCTCAATGCCTTCTCTGACTTGCATGCTGCCCTGACAGTGAGTAGGCTGGGGATGCACAAGATGCTGAGAGGGGACAGAGCCAAGAGAGTTGATGTCAACTGAGCAAAGCAGTTTTCCACACCATATGATGTGGGGCTCAGCAACAAAAACTCAGGGACAGATGGTTGAAAGGGGGACATACGGCGTTATGGCATTTGTCTTCCCAAGCAACTGTTCGGCACGATGAAGGCCTGCTTTCCTGGAAATGGCTAAACACCTGCCTGCCAATGGAAAGCAGGGAATGAATTTTGTATTTTGCTTGGCTTGTGCGTGCACTTTTTTTTCACCTATTAAACTGTTAATTTCAACCCGTGAGTTTTCTCTCTTTTCCACTTCCGACTCACTCTACCATCCTGCTGAGGGGGCATTGAGCAAGCGCCTCTGTGGTTGTTGCAGGCCAAGAAGGTGACAGGGAGACTGGAGCTCCTCTTACCTGAGGAAAGGCTGAGAGAGCTGGCACTGTTTACCCTGGAGAAGAGAAGGCTCAGGGGGGATCTCATCAATACATGAAACCATATGAAGGGAGGGTGCAGGGAAGGCAGGGCCAAACTCTTTGCAGCGGTGCTCAGTGAGAGGTCAAGAGGCAATTTGCAGCCTAATGTAACTCTCTTTCACTGTCAGGGTGACCGAGCACTGGCACAGGTTGCCCGGAGAGGTTTTTGGGTCTCCAGGCTTGGAGATATTCACAAGCTGTCTGGACATGGTCCTGGGCACCTGGCCCCAGGTGGCCCTGCTTGAGCAGGGGGCTTGGTCCAGATGACCTCCTGAAGTGCCTTCCACCTTCAACCCTTCTGTCATTCTGTGAAAGACTCACAGGCGCTTTCCTCTTTTGGCTACAAGTTTCAAAGCTGGAACTCAAGAGAGAAATATGCAAATGAGACAAAACTAATATGGCTGGGTAAACGAGTAGCACACAGAGGACTGGGGAGAGCTATTCAGCATGCTTGTGTTTGCTGTATTTATGGTGTTTAGTCTTCTCTTAGTTCTTATGGTTGTTCTGTAAAGCTGCAGACACAGGTACATGCAGATGTGACAGGGTTGTACAACCACGTACACAAACCCAGGGCCTGGCTTCAGAAGGATGGGCAATAACATGCATCCCCATTTGACCGGTTGACTGGCTGCTTCCTGGAGCCTGAGAGGCCGACTGGGGGCCACAGATGGTTGCTGTGTCCAAGGTACCTGGACAGAGTGGAGGGGAGGGAATTCAATCAGGAAATGATTGGCAGAGGCTCTCCCTTTCTCCCTCACAGCCACCCAAAGGCCACTGCCAGAGGATTGCAGGGGGTACATGGCGGCATGTTGGCAGCGCACGAGGAAAGGAGGAGAGACGAGTGGTCTTCCCCCCCGTCAGGATGGAAGAGTACTCCCAAAGCATTTGCAGCCCCCAAAGCTGCTTCAAAGCTCTGGCTGGCCATCAGGCCTGATGCTGTCTTTTCAAGCTCTCAACAAAGAGCATGAGAAAGGGGAGCAGAAGGGGTGCCAGCTTTGCTCACACGATGGCAGAAGATTTCTCGTGGTTCAATCCCAGCCAGCAACAAAGCACCACACAGCCGCTCACTCAGTGCCCCTCGGTAGGACTGGGGAGAGAACTGAAAGAGTAAAAGTGAGAAAACTCGGGGGTCAAGACAAAGACATTTTAATAGGTAAAGCAAAAGGCGCACACACAAGCAAAGCAAAACAAGGAATTCATTCACTACTTCCCATTGGCAGGCAGGTGTTCAGCCATCCCCAGGAAAGCAGGGCTCCATCATGCGTAATGGTTTCTTGGGAAGACAAACGCCATCACATTGAACGTCCCCCCCTTCCTTCTTCTTCCCCCAGCTTTATATACCAAGCATGACGTCATATGGTATGGAGTAGCCCTTTGGCCAGTCTGGGTCAGCTGTCCTGGCTGTGCTCCCTCTCAGCTTCTTGTGCACCTGGCAGAGCATGGGAAGCTGAAAAGTCCTGGACTACTGTAAGCACTGCTTAGCAAACTAAAACATCAGTGTGTGATCAATATTATTCTCACCATAAACCCAAAACACAGCACTCTACCAGCTACTCGGAAGAAAATTAACTCTATCCCAGCTGAAACCAGGACAAGAGTTGAGGCTGTAATGGACCTCTGGAAAAGATCTAGTTTAACCCTTCTGCTTGAAGTAGGGCCAACTACAGTAGGTGTACAGGGTCTGCTTGGGATGCCCTAGCCTTTCAGAGCTAGGGCCCTGATGACTGCCAGAAACAGCTTTTTACAGGAGTGCTGAGGAAAAATCACTTTCCTCTTTCGGCTACAAGTTTCAAAGCTGGAACTCAAGAGAGAAACATGCAAGCGATACACAAGTAATATGGGTGGGTAAAGAAGTAGCACACAGAGGACGGGTGAGAGCTATTCAGCGTGGTTGTGTTTGCTGTATTTCTGGCGTCAGCTGTATTTCTGGTGTGTGGTCTTCTGTTAGACCTTATGGTGTGGGGTTCTTTTGTAAAGTTGCAGATACAGCTACGTACGCATGTGACGAGCTTGTACAACCACGTACACAAATCCAGACCCTGGCTTCAGAAGGATGGGCAATAACATGCATCCCCATTTGACCGGCTGACTGGCTGCTCCAGGGAGCCTGAGAAGCCAACTGTGGGCCACAACTTGTTGCTGGCGGCAGAGTTCCTGGACAGCATGGAGGGCAGGGAATTGAACCACAGCCAAAGGCCACTGCCAGAGGATTGCAGGGGGTCCCAGGCGGCATGTTGGCCGTGCAGGAGGTCAGGAGGAAAGACTAGAGGTCTTCCCCCCAGTCAGAAACCCAAGGACGCAAGAGTACTCCCAAGGCATTTCCAGCTCCCACAGCTGTCTCTTCAAAGCTCTGGCTGGCCATCAGGCCTGATGCAGTCCTTTCAGGCTCCCCAGAAAGGGCATAAGAAAGTGGAGCAGAAGAGGAGCCAGCTTTGCTCCCAGAATGGTAGAAGAGCTGAGGCTGTCATGGACCTCTGGAAAAGACCTAGTTTAACCCTCCTGCTCAAAGCAGGTTCAACTGCTGTTGAGTAGGTGTACAGGGTCTGCTTGGGATGGAGTTAATTTGCTTCATGGAAGCCTGTATGGGCAGCTGCGATGTTTTGTGACCAAAACCGTGTTGATATCACACCAATGTTTTAGCTGTTGCTGAACAGTGCTCACACAGCATCAAGGCCTCCTTATACAGCTCACCACAACCGGCCAAAGGGATATTCCATACCACATAAAGCCACGTGAAGCAATAAACCTGGGGGACATAAGGAGCACACGGGGATATTGGGAGTTAGGACATTTGTCTTTCCCAAGTAACCACTATGCGTGATGAAGCCCTGCTTTCCTGGAAATACCCAAACATCTGCCTGCCATGTGGATGTCGGGAATGAATTCCTTATTTTCCTTGGTTTCTGCATGCAGCTTTTGCTTTGCTTATTAAACTCTCTCTATCGCAACACAAAAGTCTTCTCACTTTTACCCTTCCGATTCTCTCCCCGCATCCCACTGTGGTTGACTAAGCGAGCAGCGGTGTGGGACTGAGCTGCTTAGCGGGGTTAGGGACGGCAGGCTGCCCACAACCTTGTGCTGTTCAGTTTTGAATACCTCCAAGAATGGAGGCTACACCGCCTCAGGTATCTACACACACTGACAAATCCCCCCCTAGCATTTCCTTCTCCACGCTAAACAAACCCAGTTCTCTCAGGCTCTCCTTGTATGTCAGATGCTGCCTTCCTCATCTTCATGGCCTTTCATTGCATTTGCTCTGGTGTGTCCACTTCTTTCCTGTGCTGGGGAGCCCAGGACTGGACGCAGTAGTCCACAGTCTCACCAGTGCCGAGTTCAAGAGCAGTCCATCCCAACAAGCAGCTACAATTGCCAGGAGGCCTGCATGGATAAGCAAGGCAAGGCAAAATGCAGGCCCACTGCTGAATGGGGTGCGGACCTGGTGACACAGGACATGGAAAACGCCTGAGGTCCTGAATGCCTTATTCCCCACGGTCTTTACTGGCAAGAGTGGCCGTCAGGAATCCCAGGTCCCAGAGTCCAGGGGGAAAGGCTGGAGCAAGGAAAATGCCACAGCCCACTTATCTAATCCAGAATCAGTAGCTTTGTCTCTGATGTTTCCAGGGAGGTCAGTGCTGAAAGCAGAACTAAATTCAGAATACACAACATCCACTCGCTCCTCATCCACCAAGACTCATCATTTTATTGTAGAAGGCTTGAACTTTGGTCAAGCATTGTTTCCACTTCACAAACCCATTCTGACTGTCAGTGAGGAAGGAGAGGGGGAGAGGAGCTCCAGGCAGCAGAGCACAGATTCCCCTGCAGCCCATGGTGAAGACCATGGTGACACACGTTATCCCCCTGCAGCCCATGGAGGTCCACGGTGGAGCCGATACCCACCCTGCAGCCCATGGAGGACCCCATTCAGAAGTAGGTGGGTGTGTCTTGAAGGAAGCTGTGACCCTGTGGAGAGCTCACACTGGAACAGGCTCCTGGCAGGAACGGCGGTCCTGGGGAGAGGAGCCCATGCTGGAGCCGGATTTCTGGTAGGACCTTTGCCTCGCAAGGGACCCGTGCTGGAGCAGTCTGTTCCTGAAGGACTGCAGCCCATGGAAAGCACCCATGCTGGAGGAGTTTGGGAAGAACTGCAGCCCACGGAAAGGACCTGCATTGGAGAAGTTGATGAAGAACTCTGTCCCGTGGGAGGGACCCCCACGCTGGAGCAGGGGAACAGCATGAGGAGGAAGCAGCAGCAGAGACAACATGTGATGAACTGGCTGCAACCCCCATTCCCAGTTCCCCTGCACTGCTCAGGGGGAAGCTGGTAGGTAGAGAAGTTGGTAGAGAAGGTACTTCTCTCAGGTAGAGAAGTTGGGAGTGAAGTTGAGTACGGGAAGAAGGAAAGGAGGGCGGGAAGGTGTTTTTAGATTTGTTGTGTTTTCTCATTCTCCTACTCTGATTTGATTGGCAACAAATTTAATTAATTTCCCCAAGTCAAGTCTGTTTTTCCTGTGACGGTAACATGCCTGTGGGAAACATCCCGACAAAGGATGAGGAGAAGCCTGAGGTACTTAATGACTTCTTTGCCTCAGTCTTTAATAGTCAGGCTAGGTATCCTCAGGGTATACAGCCCCCTGAGCTGGGAAATGGAGATGGGATGCAGAATAAAGCCCCAGTAATCCAAGAGGTAACAGTTAGTGACCTGCTCCTCCACCTGGATGCCCACAAGTCTATGGGACCAGATGGGATCCACCCAAAGATACTGAGGGAGCTGGTGGAGGAGCTCGCCAAGCCACTTTCCATCATTTACCAGCCGTCCTGGTCAACCAGGGAGGTCCCTGCTGCCTCAAAGTTAGCAAATGTGACACCCATCTACAAGAAGGGTCGGAAGGAGGATCCGGGGAACTACAGGCCTGTCAGCCTCACCTCGGTGCCAGGAATGGTCATGGAGCAGATCGTCTTGAGAGCCATCACACGGCACGTGCAGGACAGTCGGGGGATCAGGCCCAGCCCGCATGGGTTCATGAAGGGAAGGTCCTGCTTGACCAACCTGGTCTCCTTCTATGACAAGGTGACCCGCTTGGTGGATGAGGGGAAGGCTGTGGATGTTGTCTACTTGGACTTCAGTAAGGCCTTTGACACTGTCTCCCACAGCATTCTCCTGGAGAAGCTGGCTGCTCACGGTTTGCATAAGTGCACTCTGCGCTGGCTTAAAAACTGGCTGAATGGGTGAGCCCAGAGAGTGGTGTTGAATGGAGTCAAATCCAGTTGGCGGCCGGTCAAAAGTGGTGTTCCCCAGGGCTTAGTTTTGGGGCCAGTGCTATTCAATACTTTTATCGATGATCTGCATGAGGGGATTGAGTGCACCCTCTGTAAGTTTGCAGACGACACCAAGTTGGGTGGAAGTGTTGATCCGCCTGAAGGTAGGAAGGCTCTGCAGAGGGATCTGGACAGGCTGGACTGATGGGCTGAGGCCAACTCTATGAGGTTCAACAAGGCTAATTGCTGGGTCCTGCACTTGGGTCACAACAACCCCATACAACACTACAGGCTTGGGGAAGAGTGGCTGGAGAGCTGCCTGGCAGAAAAGGACCTGGGGGTGTTGGTTGACAGCCACCTGAACATGAGCCAGCAGTGTGCTCAGATGGCCAAGAGGGACAACGGCATCCTGGCCTGTATCAGGAACAGTGTAGCCAGCAGGACCAGGGAGGTGATCGTGCCCCTGTACTCAGCACTGGTGAGGCCACACCTCAAATGCTGTGTTCGGTTTTGGGCCCCTCACTCCAAGAAAGACATTGAGGTGCTGGAGTGTGTCCAAAGAAGGGCAACGAAGCTGGTGAAGGGTCTGGAGAACAAGTCTTACAAGCAACAGCTGAGGGAGCTGGGGTGGTTTAGTTTGAAAAAGATGAGGCTGAGAGGAGATCTTATTGCTCTCTACAACTACCTGAAAGGAGGTTGTAGTGAGGTGGGGGTCGGTCCCTTCTCTCAGGTAGTAAGCAATAGGATAAGAGGAAATGGCCTCAAGTTGTGCAAGAGGAGATTTAGATCAGATATTAGGAAAAATTTCCTCACGGAGAGAGTGGTTAGGCATTGGAACAGACTGCCCAGGGAAGCTGTGTAATCATGGTCCCTGGAAGTATTCAAAAAACGTGTGGATGTGGTGCTTAGGGACACGGTTTAGAGGTGGACCTGGCAGTTAGGTTAATGGTTGGAGTTGATGATCTCAGAGGTCTTTTCCAACCTTACTGATTCTATGATTCTGACTGATGGCTCAACTCCCTGTCCTTATGTCGACCCATGAGCCTTTCACTGTATTTTTTCCCCCTGTCCAGTTGAGGAGGGGAACTGAGGGAGTGGCTTGGTGGGCAGCTGGTGGCCAGCCAAGGTCAACCCACCACACCTGGTCTACTTCTTCTTCCTGATCAGGTGGAGATCAGGTGAAGCAGCCACCCACCACAATGTCACTCATACTGATCTGCCCCCTGTCTTTCCTAAACAGCCTGGCTCCATCCACTACAGCACTCCTGTAAGCTACCGCGCTGCATCGCCAGGATCCCAGAGCTCTACAGCCAAGCCAGGGAGCAAAAACTGGGCCATGCTGGACAGGAGCCCAGGCAAAGTGCACTAACCTGCACTTCACCACACAGCCTCCGAAGTTCCCACAGTAGATCCTCCTGCATCAGAAGTGCTCTCAGCCCTTCAACCACACTTCCCTTCACCACCTTCTACTGCAAGCATGCAGACATCCCCTTCCTGCACCTGCCGTTGCGTGACACCAACCTCTCATTAGCAGCTGCTAGAAAGAAATGCTGAGAGATCTGTATTCTCTGTCAGTTGGGTTTTGGTCCACTCTGCTGCTGAGCCGCTCCAGGGTGAGCCTAGCACCACAGTAATACACTGCTTCATCCCCTTGCTTTGCTGCCTGGATCTGCAGCGTGAATCTGTTCTGGGAGCTCTCCACTGATCCCTTAAAGGGGTCCTGGAAACCTTCTCCATAGTAACCACCCACCCCGTAAATCCAGTCCAGAGAGCCACATGGCCCCTGCCAGTACCAGAACATGTAGTAGCTGCTCATGCTGTCTCCACTCCTGCTGCACTGGAAGGTGACTCCATCTCCCTCTCGCACTGCCAGTTCCCTGACGTGTTGCTCCAAGGCCACCTGGCCAGTGACTGCAGAGAGTGAGAACAAGCTATGATCACACCAAGATTCAGCAAAGGTCAGGGTAACACTCGTCGGGACATTGTGATGCCACTGGACTAGTGGGAGGAGTAAATCCTTCTCTTTGAATCCAGCTGACAAAGATGGGCAGGAAAATAGAGCTGGTACCAGGAATCGGGGAGTGGGACACCATGTTCCCCTCCCTCCTTTTCCCTCTCAGACAACGAACTTTTTCTGATTTTCCCATTCAAAGCAGGAAGGTTTTGCACCATGGGGGACAAATCCCTTTGTCTTTGGCAAGATGCAATGGTGAGGAACCCACTCTCCTGTCCCTGAAACTGCTCTACAAGCACACAGCACGTCTCACAGGCAACTGGGGCTTGGGCCCAATGCTGCCAGCCTCAGCTTTGAAAGGTCTTTGCATGGACGGGTGGAAGTCAAGCCAGAGGCACCTCAGGCTGCAAGCGGCCAGCACAGCTCCACAGAGCTGTGCAGAGCACAGGGCTATGCTAAGTTCCTGAGCAGGGGCATCACCCCTTCCTTGCACTTACCTGCGATGGGCAATAACCCCCAGCACAGGGCAGTCCACATGGCCAGGCGCGCTCTGGCTCGCCTCTCGCCACCTTCACTCTGCCTGCAGAACAGCTCTGCCCACATCTCCCCTGGCTGTGCCTCTGTCACTGCAGGCAGTCCTCATCCCTCCTAGTCACTCCCTCAGTCTATGACAACAGTGAGGGCGAGAGGCGGGGGCTGGAGGAGCAGAAGAGGTTGAAGCTGCTGGCACACTCCCGGGTGTCTCTCACCCTTCAGGGTGCAATAACAGAGCACTCGCTTGGCAGGAAAGCCTCTGGTGGGCAAATGGTGATGTGTGGCTCTAGAGCCACCCACAGCCTTCCTCTGAGGAAGGACAGCAGGGTGCTGCTGGGACTGTGGACCTGGCCCTGGGGGTGGCAGGTTGTCCTCCCAGTGGCCCCCTGTCCCTTGGTGCTGCTGAGATGCTGCTCCTGGATGGGTCTCCCATGAGCCCAGCTCCACTTGGACAGGACACTCCACTGGAGATGTGCTCCCCACCCTGCTCCCTCCACTCCAGCCCACCACCCTACTCCATTTCCTCCCTCGTGTTGACACTTCTCCACCTGCTTCTTCTTTGGCAAGAGCCTCACACACCCTCCAAGCAGAAAAGGCCCTACAGGGCTCTGGGCAAATGAGATCCGAGTTGCCCTTGGTGATGAAGGTCTGGGATCAATGTGCAGGCTCAAGTCTCCCAACTTATCTACCAAAACTCATGTGCACAGGACTCAGCGGGGACCAGGCTGTTGGGGCTGCTCAGCAGCACAGGGACACTCCTTTCGCTGTGCTCATCCTGCTCAGCAGGAACCCAGAGCTCCCCCTAGGGCCTTTGCAGCCACAGGATGAGACACCTACTGAGCACTGACACAGTGTCACCATCTTGACTGGGACCACCAGTTAGGGGAACACCGCCCACTCCACACTGGCCCTCCACAGACTGTCTGAATCCTTCCCCTCCCCTCGCTTTTCCTGTCACCCTGGACCCTTTGGGAGGGGATCCAGGACAGGCATGGGAAGGGGAGTTGCAGAGGGTAGAGGAGCCCACTGAAACTGGAGGCTTGAGGATGGGAAAAGCACCAGGGGGATGCAGGGCCGGGGTGGCCTATGGTGCACAGGGACACTTGCAGCTGCCCCAGCATGGTGGGATATGCCAGGTTCCCTATGGCTCCAAGCCCATGGAGGGCTGGAGCTGTGGCCCTGGCCACCCTCCACATCCTTCTTGTTGGGATTCCCCTACAACATTCCATGCTGGATCTCATTGTACACGCATGAGCATATATGCACATGGAGCCAACATTAACAACACAACAAAGAGACTGTTCATCATGTCCAGGGGAAAAGATCCTCTGCAGCTCAGCTCCTTCTGTGGCACTGCTCTGGGGCTCCCTCAACAACATCAGGTTTCAAAACTCAATTCAACTCTAGTTTTCCATGTTCACATTTGAGTTCTTCAATGCTTGCTCTGCTTCTTCCCAAAACAACCTCTTTCCCTCTCCCTTTCTGCCTGTGAGAGAGACCAAGAAGGAAGGAAGATGGTTAACTGCTGCTGCTGCTGCTGCTGAGCCTGTTTCTGGGAAAAGCCAGCCCTGTCTACTCTTGAGAAGTCTCGGAAGAGACTTGCCTTGCAGCAACCACAAAAGACCGGGCTGGATTTAATCCCCCTCCTTCCAGTTCTGCCCTGGCCCTGCCGGTGTTTCAAGCACAGTGCCCTTTTCCAGCTCACTGGTGCTGCAGAAATAGGTGGCCCTGTCTGCAGCTGTGGGCGAGAGCACCTCCAGCGACAGCTGGTTCCTGGAGGGGTCTGCAGAGCTGGTGACTCGCGTCTGCAAGGATGAAGTAATGTGCTGGAGGCCCGTGAAAGGATACTGCAACGCTATCTGCTGCAGCTCTCTGCCAGGAGCCTGCCGGATCCAGTCCCAAGCGTAGCTGCTGTCGCTGATGGGGACACCAGAGATGTGGCAGGTAAGCGTGAGAGACTCTGAGACCTTCCCTACCGTGGGGCCTCAGGCCTCTGTCTGCACCTGAGAAAGGGCACCTGCGACCCCGGGACACAAGGACAAACAGGCAGCGATAGCTCAGGCTGACATACTTGGGAGAATCCAGCAAAGGGCCATGAAGATGACAAAGGGTCTGGAGCATCTCTCCTGTAAAAAAAGCTGTGAAAGGTGGGACCGTTTACCCTGGAGAAACAAAGAGTCGTGGAGGATCTCATAAATGTACAGAAATACCTGAAGAGAAGGTGCAAAGAAGACTGGGTGTCCTGGTTTCAGCTGGGATGGAGTTAATTTTCTTCCGAGTAGCTGGTAGAGTGCTGTGGTTTGGATTGCGTGTGAGAATAATGTTGATAACACACTGATGTTTTACTTGTTGCTAAGCAGTGCTTACACTGGTCAAGGACTCTTCAGCTTCCCACACTCTGCTGGGTGCACAAGAAGCTGCGAGGGAGCACAGCCAGGACAGCTGACCCAGACTGGCCAAAGGGCTACTCCATACCATATGACATCATGCTCACTATATAAAGCTGGGGGAAGAAGAAGGAAGGGGGGGACATTTAGAGTGATGGCGTTTGTCTTCCCAAGAAACGGTTACGCGTGATGGAGCCCTGCTTTCCTGCAGATGGCTGAACACCTGCCTGCCAATGGGAAGTAGTGAATGAATTCCTTGTTTTGCTTTGCTTGTGTGTGCGCCTTTTGCTTTACCTGTTAAACTGTCTTTGTCTCAACCCACAACTTTTCTCCCTTTTACTCTTCCGATTCTCTCCCCCTTCCCACCAGGGGGGACTGAGTGAGCGGCTGCATGGCGCTTAGTTGCTGGCTGGGGTTCAACCACGACACTGGGCCAGGCTCTTCTCAGTGGTGCCCCGTGACAGGACAAGGGGCAATGGCCACAAAAAAACCACAGGAGAGTCCCTCTGAGCATCAGAAAAAACTTCTTCAGGGTGAGAGAGAGCAAGCACTGGTGCAGGTTGACCATGCAGCTTGTGGAGTCTCCATGCTTGGAGATATTCCAAAGCTGTCTGGACACAGCCCTGGGCAACCGGCTCTAGGTGGCCTTGCTTGTGCAGGGATGTTGCACCAGGTGACACCCAGAGGTCCCTTCCAACCTCAACCATTCTGTGAAACAGGGCTGCAAGACCATGCTAACCTCTCCTGTGTGGCACCCTCATACGCCTCCACCACACCTGTCCACTCTAGCTGCGACAGGCAATGGCCTCGTGCATATGTGATCCCACATGGCCAGTGCAGTTCCTGCTCACCTCTCCCCAGCTCCTCTCCGCCCACACAGCTGCCCTGCTCAGGTTTCCCACATCTCTCGACCACTGACTGCACCCAGCCACCATGAGACCCCTTCTCCCTGACCCCAGGAACGGTCCAATTGCTGACTCGCCCCTGAGATGGGCTGTGACCCCCGTGAACATGCACCAGGGGAGAGCAGGAGAGGAGGAAGCTGATGTTGTTGGGGCACCCCGCAGGTGTCTCTCACTGTGGTCCCTGCAGGGTGCAGTAGTAGAGGGCACTGTCCCCCAGCTCCAGCCCAGTGATGGTCAGCGTCCCGGAGCTCTTGTCAGCCTGGCAGGAAAACCTCTTGCGGGCAAAAGGGGCCGTGTGGCTGTAGGAGCCTCCCCGGCCCTTGCTCTGCAGCAAGTACTGCAGGGGCCCACCGGGACGCTGCCGATACCAGGCCACATAAATATAGGAGGCGTTGGAGCTGTAAGCGCATCGTAAAGGTCCCGGTATTCCCTGCTCGCCACCACACTGCAGACCTCGTCGCTTGGATCTCATCACCCTGAAATGCACCTGAAACAAAAGCAGGGCTGGTCCCCCACTGCTTTGCTCTCACTGGCACCAGGAAACGGCCTACGAGGGGGGCCATGGGAGCAGACTTTGGTGTTGACGAAGCCCAAGCTTTTTCAGTGCCCCAGGGAAGAAGAGGGCCAAGGGAAGGCAGAGAGGGGCTGCAGGCAGGCAGAGCGGCCAGCCTGGTTGGGTGACAGAAACACACAGAATCACCTCCACAGAATAAAACTCTGCATTTGGGACTCAGGAGATGGAAATTAGAAGTGCTGGCAAAGGAGCTCCTGCAGACAGGCCAGGACCACCTGCGGTGTGCAGTGATGGCACCTGACTCCTTGGGAACAGTCCTGAGCTGCCCCAGCACTCGCCTGCCCTGCAGATTGTGCACCCTGGGCCAGGCCCCAGCACCTTTCCGTTCAAGCTCGGCTGGATTTCCTGTCCCTGTGCGAACGGCACAGTAGTGGACAAAGTCCCGGGGGTGCAGGGCACACACGGACAGGGATGCCTTGGACCAGAAATTGCCCGAGAGGCTGCAGCTCAATCCTCCACTGCTACCCCATACTTCTTTGTACCCCAGCAGCTGACAAAAGACACCCACTCGGGTCTCCCATTGGGTGCCTGACGGTACCAGCGAATTGCAGAGCTCCCGAAGCTGAAGCTGTACCCGCGGCAGGAGAGGAGCACGGAGTCCCCGGGCGCTCGCAGCCCTCCGCCGGCCTCCACCAGCCTCAGCTGCGCCCACACCCCTGCGGACGGAGAGTGCAGGCAGCCGGGCAGGGCGCGCCCACGGCCCGAGGACCTTCACCCGCCGCCCCGCCGCCCCGGCACAGCCCCAGCCGCCACCCCCCTCTCTCCCGCCCAAGCCCCGCGCCCGGGGCAATGCCCCGCCTGCCCTCCTCGGGGCTGAGCTGCGCCTGCTCCCGACACTGCGGCCCGACCCGCTGCCCGACAGCCTCCCCCTGCCCCTGCCTCTCCCTCTCCCGCCCATGCCATCTGCTCCCCGCTTCTATGACTAAGAGCATCGTCCAGACACTCCTTGCACTTTGACAGCCTTCGTGCCCTGGCCACTTCCCTTGGGACACTCTTAGAGTCACTGACCACCCTCTCAGTAAAGAACCTTTTCCTAATTCCCAGTCTGATCTTCCCGTGATACAGCTTCATTCCATTTCCTCGTGTCCTATCGCGGGTCACCAGAGAGAGGAGATTGGCACCTCCCCCTCTGCTGCCTGCCTTGAGGAACTTGTGGACTGTGATGAGGTCACCCCTCTCCAGACTCCAAAGACCATTGAGAAATAAGGGAGATAGGTGCTGTGATAACATTGGCCAGCTCTTTCAGTACCCTCGGATGAATGCCAGTGGGCCCCGTAGATTTATGTGCATCCAGCTGGAGCAATGCAGATGAAATGTTATGAACTGACCCCAAACCCCATTTCCCATTGCACCCTGTGCCTCTCGGGGAAAGGAAAGGAATGAAGGAGTAAAGTTGAGCCTGGGAAGAAGGAGGGCAGAGAGGAAGGAAGATTCCTTTAGGCCTGGGATGTTTTCATTCTCACCATTTCACTCTAATTTAATTGGCAATAAATTAGAATTCCTGCAGAGTGCAGGAAAGGCCAGGAACACCTGCGGTGCACAGTGATGACCCCTCACCCTCTGGGAACAGCCCGGAGGCCTCTTGGAACCAGCACTCTCCTGCCCTGCATCTCCCGCACCCCGGGCTGGGCCCCAGCACCTTTCTGTTCAAGCTCAGCTGGATTTCCTGTCTCCGTGGGAACAGCACAGAAGTAGCAGGCAGAGTCCCGGGGGTGCAGGGCACGCAGGGACAGAGATGATTCAGACCGGGAATTGTCCCGGGAGACCGTGGCTGGACCGTTCACTACTGTCCCATATGTCTTTATACGACCAGCGAAGTTGATGTAGGACACCCACTCGAGTGTGCCACCGGGTGCCTGACGGTACCACAGAACTACATAACTGCCGAAGCTGAAGCCGTACCCGCGGCAGGAGAGGATCACGGAGTCCCCGGGCGCTCGCAGCCCTCCGCCGGCCTCCACCAGCCTCAGCTGCGCCCACACCCCTGCGGACGGAGAGCGCAGGCAGCCGGGCAGGGCGCGCCCACGGCCCGAGGACCTTCACCCGCCGCCCCGCCGCCCCCCGCCCCGGCACAGCCCCAGCCGCCACCCCCCTCTCTCCCGCCAAAGCCCCGCGCCCGGGGCAGTGCCCCGCCTGCCCTCCTCGGGGCTGAGCCGCGCCTGCTCCCGACACTGCGGCCCGACCCGCTGCCCGACAGCCTCCCCCTGCCCCGGACCCTGCCTCTCCCCCGCCCACGCCACCCGCTCCCCGCTCCCCCGCTCAGGAAGGCGAGCGCCAGGCGACAGCGCGCCCGCCGCGGGAGCAGCCGCAGCCCCGCGGCCCCGGCACGGGCAGGGCCGCCCGCGGGCAGCCCCAGCCCCGGGCCCAGCCCCGGCCTCGCTGCCCTCCCCGCCCGCCTCTCACCTGCCGGCCCCGCGGCCAAGGACAAGGCCAGGAGCCACGGCCCCAGCCCGGGCGCCATCACGCCCTGCCGCGCCGGGGACGGACGGGGCCCAAGGGCCCGGCCCCAGCCGCACAGGAGCCCAGCGGACCCGCGCTCCGCACCCAGCCTCAGCCTCAGCCTCAGCCTCATCCTGCTCATGCCCCTGCCCCCGTCCCTGCCCCTGCTCCTGCCCCTGTTCCTGCTCCTGCCCGCCCCGCCGCCTCGGCCCCTCGCCGGGGCAGCGCCGACGCCTCTGCCCGCCCCCAACCCACCCGGCCCGGCCCCCCGGGGCCGCGGCCCCTCCGGGCCAGGAGAAGGGCGGGCGCGGGGAGGGACGCGGGCCAGGGGCGTGGGCAGAGCAGGAGCGCGGCGCCCCGCCACCCCAAGGCTCCTGGCGCCTGGCTCCCAGCGCGGCTCCCACGCTCTCCCGGCTTCTCGCCCAGCCCCAGCGCTATACGCCAGCGCCAGCGCCAGGGCCGGGCTGTCGGCCCGCAGCGGCCCCTCGCAGGACCCTCCCCGTGCCCCGCACCCCCAGCCCGCCCTGGCCTCACTCCCGTCCCCTGCCCGCGGCGACCAAGACACGCCGAGCCCTGGGCTGCCCCCCACAGGCACCTCCACAGCCTGCAGACATGGGCTGACAGGAACGGCCTGCACTTCAACGAGGGCAACAGCAAAGCCCTGCACCTGGGGAGCAACACCCCCATGCACCAGGGCAGGCTGGGGGCCACCCAGCTGGAAATCGCATTCTCACAAAAGCACCCAAGGGTTCTGGTGGACCACAACTTGGTCTTGAGCCACAACTGTGTGCTTGCAGGAACGGTGGCTAATGATATCCTGCCCTGTACCAGAAAAGGTGTTTCCAGCAGGTCACGGATGTGATCCTTCCCCTGTACTCAGCACTGCTGAAGTCACACCTGCAATACTGGGAATAATTCTGGACCTCCATGCATAAGGGAGATGCGGACATTGAGTCTAGTGAAGGGCCACGAAGATGATTAGGAGGCAGGAGTACCTCTTCCATGAGGAAAGCCTGAGAGAGCTGGGACAGTTTACCCTGGAGAAACAAAGGCTCACGGGGGATCTCATCCACATACAAAACCATATGAAGGGAGGGTGCAAAGAAGGCAGGGCCGGGCTCTTTTCAGTGGTGCTCAGTGACAAGTCAAGAGGCCAGGCACACCAACAGAAACACGGCAGGATCCATCTAAACATCAGGAAACACTTTTCACTGTCAGGGTGAGCGAGCACTGGCCCAGGTTGCCCACAGAGGCTGTGGAGTCTCCAGGCTTGCAGATATTCCAAAGCTGCCTGGGCATGGTCCTGGGCACCTGGCTCCAGCTGGCCCTGCCTGAGCCGGAGGGATGGACCAGATGCCCTCCTGAGGTGCCTTCCAACTTCAACCTTGCTGTGATTCTGTGAAAGACTCACAGGCACATCGGTGACTTTGCAGGTGACATGTGCCGGGGTAAAGGGGAAAAGTGAAACTCAGTCTTTGCTACGTAAATTCAGCTCTTCGCTGGCCAAGGCGGGAGGGAAGGACATTTAGCACAGGAATTTATTGTTCTATATTTTAGCTATGCCCATAGCGGTGCCCCAGCCCAATGCATGTTGGACCCCAATAGAGAGGAAAGCAGGGTTTATACCTGTGGCTGAGCAGTGACTATTGCTCAGGTAATTGGTATGTACTTGTGCTATGCTGGATCAGTACATGCTTGTCCCATGCAGGTGGTACAGACGTATGGCTAGTGGTGTGTGAATCTTCATTGTTCTAAACCCATGTCCCGTGCAGGCGGGGGGCTTCATCCTGGATTTGGGTCGATTGCAGTTCTGGCTGTGGTTACATGCCGGGTTCATTGAAGGCTAAATCTTCTGTTGTTTTATCATCAGTACGGGGGGTTCTGAGGCGGGAAGAGCTGGCTTTGGTTGGGTCATCAGGTCGCATCGAGCCTAAGGTAAAAGCTCACAGTCTCAGGATGTGTTCGTTCTTCTAAGCCAGTGGTACTGCAGTGAGCATGTTGCCTTTCAGAGCTAGGGCCCTGATGACTGCCAGAAACAGCTTTTTACAGGAGTGCTGAGGAAAAATCACTTTCCTCTTTCGGCTACAAGTTTCAAAGCTGGAACTCAGGAGAGAAATATGCCAGTGATACAAAAGTAATATGGGCGGGTGACACAGTAGCACACAGAGGACTGGGGAGAGCTATTCAGCCTGGTAGTATTTGCTGTATTTCTAGTGTCAGCTGTATTTATGGTGTGTGGTCTTCTGTTAGACCTTATGGTGTGGGGTTCTTTTGTAAAGTTGCAGATACAGCTACGTACGCATGTGACGAGCTTGTACAACCACGTACACAAACCCAGAGCCTGGCTTCAGAAGCATGGGCAATAACATGCATCCCCATTTGACCGGCTGACTGCCTGCTCCCTGGAGCCTGAGAAGCCAACTGTGGGCCACAACTTGTTGCTGGCGGCAGAGTTCCTGGACAGCGTGGAGGGCAGGGAATTGAACCACAGCCGAAGGCCACTGCCAGAGGATTGCAGGGGGTCCCAGGCAGCATGTTGGCCGTGCAGGAGGTCAGGAGGAAAGACTAGAGGTCTTCCCCCCAGTCAGAAACCCAAGGACGCAAGAGTACTCCCAAGGCATTTCCAGCTCCCAAAACTGTCTCTTCAAAGCTCTGGCTGGCCATCAGGCCTGATGCAGTCCTTTCAGGCTCCCCAGAAAGGGCATAAGAAAGTGGAGCAGAAGAGGAGCCAGCTTTGCTCCCAGAATGGTAGAAGAGCTGAGGCTGTCATGGACCTCTGGAAAAGACCTAGTTTAACCCTCCTGCTCAAAGCAGGTTCAACTGCTGTTGAGTAGGTGTACAGGGTCTGCTTGGGATGGAGTTAATTTGCTTCATGGAAGCCTGTATGGGCAGCTGCGATGTTTTGTGACCAAAACCGTGTTGATATCACACCAATGTTTTAGCTGTTGCTGAACAGTGCTCACACAGCATCAAGACCTTCTTGTACAGCTCACCACAACCGGCCAAAGGGATATTCCATACCACATGAAGCCACGTGAAGCAATAAACCCGGGGGACATAAGGAGCACACGGGGATATTGGGAGTTAGGACATTTGTCTTTCCCAAGTAACCACTATGCGTGATGAAGCCCTGCTTTCCTGGAAATACCCAAACATCTGCCTGCCGTGTGGATGTCGGGAATGAATTCTTTATTTTCCTTGGTTTCTGCATGCAGCTGTTGCTTTGCTTATTAAACTCTCTATCGCAACACACAAGTCTTCTCACTTTTACCCTTCCGATTCTCTCCCCCCATCCCACTGTGGTTGACTAAGTGAGCAGCGGTGTGGGACTGAGCTGCTTAGCGGGGTTAGGGACGGCAGGCTGCCCACAACCTTGTAATGTTCGGTTTTGAATACCTCCAAGAATGGAGGTTACACAGCCTCAGGTATTTACACACCCTGACAAATCCCCCCCTAGCATTTCCTTCTCCACGCTAAACAAACCCAGTTCTCTCAGGCTCTCCTTGTATGTCAGATGCTGCCTTCCTCATCTTCATGGCCTTTCATTGCATTTGCTCTGGTGTGTCCACTTCTTTCCTTTGCTGGGGAGCCCAGGACTGGACGCAGTAGTCCACAGTCTCACCAGTGCTGAGCTCAAGAGCAGTCCATCCCAACGAGCAGCTACAATTGCCAGGAGGCCTGCATGGATAAGCAAGGCAAGGGAAAATGCAGGCCCACTGCTGAATGGGGTGGGGACCTGGTGACACAGGACATAGCCTTGAGACGACTGATTTAGGCGTTGCATGGCCTGATCAGCGTAAATCGCACAGAAGGAAAAGAAAAAAAAGGGGGGGGAAAGGGGAAAAAAAAAAGGGGGGGGGGGGGGAAACCCAAAGGTGGTGCGTGGCCGGATCAGTGTAAATCGCACATAATTCAGGAAAAGAAATGGGAAATGTACCCAGCGTAGAAAGGGCGACACCCTTAGCTGAGGTTTTACAGCATTGGGAAAAAATTTATGCTATAGCGGAATTATCTAAGAAGTGCACAACCAAATTATTCCAAGATGAATGGCCATTTATTACAAGAATGGCAGGAAGGAGCTCCCTGCAGTCATGACCAGGGAGACATTGGAGACTGGAGCATAGGTACCCACACCAGATGGATTACTGGTATGATGTATGGCATGCATGACCTGGGGAGAGAAAGCTTCCAGGACAAAAGTCGAAAAAGAAAAAGGGGGTAATTGTAGCAGTAGCAGAAGCTACCACACAAGAAACTCCTGGAAGTAGTTCAACCCCACCTTATGTCCTCTCTCTCTTCTGATTCTCCTCCTGTTTACCCACCGGCTGCCGGGCTCTTTCCTATCACTATGAGTCATGTTCCTAATCCTACTGCTGTACAACCTGGGGCCTGGCGGAGACTGGGCCAGTGCTAACCTTTTATAGGCACCAGCCTTGGAAACCTCGTGATGTAGTGGTGTGGGGAAGTACGATGCCCCGCCTAAGGGAGGATGCCAAGAGGTGAGCCCAGCTACTCTCGAAAATACGTGCAGAGTGTAATGCGAATTGAAGTGACACCTGAGTACCATCAAGGGAACTCTTTCACCCTTATGAAAGAGAATAAATAATCACTAAGGATGCTGAATTGCCTCAACAGGCAGGAGGAAACAGAACCCCCTGGACAGCAACTGATCCACACGGGGACTATAATCATGCAGGAGACCTGATGAGCCTCCTAGTGATTTTTGGGGACAACTCCGGCAAGCTCTGCTAACATACGGAGGAATGATGCCGCAGAATTTTAATGATGCGCTCACGATTCGCGTCTTTGTGGGCCAGGCGGTGCCCGATATAGGGGCATAAGAACACATGCCTGGGTGGCAGGGAGAGAATTTGTAAAAGATTTTGCGTATTACTGTGTTTTGTACATGATGGGTGTGAGGAAAGGCAAAAAGCTGAGCAGATTAAAGGGAAAGAAAAAGAAAAAAGAAGAAAAAAGGCAAAAGAACAGGAGGTAAGTTTACTGGATGCGGCTTTAGTCATGAATTTGCAAGTGAGAGATGGGGGCTGAGAGGGGAAAAAGACCCTTTAGCAAGGAATTTGCAAGTGAGAGATGGGAGCTGGGGGGAAGAAGAGCGGATAGGAGGTCTGAGCTAAGACCAGGAAAAGAAGAAAGTGGAACGGGAAGGAATGCTGGAAAGGAGTGCTATTATTGTGGGAACTTCGGGCATAGAGAGTGGGAATGCCCACTCTGGCCGCGGGAAAGGACGAAAGAAGGAAATGGTCACCGGGAAGAATTCCTCGGGAAGGTTCGCAATCACAATGACTGCAAGAAAGAGACCCTGCAGATCTTGAAGCAGAAAGCTTAGAAATTTTTAATATATGGGTAACCCAATGTGGGTAACCCAAGAGACATATTATAGGTAAAGCTGAAGGTCGTGAAGTTGAAGTCTTGGTGGATACGGGAGCCACATTATCCCTTTTGAATTTTACCCCGAGACGGTCTCAGAATTCTGTCTCCACAGACAGAATTTTAATATGTGGAGCCACAGGACAAAGATAGCAGAATTGGAGTAAACCCCATCAGTAATTATGAGAAACAAGAGTATATGAGGGTGATTTGTATGGGCGGGGGACTCCCCAGCATGCCTGTTTGTTAGGGAGAGATCTCTTACAGACTCTAGATGTAGAATTACACTTGTCACCTGAAGGTACAGATTTAATAATCATGGGAATGACTGTAGTCACTGGAAGCCCAAATAATGAGCTAAAAATACCGGAGGTATTGAAACCGGTACCAACAAAGCTGTAGAGGAAAACTAGCACTGATGTAAGACTACTAGTTTCAGCTTAACCCGTAAACAAACAAACAAACAAACAAACAAAACCAAAGGGAGGAGACCCCCCTCCGGCTGTGAAACAGTTTCTGATTCCTCAATAAGCTGAGAAGAGCATTCAAAAGCAAATAGACCGGTATTCAGCCAAAGAGATTCTGAAAGTGTGTGTGTCTCACCGTATAATACTCCTAGACTCCTCGGGAAAAAAAAAAAAAAGAATAGATTAGGTGAAGCTGGGGACCTGGAACATCGTTTTGTACAAGATGTACGGGTGGTTAATCAGTACGTAGTGACTCCTCATCCAGCAGTGCCCCATCCCTCTACCATACTTTTACAAATATCGCATTGGGCAAGAGATTTCACAGTGATTGATCTAACCGCTGCCTCCTCTCACATCCCCTTAGGTGAGAACAGCCAACTTTTGTTTGCCTTTACATGGAAAGAGCAACAATTAACCTGGACTCCTCTCCCACAAGGCTTTGGAGGGTCTCCTACAATTTTTTTGTGAACACTGACAAATTATTTGAGAGATATAAAATTACCAGGCAAAGTGGCTCTTGTACCATATGTAGAAGATTTGCTAATAGCGAGTAAAGATGAGGATGCCTGTATAAAAGACACTATACATCTATGTACTGCCTTAGCAGAGAAAGGTCATCGTGCATCTCCATCCAAACTTCAGCTGTGTCAGAAGGAAGTTAAATCTTTAGGGTTTATCCTAAGGGAAGAGCAGTGAGTAATAGACTCAGAAAAGAGCAGAAGCTGTAATAAAGCTTCCGTGTCCAGACACAAAGAAACAGCTGCGAGGCTTCCTTGGAGCTGTGGGATTTTGTTGACCATGGATTCCGGGGTTGGGAGAATTAACAAGATCACTGACAAAAGTAACAAGTAACGAGTAGGTAGAACCTATTGCATAGGGTCGGGAAAAGGAGCAAGCTTTTAAAACAACCAAAGGAGATTTGGCATCAGCTCCCGCTCTTGGACTCTCAGACTATACCAAACCCTTTAACTTGTATGTACATGAGCGAAAAGGGATAGCCAGTGGAGTAATAACATAACAAAGGAATGTCCTGCCCAGAGACTGGGAAAGGATCCAATGAGGAACAAGAAGACCCCAGACCCAAATATTACTACTGGACCCAACCGTTGCATGACGGGAGGGGAACTTAGACTGGGTCTAAGGGTCTAATTGCCCAGGGATCTCTGTTTGGGGTCACTCTCCGGAGGCACACAGCTCGAGCTGCTCTTCACTGCTGTACCACTCAAGAAATTCACCTGGCGTATGCCATGGCGGAGACTCTGCTTCGGGGAAACCTAGGGTCGAGCCTGATGGGAGAGGAAGCGCCCGAGGGTGAGTGTGTGCGTGTGAGCGAGGAGTCGAAAAGGGGCACCCGTCAGCTCAGTGGAGCTGCCCGCTGTGAAGGGACTCCGGCCCTAGCAGTTAAAGTCTCGGGTGGGGTGTGTGTGACTCCCGGGATGGTGTGTGAATGCTCAGGCAGCTGCTGCTCCCTTAACAGTCTGGCACCCCAGATGGGAACCTAGGCCAGCACCCTCCGGTCCTCCTACCTCCAAACATCCAACTGCAGGCAGCAGGTGAATTTACCTGGGACCTTTGGAGAGGGAGGCTCCAAAAGGTGAGTGTTAAAAATTCCCTGAGCAGCCTTGAGACTAGTGATTAAGGGGGTGCGTGGCCTGATCAGCATAAATCGCACAGAAGGAAAAGATAAAAAAGAAAAAAAGAGGAAAAAAAAAGGGGGGGAAAGGGGAAAAAAAAAGGGGAAAAGAAAAAACAAAAAAACAAACCCCAAAGGTGGTGCGTGGCCGGATCAGTGTAAATCGCACATAATTCAGGAAAAGAAATGGGAAATGTACCCAGCGTAGAAAGGGCGACACCCTTAGCTGAGGTTTTACAGCATTGGGAAAAAATTTATGGTACAGCGGAATTATCTAAGAAGTGCGCAACCAAATTATGCCAAGATGAATGGCCGTTTATTACAAGAATGGCAGGAGGGACCTCCCTGCAGTGAGGTGGGGGTCATTCTCTTCTCCCTAGTAACAAGTGATAGGATGAGAGGAAACGGCCTCAAGCTGCGCCAGGGGAAGTTTAGGTTAGATACTACGAAAAACTTCTACACTGAAAGGGTGGTCAAGCATTGGAACAGGCTGCCCAGGGAAGTGGTTGAGTCTCCATCCCTGGAGGTATTTAAAGGACGGATAGATGTGGTGCTTGAGGACATGGTTTAATGGTGGACTTGGCAGTGATAGGTTAACGTTTGGACTCAATGATCTCAGAGGTCATTTCCAACTTTAATGATACTATGATTCTATGATTTTACAATTCTATAATGACTTCTATGGTGTCGATATGCCATATTAATGGTATTACAGTAAGAATCACCCAGATTAATGAAGAAGGAACTTTGATGAAACTGAGCAAAGTGCAGCAATGGTAGAACTGGACAAGTGCAGCGATAATGGAATCAGAACTGGCTTCAGCATGCAACTGCCCAACACCACACACCATCTCTCCTGCCCTGAAGGACTGTTATGACAGGTGGAGCCCAAAGTCATGGACTGAATGAACTCAGTGGATGTTTTAGAGGGATGACCCATACACTAAGGCAATGATATCTGTATGTACATGTGACAAGACAGGAAAAGTGGTGGTGATTAATTGGAATATATTGGAAAGTGTTGGACCTGGGCATGACGCAGATGGTATAGAACAAGGGCTGGATACTGCCCTGGTTTCATCTGGAGTAGAATTAGTTTTCTTCCTAGTCACTGGTATAGTGCTGTGTTTTGGATTCAGGATGAGAATAACGTTGATAACACTCTGACGATTTAGTTGTTGCTAAGCACATCACCATGTACCAGTACTTAAAGGGTAGTTACGGAGAAGATGGAGACTCCCTTTTTCTAAGGAGTCACATGGTGAGGACAAGGGGTAATGGGTACCAGTTACTCCCAGGGAGATTCTGATTAGACATGAGGGGAAAATTTTCCACAATGAGAACAGTCAGCCATTGGAATAATCTCCCCAGGGAAGTGGTTGACTCCGCTACACTGAACACGTTTAAGACTCAGCTGGACAGGGTGCTGGGCCATCTCGTCTAGACTGGGCTCTTGCCTAGAAAGGCTGGACCAGATGATCCTTGAGGTCCCTTCCAACCTGGTATTCTATGATTCTATGATTCTAGTGCTTACACTAAGTCAAGGACTTTTCAGCTTCCCATGCTCTGCCAGGGGCACAAGAAGCTGGGAGGGAGCACAGGCAGGACAGCTGACCCAGACAGGCCAACGGGCTGTCCCATACCATATGACGTCATGCTCGGTATAGAAGCTGGGGGGAGTTGGCTGGGGGGCAGTGACCACTGCTCGGGAACTGGCTGGACATCAGCTGGCAGGTGGTGAGCAATTGCATTGGGCATCATTTGCTTTGTAGATTCTGCTATTCTTATTATTACTACTACTACTCTTTTACTTTATTTTATTTCAGTTATTAAACTGCTCTTATCTCAACCCACGAGTTTTCTCACTTTTATTCTTCCAAGTCTCTCCCCCAGCCCACCGGGGCACGGGGAATGAGCGAGTGGCTCTGTGGTGCTTAGTTGCTGGCTAGGGTTAAACCATGACACTATATTACACACAGTGACCTGCTGTGACCACAAGAGAACCATTACTTAGAAAGAGACTAGTAATAACAATAGAAAAATAGAACCTTTACTGGGAATAAAAGTAGAATAACAGCCATTAAATACAAATCAAACCATGAAAAATACGATAGTGCAACCAATTAATTAAGCAATTATGGACCTTCCTCCCAATATTGGGAACTGGAGGCTTCCTAAACAATCTTCTGCAGTTTACTGCAGATTTGGACCATGAAATACTGTCCTTGCTGGACTCTGATGAACAATGCAATCAAGTAGAGGTAGTCAGCCTACTGAATGAGCAGCTAGCACTGCTGTTGCTACGTGGTGGGACATCTCTGGTGGTTTTACCTCCAACACCGCTGCCGTTCTAGGCCTGTTCTCATGCCCATTATTCGTTTCCCTTGCCACTATACTAGTATTGATTGCTCTGTACAGAAAAGACCTTCTGACTGCCAGGCTGCCCTGTGAAGGTGATGGTGCAACTAATCCTCAGAACCATTTCCAGGCAGGTGAAGGACAAGAATCCTTCGGCTGGGGCTGCACGGCTAGAAGGCGCGTCCCCTGGGTGGTGGATAGGGGATCCCTCTCTGGAGGGTGCACCGGATAAAATTGAAGAAGGTGCCGCGAACCAACGCAGCCTAAGGGAAGGCCACCCTGACAGAAAAACCACTGGCCCTCCAAGTCATGGGGATTGGGCAGGAGGCCAACTACCTCCTCCCGGAAAAAAAAATAAAAAGTTGCAGAAATGACGAGCATCAACTGTCAAAAAAAACAGGGATGGAGAAAATCAGTAACGAAGTGAGGAGGAGGAGATGGAACTGGATCGGTCATGTCCTGAGGAAAAAACCGACAGAAGACTGCGCTGTGGCCCTTGGGTAGACTCCAGAGGGAAGAAGAAAGCTGGGTCGCCCAAAAACGACCTGGCGTCGGATGGTGGAGGTTGAGAGGAATGGTGCAGGCTGGAACTCTTGGGAAGCGGCACGGCATGCAGCCGCAGACCGATTGAAGTGGAAGAACGATGTTCGCGCCTTGTGTGCCTCCTGGCACTGAGAGAATTCAGATTCAGATCAGAAGGACAAGAATGTCATCAGGATTCACCTAGGGGAATTCACACATGACCAACATGACAACCAACTTCCGCGATGGAATGTCTGGCTTTGTAGATGGTGATATTGGCTACTGTGACTTCAGGAACCCTTTCAAGACTGTCTTCTGTAAGATCCGCCTAGAGAAGCTGTCCTGTCTTCGTAAGCTTCTCCTAGAGAAGCTAAACAAGTCTGGCCTGGATGAGCAGACAGCGAGGTGGATCAAAAACTGTCCAAATGCCTGGGACCAGATGGTGGTGATCAGTGGCACACAGCCTAGTTGGAGGCCGGCCACTAGCGGTGTACCCCAGGGGTCAATACTGGCTCCAGTCCTGTTCGACATCTTCCTTAATGATCTGGACGATGGGACACAGTGCACTCTCGCCAAATGTGCAGATGACACCAACCTGGGTGGAGTGGCTGATATACCAGAGGGTTGTGCTGCCATCCAGAGGGACCTCGACAGGCTGGAGAAATGGGCTGACAGGAACCTCACGCAGTCCAACAAGAGGAAGGACAAAGTCCTTCGACTGAGAAGGAACAACCCAAGGCACCATGGAAGGCTGGGGGCTACTCAGCCATAAAGGATCTGAAAGTTCTGGTGGACAGCAACCTGAGCATCACCCAGGAATGTGCCCTTGAGTCAAAGGCAGCTAATGGCATCTTGGGCCACACCAGGAGGTGTGTTGCCGGCAGGCTGAGGGAGGTCATCCTTCCCTCCCTCTTCAACACTGGAGAGCTCATATGTGTAGTACCGGCTCCACGTCCTGGCTCTCCAGTACAAGGGAGACATGAACGTACTGGAGAGAGTCCAGTGAAGGGCCACAAAGCTGATTATGGGACTGGAGAGAGAGAGCTGGTACGGTTTACCATGGAAAAAGGAAGGCTGAGGGGGGAATCTCATCAATGCTTAGAAATACCTGAAGAGAGGGTACAAAGAAGGCAGGGCCAGGCTCTTTTTAGCTGTGGCCAACGATGGGTCAAGAGGCAGTGCAGTCAAATTGAAACACAGGAGGCTGCTTCTGAAAAATCAGGAAACATTTTTTCACGCTGAGGGTGACTACCAGGCACATTCACGACTTTGTAGGTGATACGTGGCAGGGCAAAGGGGAAAACTGAAACTTGGACTTTGCTACTCCCCTTCCAGGGAGGATGACTTCCAGAAACAGCTTTTTACAGGAGCATTGAGGAAAAAACACACTTTCCTCTTTTGGCTACAAGTTCCAAAGCTGGAACTCAAGAGAGAAACATGCAAGTGATACAAAAGTAATATGGGCAGGTAAAACAGTAGCACACAGAGGACTACGGGGAGCTATGCAGCACGGTTATGTTAGCTGTATTTCTGGCATCTGCTGTATTGATGTTGTTTGATCTTCTGTTAGATCTTATGGTTCTTCTGTGAAGTTGCAGACACAGCTACATATGCATGTGACAGGGTTGTACTGCTCCGTACACAAACTCAGAGCCCGGCTTCACAAGGAATGAGAATAACATGCATCCCCATTTGACTGGTTGACTGGCTGCTTCCTGGAGCCTGAGACACCCACTGCTGGCCACAGCTTGTTGCTGGAGGCAGGGTTCCTGGAGACAGTGGAGGGGAAGGAAATCAATTGGGCAATGATGGGTAGAGGCTTTCTCACTCTCAGGGCTGGCAGCTTCTGCAGGCAGCCTGCAAATTACAGTATTGGTGAAAAATGGTCAACAGTATGTGGGTCAAGGGGCAGAGCGTAGTGGTGCTAACAGGAGGAGTCTTGCCCATCAGAGACCTAGGGATCCACATCACAAGTGCTCTGGAGTCAGTGTAGCCATGTTTTGTGCCCTACTGTACTGCCCGTATCACCTGACCTTCATGCCTGTGCTAGGCCACACACATCCCTTGTGGCAGGATGAACTCAGCCAGCTAATCATGACAACAGAGCCTGGAGGAAGCAACCAGTTGTCAGTAGCGCATGGAGAAGACTGTGGTGAAGCAGGCTGTGTCCATGCAGCTCACAGACAACCATGCTGTACGAGATATCCGCACTGCAGCCCATGGAGAGAAGCCTAGACAGGAGCAAGTTTTCTGGCAGGAACCGTTGCACCCACACTGTAGCAGTCTTTTCCAGAAGGACCATACTCCAAGGAGACGACCCACACTGAAGCAGGGGAAAAGCGTGAGGAGGAAGGAGTGGCAGAGCCAGTGTCAGGAACTGACCGCAATCCCTCTTCCTCATCTCCCTGCACTGCCTGGGGCAGGGAGCAGGTAGAAGTCTCAGGGATGAAGGAGTAAAGTTGAGCCAGGAACGAAGAGGGGGGCCCAGGGTGGTGGTGGGGGGTTGTTAATTTTGTCATCATTTCTCATTTTCCTACTCCATTTTTAACTGGCAATACATTAATTCCCCCCGTTCTTCTTTGCCTGTGATTGGTAAGCAATCTACCTGTCTATTTTGTCACAGGAGCTTTTTTATCTTATTTTCTATCCCCTGTCCCATTGAGGAAGGGGAGTGAGAGAGCAGCTTGATGGGCATCTGGCAGCCACCCAAGGTTAACTCACTGGAGTGGCGGAGGCAGCCAGTGGCATCCTGGGTGGCACCGGAAGGAGCGTTGCAAGTAGTTTGCGGTAGGTGATCCTTCCCACCTATTCAGCACTGCTGAGGTCACACCTGGAGTACTGAGTCCAGCCTTGGGCTCCCAACTACAAGAGAGACATGAACATAGTGGAGAGACTCCAGCAAAGGGCCACGAAGACGATTAAGTGTTTGGAGCATCTCTCCTATTAGGAAAGGCTGAGAGAGCTGTGACCATTTACCCTGGAGAAAAGAAGGCTCGGGGGGGAATCTCATCAACGTACAGAAATAGATAAACAGAGGGTGCAAAGAAGACAGGGCCAGGCTCTTTGCAGTGGTCCCCAGTGACAGGACAAGAGGCAATGGCAACAAACTGAAACACAGGAGGCTCCATCTAACATCAGAAAACACTTTTTCAGTGTGAGAGTGAGCAAGCACTGGCGCTGCTTGCCCACGGAGCTTGTGGAGTCTCCATGCTTGGAGATATTCCAAAGCTGCCTGGACGTGGCCCTGGGCAACCGGCTCTGCTTGAGCAGGGATGTTGCACCAGGTGACCTCTGGAGGTCCCTTCCAACTTCAACCATTCTGTGAAAACACAATACCCTGGGCATAGCAGGGTAAACGGAAGCAGGCAACTCCCACCACCTGCCTTCGGGGACAAGGGACAAAGTGTGGAAATGACCCCTCTCATACCACCTTCCCCGGCTTTGTGTGCCACAGAGATCCCTGTCCCTCCAATCCCCAACCCCATGTATTCTCTCCGTCTCTTGCAGACTGTTTTTGCCCTTGTTTCCTGCAGGGCTGCAGGGCTGTCCTGCTGGGGACCGGTGCCACTGAGCTGCGTCCACTGTCCATTCCACGCTGAAGAAAGAGCAGAGGTGGGCAGTGGGAGATGCTTGTAGGGAAGTACTGGGGCTGCAGGGACATGCGCAGGTCCTCAGGAGACAGGTCTCCTCATCCTGCTTATCTAGGATGGGAAAAAACCCCATGGACACAAGAGTCCACATAGCCAGAACAGCTTCATCTCACCTTCCCATGGCATTCCCTACATCCACTCTGTCTTTTCCCCTGTCACCCCTGCCTGGCCCACCATCGCCCTACTCTATGCCCCAGAAAGAGCCCCATCACACCCTTGGCGCTGTTCTGCCTTGAGACTACCCTGAACCCAAAAGCCAAGGTGTGCTAAAGATAAAGTGGCTGGCATTGCCAGGGCACCCTTGGGTGTCGTTTCCTGCCGTTCCTGCCAGGACACTAGAAGGTGTACTTCAGCTCCAGTGTGGTGATGCCCAGCTGTCCTGGTTTCAGCTGGGATAGAGTCAATTTTCTTCTTAGTAGCCGGTATAGCGCTGTGCTTTGGATTTAGTATGAGAATGCTGTGCTTGCATGTGCGGCTTTTGCTTTCCCTATTAAACTGTCTTTATCTCAACCCATGAGTTTTCTTACTTTTACTCTTCCGAGTCTCTCCCCCGTCCTACCGGGGGGGGGGGGGGGGTGTGACTGAGCAGCTGTGTGGTGCTTAGTTGCCAGCTGGGGTGGCATTGTGGGAAAACGTCTTGTGGGTGACAGGGCCTAGGTGGCTGCTGGAGGCTCCCAGCCCTTCCTCACAAACATGTGCTCTGTGGGCCCAAGGGGACACTGCCAGTACCAGGCCACAGGAATACAGCAGAAGACGGACCTGGAAGCACACCACAGGTTCAGTACGTGCCCTACTCACCCCTGCCTGGCAGACCTCCTCAGCTGGATCTTGTCACCCTTAAACATGCCTGAAACCCAGCAGGGATGTTTGCCCATCACTTCACTCCAACCGGCTCACGACAACAGGTCAAGTGGAAATGACGGGAGCGGGAAACACGGTAGCCAAAGTCCAAGCGATTTGGGTGCTTCTAGTGGTCCTGACCAGAAGACTGTTTTCCAGGAAGGAGCTGGTGATCCGCCTCCTAAGTTGACCTGAGTGGGCGCAGGCATGTATTGGGCTGCACATAGCTCAGGACTTTCTGCAGTGCTCTGTGCTGCACATTCCCCTGTCACAGGATGAACTCAGCCGTCAAATGATAGTGGAGCCTGGAGTTGCCACCCACGTGGCATCAGCCCCGTTCGATGTTCTTGTCTTCTACTACAGCTCCAGGTGCTGGGTAACAGTGACGTTGCTGTATCAGGTGGTGAATAAAACTGTTGCTACTGTCTCACCTCTCACTCACTCTGTAGGATAACGTGAAACTGGACGTGGAAGAAGGACGAGACTCTTCTGCATCATTGCTCAGGACAGAGCTACCCAACTGAGGACATGCTGTAGGCGTAAGTTTTTCTAGGCCCTGCTTAAATGTTGATAAGATTGGGCATTGTATTGTGGGGTACAATACACCGTACAATGTGTTGTGGGAGAGTGCACATAGTGCCCAGAGTGAGAGCAATCGTAAGCCATCTGTAGTGGCTGATCATGCTATGGCTGCCAAGTTCACATGGGAAAGTCCTGAAAAGGAAACCAATATCAGCCTTCCTGGGACTGTGCCCGTAAATGTCCGTAATTCGTCATATCCTCCAAACAGCTAAGAATTACAGCTAGAAGCTCACTCAGAGCATGCAAAACATTGCATGAAGTGAGAGGTGGCTGGAGTGCTAGGATTGGGAGAGGGAACCCTACATCCTCTGGACAGTCAAACTCTGACAGCCCGCTCACAGCTGGTCAGTCCACCGGTGGCACAGCAAATCCACACATTGGCATCTGCAGAGGTCAGACTGCAAACAGCTGCCTTAGCAGCATTGGCCAGCGTGTGGACCACGGGATGCTGGGCTGGCATGGGTACATGCCAGGGCACATGGCCTAAATAACAGTGCACAGCCTCCTTACGTCAAAGTAGGCAACCAGCTGCTATGAAACAAGAATTGCTGAGTCTGGCCCAGGAACAGCCCTGGCACCAGAATCCAGGGTTCATGGAAAAGGAGAAACCCCATTTCCCTCCCTCCATCCCCCTGAAGACCGTGAGCTTTTTCTCACCTCCCCATGGGAGGAGGGTAGATCATGCATGAGAGACAGTTTCCCTTTGTCCTTGCCAAGCTGGGAGTGGCGAGACCCCCTTTTCTGCCCCTAGCACAGCCCCGCACCACCCCAGGAAACACAGGGACCTCTCAAAGAGTTTTGTCCCGCTGTCCTTCTCCTTGCCCTTGTTCCTGCTGATGTGCTGTGACCTTGGTACCAAACTGGCCTGTGACAAGCGCTTGTGTCCATGAAAAGGGAGGGGGGAGAAGTGGGAGAAGCACAGAAAGCCCTGAAACAGGACTCCAAGCAGAGCAGGACTGTTCACCCAGGGCTTCACTGCAGCCAGCATAGCAACCTGTCGGGTGGGGTGGGGGGGTGGAGACGGGAAACGTTACAGGAAACACCCCCGATTAGAGGTGAAGCCTGTCCATGGGCCTGCTAAGGAGGGGAGGAGAGGTGGGCAAAAGGACCTGTCTGCAGCACTGCTGGGATCAGCCCGTGGTGCGTAGTGATGCCTGGACTCTCCCGAGGCCTGCCAACACTCCCCTCCAGCTCCTGTGTTCTCAGGGGGCCAAGAGGGACAATGGCATCCTGGCTTGTAGCAGGAATAGTGTGGCCAGCAGGACTGGGGCAGTGATCGTCCCCCTGTACTCGGCACTGGTGAGGCCGCACCTCAAATACTGTGTTCAGTTTTGGGCCCCTCACTCCAAGAAGGACATTGAGGTGCTGGAGTGTGGCCAGAGAAGGGCAAGGAAGCTGGTGAAGGGTCTGGAGCACAAGTCTTATGAGGAGCAGCTGAGGGAGCTGGGGTTGATTAGTTTGGAGAAGAGGATGCTGAGGGGAGACCTTATTGCTCTCTACAGCTACCTGAACGGACGTTGTAGCGAGGTTGGGGCTGGTCTCTTCTCTCAGGTAGCAAGCAACAGGACGAGAAGAAACAGCCTCAAGTTGTGCAAGGGGAGATTTAGATTAGATATTAGGAAAAAATTCTTCATGGAGAGAGTGGTTGGGCATTGGAACAGACTGCCCAGGGAAGTGGTGCAATCATGGTCCTTGGAAGTATTCAAAAAACGTGTGGATGTGGTGCTTGAGGACATGGTTTAGAGGTGGACCTGGCAGTTAGGTTAACGGCTGGACTCTGTGATCTCATAAGTCTTTTCCAAACTTAGTGATTCTATGGTTCTGTGTTACTATGATTCTATGATTCTAACTGATTGCTCATCTCCCTGTCCTTATGTCGACCCATGAGCTCTTCATTGTATTTTTTCCCCCTGTCCAGTTGAGGAGGGGGACTGAGGGAGTGGCTTGGTGGGCACCTGGTGGCCAGCCAAGGTCAACCCACCACCCCTGGTCTACTTCTTCTTCCTGATCAGGTGACCTGTAGCACCCACCCACCACCCCTGGTCTACTTCTTCTTCCTGATCAGGTGACCTGTAGCACCCACCCACCACAATGTCAGTCATGCTGATCTGCCCCCTGTCTTTCCTAAACAGCCTGGCTCCATCCACTACAGCACTCCTGTGAGATACCGCGCTGCATCGCCAGGATCCCAGAGCTCTACAGCCAAGCCAGGGAGCAAAAGCTGGGCCATGCTGGAAAGGAGCCCAGGCAACGTGCACTAACCTGCACTTCACCACACAGCCTCTGAAGTTCCCACAGTAGATCCTCCTGCATCAGAAGTGCTCTCAGCCCTTCAACCACGCTTCCCTTCACCACCTTCTACTGCAAGCATGCAAAGGTCTCTTTCCTGCACCTGCCATTGCGTGACACCAACCTCTCGTTAGCAGCTGCTAGAAAGAGATGCTGAGATCTGTATTCTCTGTCAGTCGGGTTTTGGTCCCAGATGGGAGCCTTGGAGCCCAACTCCGCCTGTGCACAGGGCACCCCCAGGCATACGTGCACCCCACCCTGCTCCCTCCACTCTGGCTCAGCACCCTACTCCTCCAATTGCTCCCTTGTGCTGACACTTCTCCACCTGCCTCTTCCCTGGCAATGCCGTCCCACATTCCCTAAGGACCAAACACCAGCAAGACAGTGAACAGACTGTTCATCAGGTCCAAGAGCAAAGATGCTCTGCTGCTCAGCTCCTGCTGTTGCACTGCTCTGGGGCTCCCTCAACAACATCAGGTTTCAAAACTCAATTCAACTCTAGCTTTCCACGTTCACATTTGAGTTCTTCAATGCTCGATCTGCTTCTTCCAAAAACAACCTCTTTCCCTCTTCCTTTCTGACAGTGGGAGAGACCAACAAGGAAGGAAGACGGTTAACAACATGTTCATGGTTTGGTCTGTGCTGGTGGGAGACTCTGCTGCTGCTGCTGCTGCTGCTGCTGCAGCACCTCTGTGCCTGTTTCTGGGAAAAGCCAGCCCTGTCTAGTCTTGAGAAGCCTTCTTGCGGCCAACCACAAATGACCTGGCTGGATTTAAAACCCCTCCTTCCAGTTCTGCCCTGGCCCTGCTGGTGTTTCAAGCATGGTGCCCTTTTCCGGCTCGCTGGTGCTGCAGAAATAGGTGGCCCTGTCTGCAGCTGTGGGCAACAGCACCTCCAGCGACAGCTGGTGCCTGGAGGGGTCTGCAGAGCTGGTGACTCGCGTCTGCAAGGATGAAGCAATGTGCTGGAGGCCCGTGAAAGGATACGGCAATGCTATCTGCTGCAGCTCTCTGCCAGGAGCCTGCTGGATCCAGTGCCAAGCGTAGCTGGTGTCACTGATGGGCAGCAATGGGCACAAACTAAACCACAGGAGGGTCCCTCTCAACATCAGGAAACACTTTTGCACTGTCAGGGTGACTCAACACTGGCACAGGTTGTGCACAGAGGTTGTGGAGTCTCTATGCTTGGAGGTATTCCATAGCTGCCTGGGCATGGCACTGATCAACCAGCTGTAGGGGGCCCTGCTTGAGCAGGGGCGTTGCACCAGGTGACCTCTGGAGGTTCCTTCAACCCTAAACCATTCTGTGAAAACAGGGTTGCAAGAGCATTTGGGCACAGAGATGGGCTGTGAACCTCCTGCACTGGGCTTCCACTGCAAGGTTTTGGTAGCCGGGCGCTGCATCAGAAGTGCTCTCAGCCCTTCAACCACACTTCCCTTCACCACCTTCTACTGCAAGCATGCAAAGGTCTCTTTCCTGCACCTGCCATTGCGTGACACCAACCTCTTGTTAGCAGCTGCTAGAAAGAGATGCTGAGAGATCTGTATTCTCTGTCAGTCGGTTTTTGGTCCACTCTGCTGCAGAGCTGCTCCAGGGTGAGCCTAGCACCACAGTAATACACTGCTTCATCCCCTTGCTTTGCTGCCTGGATCTGCAGCATGAATCTGTTCTGGGAGCTCTCTAGTGATCCCTTAAAGCGATCCTGGAAACCTTCTCCATAGTAATCATCCTCCCGGCAAATCCAGTCCAGAGAGCCACATGGCCCCTGCCAGTACCAGAACATGTAGTAGCTGCTCATGCTGGCTCCACTCATGCTGCACTGGAAGGTGACTCCATCTCCCTCTCGCACGGCCAGTTCCCTGACGTGTTGCTCCAAGGCCACCTGGCCAGTGACTGCTGCAGACAGCAAAAACAAGCTGTGATCAGTCCAAGATTCAGCAAAGGTCAGCGCAGCGCTAGTCAGGGCATTGTGATGGCACTGGACCAGTTGGAGGATTAAATCCTTCTCTTTGAATCCAGCTGACAAAGATGAGCAGAAAAATAGAGCTGGTACCAGGAATCGGGGCTCACAAAGAGGGAGACACCACGTTCCCCTCCCTCCTTTTCCCTCTCAGACAACGAACTTTTTCTGATTTTCCCATTCAAAGCAGGAAGGTTTTGCACCATGGGGGACAAATCCCTTTGACTCTCCTGTCCCTGAAACTGCTCTGAATGAGCACGGGACCACTCGCAGGCAAGTGGGGCTTGGGCCCTATGCTGCCATCCTCAACCTGGTCTTTGCAACATGGCTTGCAGTGCCCCATGAGCGGAGTGCCAGTCCAAGGGCAAAGCATTAGGTCCCAAGAGGTGGGAGTAGCAGGTAGGTGCCCTGCCTGTTCCCACACCACAGAGGAGGCAGGCTAGATGGAGGTGTCTAACTCATGGTTAGAAGAGGAGGAGGGCTGTTCCCACTGTGTTCTGCAGGGATGGGTGCGGAGGTCCGGCCAGAGGCAGGTCAGGCTGCAAGCTGTCACCACAGCTCCATAGACCTGTGTAAAGCACAGGGCCATGCACACTTCCTGAGCAGGGGCATCACCCCTTCCTTGCACTTACCTGCGATGGGCAATAACCCCCAGCACAGGGCAGTCCACATGGCCAGGCGCGCTCTGGCTCGCCTCTCGCCACCTTCACTCTGCCTGCAGAACAGCTCTGCCCACATCTCCCCTGGCTGTGCCTCTGTCACTGCAGGCAGTCCTCGTCCCTCCTAGTCACTCCCTCAGTCTATGACAACAGTGAGGGCGAGAGGCAGGGGCTGGAGGAGAGGAAGAAGTTGAAGCTGTTGGCGCACTCCTGAGTGCCTTTCACCCTGCAGGGTGCAATAACAGAGCGCTCGCTTGGCAGGAAAGCCTCTGGTGGGCAAATGGTGATGTGTGGCTCTAGAGCCACCCGCAACCTTCCTCTGAGGAAGGACAGCAGGGTGCTGCTGGGACTGTGGACCTGGCCCTGGGGGTGGCAGGTTGTCCTCCCAGTGGCCCCCTGTCCCTTGGTGCTGCTGAGATGCTGCTCCTGGATGGGTCTCCCATGAGCCCAGCTCCACTTGGACAGGACACTCCACTGGAGATGTGCTCCCCACCCTGCTCCCTCCACTCCAGCCCACCACCCTACTCCTCCATTTCCTCCCTCGTGTTGACACTTCTCCACCTGCTTCTTCTTTGGCAAGAGCCTCCCACACCCTCCAAGCAGAAAAGGCCCTACAGGGCTCTGGGCAAATGAGATCTGGCTTGTCCTTGGTGATGAAGGTCTGGGATCAATGTTCAGGCTCAAGCCTCCCAACTTATCTACCAAAACTCATGTGCACAGGACTCAGCAGGGACCAGGCTGTTGGGGCTGCTCAGCAGCACAGGGACACTCCTTTCGCTGTGCTCATCCTGCTCAGCAGGAACCCAGAGCTCCCCCTAGGGCCTTTGCAGCCACAGGATGAGACACCTACTGAGCACTGACACAGTGTCACCATCTTGACTGGGACCACCAGTTAGGGGAACACCGCCCACTCCACACTGGCCCTCCACAGACTGTCTGAATCCTTCCCCTCCCCTCGCTTTTCCTGGGTGCCCCACCCTGGACCCTTGGGGAGGGGATTCAGGACAGGCACGGGAAGGGGAGTTGCTGAGGGTAGAGGAGCCCACTGAAACTGGAGGCTTGAGGATGGGAAAAGCACCAGGGGGGTGCAGGGCCGGGGTGGCCTACGGTGCACAGGGACACTTGCAGCTGGCCCAGCATGGTAGGACATGCCGGGTTCCCTATGGCTCCAAGCCCATGAAGGGCTGGAGTTGTGGCCCCGACCACCCTCCACATCCTTCTTGTTGGGATTCCCCTATGACATTCCATGCTGGATCTCATTGTACACACATGAGCATATATGCACATGGAGCCAACACTAACAACACAACAAAGAGACTGTTCATCATGTCCAGGGGAAAAGACGCTCTGCAGCTCAGCTCCTGCTGTGGCACTGCTCTGGGGTTCCATCAAGAACATAAGGTTTCAAAACTCTATTCAGCTCTGGATTTCCATGTTCACATTTGAGTTCTTCAGTCCTTGCTCTGCTTCTTCCAAAAACAACCTCTTTCCCTCTCCCTTTCTGCCTGTGGGAGAGACCAACAAGGAAGGAAGACGGTTAACAACATGTTCATGGTTTGGTCTGTGCTGGTGGGAGACTCTGCTGCTGCTGCTGCTGCTGCTACTGCTGCTGCTGCAGCACCTCTGTGCCTGTGTCTGGGAAAAGCCAGCCCAGTCTAGTCTTGAGAAGCCTTCTTGCGGCTAATCACAAATGACCTGGCTGGATTTAAAACCCCTCCTTCCAGTTCTGCCCTGGCCCTGCCGGTGTTTCAAGCACGGTGCCCTTTTCCGGCTCGCTGGTGCTGCAGAAATAGGTGGCCTTGTCTGTAAGGGCCCAAGGGCCCGGCCCCAGCCGCACAGGAGCCCAGCAGACTCGCGCTACGCACCCATCCTCAGCCGCATCCTCATCCTGCTCATGCCCCTGCCCCTGCCCCTGCTCCTGCCCGCCCCGCCGCCTCGGCCCCTCGCCGGGGCAGCGCCGACGCCTCTGCCCGCCCCCAACCCACCCGGCCCGGCCCCCCGGGGCCGCGGCCCCTCCGGGCCAGGAGAAGGGCGGGCGCGGGGAGGGACGCGGGCCAGGGGCGTGGGCAGAGCAGGAGCGCGGCGCCCCGCCACCCCAAGGCTCCTGGCCCCTGGCTCCCAGCGCGGCTCCCACGCTCTCCCGGCTTCTCGCCTAGCCCCAGCGCCAGCGCCAGCGCCAGCGCCAGCGCCAGGGCCGGGCTGTCGGCCCGCAGCGGCCCCTCGCAGGACCCTCCCCGTGCCCGCACCCCCAGCCCGCCCTGGCCTCACTCCCGTCCCCTGCCCGCGGCGACCAAGACACGCCGAGCCCTGGGCTGCCCCCCACAGGCACCTGCACAGCCTGCAGACATGGGCTGACAGGAACGGCCTGCCCTTCAACGAGGGCAACAGCAAAGCCCTGCACCTGGGGAGCAACACCCCCATGCACCAGGGCAGGCTGGGGGCCACCCAGCTGGAAATCGCATTCTCACAAAAGCACCCAAGGGTTCTGGTGGGCCACAACTTGACCTTGAGCCACAACTGTGCGCATGCAGCAAAGGTGCCTAATGATGTCGGTCACAACAACCCCATGTAACACTACAAGCTGGGGGAGGAGTGGCTGGAGAGCTGTGTGGCGGAAAAGGACCTGGGGGTGTTGGTTGACAGCCACCTGAACATGAGGCAGCAGTGTGCTCAGGTGGCCAAGAGGGCCAATGGTGTGTATCAAGAATAGTGTGGCCAGCAGGACCAGGGAGGTGATAGTGCCCCCGTACTTGGCATTGGTGAGGCTGCACCTCGACTACTGTGTTCAGTTTTGGGCCCCTCACTCCAAGAACGACATCGAGGTGCTGGAGTGTGTCCAGAGAAGGGCAACGAAGTTGGTGAAGGGTCTGGAGCACAAGTCTTATGAGGAGCGGCTGAGGGAACTGGCTTTGTTTAGTTTGGAGAAGAGGATGCTGTGGGGAGACCTTATTGCTCTCTACAACTACCTGAAAGGAGGTTGTAGCGAGGTGGGCGTCGGTCTCTTCTCCCCAGTAACAAGCAATAGAACGAGAGGAAATGGACTCAAGCTGTGGCACAGGAAGTTTAGGTTAGATATTGGGAAAAACTTCTTCACCAAAAGGGTGGTCAAGCATTGGAACAGGCTGCCCAGGGAAGTGGTTGAGTCTCCATCCCTGGAGGTATTAAAGGACGGATAGACGTGGTGCTCGAGGACATGGCATAGTGATGGACTTGGAAGTGTTAGGTTAACGGTTGGACTCGATGATCTTAAGGGTCTTTTCCAACCTTAACGATTCTATGATTCTATGATGTCCTGGCCTGTACCAGAAAAGGTGTTTCCAGCAGGTCAGGGATGTGATCCTTCCCCTGTACTCAGCACTGCTGAAGTCACACCTGCAATACTGGGAATAATTCTGGACCTCCATGCATAAGGGAGATGCGGACATTGAGTCTAGTGAAGGGCCACGAAGATGATTAGGAGACAGGAGTACCTCTTCCATGAGGAAAGCCTGAGAGAGCTGGGACAGTTTACCCTGGAGAAACAAAGGCTCACGGGGGATCTCATCCACATACAAAACCATGTGAAGGGAGGGTGCAAAGAAGGCAGGGCCAGGCTCTTTTCAGTGGTGCTCAGTGACAAGTCAAGAGGCCAGGCGCACCAACAGAAACACGGCAGGATCCATCTAAACATCAGGAAACACTTTTCACTGTCAGGGTGAGCGAGCACTGGCCCAGGTTGCCCACAGAGGCTGTGGAGTCTCCAGGCTTGCAGATATTCCAAAGCTGTCTGGGCATGGTCCTGGGCACCTGGCTCCAGCTGGCCATGCCTGAGCAGCCGGGATGGACCAGATGCCCTCCTGAGGTGCCTTCCACCTTCTCCTTCCTGGGATTCTGTGAAAGACTCACAGGCACATCGGTGACTTTGCAGGTGACATGTGCCAGGGTAAAGGGGAAAACTGAAACTCAGACTTTGCTACATAAATTCAGCTCTTCGCTGGCCAAGGCGGGGGGGAAGGACATTTAGCACAGGAATTTATTGTTCTATATTTTAGCTATGCACATAGCGGTGCCCCAGCCCAATGCATGTTGGACCCCAATAGAGAGGAAAGCAGGGTTTATACCTGTGGCTGAGCAGTGACTATTGCTCAGGTAATTGGTATGTACTTGTGCTATGCTGGATCAGTACATGCTTGTCCCGTGCAGGTGGTACAGACGTATGGCCAGTGGTGTGTGAATCTTCATTGTTCTAAACCCATGTCCCGTGCAGGCGGGGGGCTTCATCCTGGATTTGGGTCGATTGCAGTTCTGGCTGTGGTTACATGCCGGGTTCATTGAAGGCTAAATCTTCTGTTGTTTTATCATCAGTACGGGGGGTTCTGAGGCGGGAAGAGCTGGCTTTGGTTGGGTCATCAGGTCGCATCGAGCCTAAGGTAAAAGCTCACAGTCTCAGGATGTGTTCGTTCTTCTAAGCCAGTGGTATTGCAGTGAGCATGTTGCCTTTCAGAGCTAGGGCCCTGATGACTGCCAGAAACAGCTTTTTACAGGAGTGCTGAGGAAAAATCACTTTCCTCTTTCGGCTACAAGTTTCAAAGCTGGAACTCAAGAGAGAAATACGCCAGTGATACAAAAGTAATATGGGCGGGTGACACAGTAGCACACAGAGGACTGGGGAGAGCTATTCAGCATGGTAGTATTTGCTGTATTTCTAGTGTCAGCTGTATTTATGGTGTGTGGTCTTCTGTTAGACCTCATGGTGTGGGGTTCTTTTGTAAAGTTGCAGATACAGCTATGTACGCATGTGACGAGCTTGTACAACCACGTACGCAAACCCAGAGACTGGCTTCAGAAGGATGGGCAATAACATGCATCCCCATTTGACCGGCTGACTGCCTGCTCCCTGGAGCCTGAGAAGTCAACTGTGGGCCACAACTTGCTGCTGGTGGCAGAGTTCCTGGACAGCATGGAGGGCAGGGAATTGAACCACAGCCGAAGGCCACTGCCAGAGGATTGCAGGGGGTCCATGGCAGAATGTGGGCAGCGCAGGAGGTCAGGAGGAAAGACTAGAGGTCTTCCCCCCAGTCAGAAACCCAAGGACACAAGAGTACTCCCAAGGCATTTCCAGTTCCCACAGCTGTCTCTTCAAAGCTCTGGCTGGCCATCAGGCCTGATGCTGTCCTTTCAGGCTCCCCAGAAAGGGCATAAGAAAGTCGAGCAGAAGAGGAGCCAGCTTTTCTCCCAGAATGGCAGAAGAGCTGAGGCTCTCATGGACCTCTGGAAAAGACCTAGTGTAACCCTTCTGATCGAAGCAGGGCCAACTGGAGTAGGTGTACAGGGTCTGCTTGGGATGGAGTTAATTTGCTTCATGGAAGCCTGTATGGGCAGCTGCGATGTTTTGTGACCAAAACCGTGTTGATATCACACCAATGTTTTAGCTGTTGCTGAACAGTGCTCACACAGCATCAAGACCTTCTTGTACAGCTCACCACAACTGGCCAAAGGGATATTCCATACCACATGAAGCCATGTGAAGCAATAAACCTGGGGGAAATAAGGAGCACACGGGGATATTGGGAGTTAGGACATTTGTCTTTCCCAAATAACCACTATGCGTGATGAAGCCCTGCTTTCCTGGAAATGCCTAAACACCTGCCTGCCGCGTGGACGTCGGGAATGAATTCCTTATTTTCCTTGGTTTCTGCATGCAGCTTTTGCTTTGCTTATTAAACTCTCTCTATCGCAACACAAAAGTCTTCTCACTTTTACCCTTCCGATTCTCTCCCCGCGTCCCACTGTGGTTGACTAAGCGAGTAGCGGTGTGGGACTGAGCTGCTTAGCGGGGTTAGGGACGGCAGGCTGCCCACAACCTTGCCCCAGAGCAGGGGCAAAATGGGAGGAGAAAGGAGTGGCAGAGAACAAGTGTTATGAACTGACCCCAACCCACATTCCCCAACTCCCTGCACTGTTTGGGCTGCGGAGGAGGTAGAAGACTCAGGGATGAAGGAGCGAAGTAGAGCCTGGGCATAAGAGGTGGCTGGGGGAAGGTGTTCTTAATCTTGTCATTGCTTCTCCTTAGCCTACTCTAGTTTTTACAGGCAATACATTCATTTTCCCAAAGCCTGCTGTGCCTGGGATTGGTAAGCAGCCTACCTGTCTTTATTTTGACTCATAAGCATGTTCATCTTATTTTCTCCCCTTGTCCATTGCGAAAGGGGAGTGAGAGAGCAGCTTGGTGGGCATCTGGCTGCCACCCAAGGTTAACCCACCAGAATGGCAAAGGCAGGTAATGGTATCCTGGGTGGCACCAGGAGGAGCGTTGCCAGCAGGGCAAGGGAGGTCATGCTTCCACGCTACTCAACACCGGTGAGGCTCCACCTGCAGTATTGCGACTGGTTCCGGGCTCCACAGGACAACAGAGACATGGACCAACTTGGGAGAGTCTGGCAGAGGGCCACCAAGATGCCAAAGGGACTGCAGCAGCTCTCCTATTAAAAAAGGCTGGGAGCTGGGATTGTTTACGCCAGAGAAATGAAGGCTCGTCAGGGGATCTCAAATGTACAGAAATACCTGAAGAGAGGCTGCAAAGAGGACGGGGCCAGGCTGTTCCCAGTGGTTCCCAAGTGACAGCACAAGGGGCAATGGGCACAAACTAAACCACAGGAGGGTCCCTCTCAACATCAGGAAACACTTTTGCACTGTCAGGGTGACTCAACACTGGCACAGGTTGTGCACAGAGGTTGTGGAGTCTCTATGCTTGGAGGTATTCCAAAGCTGCCTGGGCATGGCACTGATCAACCAGCTGTAGGGGGCCCTGCTTGAGCAGGGGCGTTGCACCAGGTGACCTCTGGAGGTTCCTTCAACCCTAAACCATTCTGTGAAAACAGGGTTGCAAGAGCCTTTGGGCACAGAGATGGGCTGTGACCCTCCTGCACTGGGCTTCCACTGCAAGGTTTTGGTAGCCGGGCGCTGCAGCGATGGCCTCTGTGATGAGGCCAGGGACTGCCTCATGCCCGACACAGCCTGTTCCAGCCAGCTCGGCAGCAGACCCGTCGCTGGCATAAGCTGAGCCCAGCAGGGAAGATGGCATTGCCTATGGGACAACGTATCTAAGACTGGTCCAAAGAGGGGGCAGCAGTGTGGGAAGTGAGGAAAGGAAGTGTGAGAAATGATCCTGCAAACACCAAGTCAGTGAAGGACTGAGAGACCCTCCAGGTGCCAGGGCAGAGACTGGCCTGCAGCCCGCGGGAGAGACCACAGTGGAACAGGGATTTCCCTGCAGCCTGTGCAAGATCCCATGCCAGAGCATGTGAATATGCCCTGACTGGAACTGGGGCCTGTGGAGAGCCCAGGCTGGAGCAGGTTTACTCTAAAGGACTACGGCCCTTGGGAAGGAGCCACCCTGGAGCCATTGGCGAAGGACTGCAAACCATGGGAGGGAGGAAGGAGCAGGAGAGATGATGTGTTGTGGACTGACCCCACACCCCATTCCCCCCACACACTTTGGGGACAGGAGGGAGAGAAGTCAGGAATGAAGGACTGAAGTTGAGCCTGGGAAGCGGCCGGGATTCGGGGGGGCAAGGTGTTTTAAGGAGGCATTTTTGTTGTTACTCACAATTCTGCTCTAATTTAAGTGGCAATAAATTAGAATTCCCAAAGTGTGCAGTGAAGGCCAGGAACACCTGCGGTGCACAGGGGTGGCACCTGACTCCTTGGGAACAGCCCTGAGATTGCCCCCTCCTCGTCCCTGGCAACATTCACCTTCCCCACATCTCATGCACCCTGAGCTGGGCCCCAGCACCTTTCTGTTCAAGCTCAGCTGGATTTCCTGTCTCCGTGCGAGCGGCACAGAAGTAGCGGGCAGAGTCCCGGGGGCGCAGGGCACGCAGGGACAGAGACGACTTGAACTGGGAATTGTCCCGGGACACCGTGGCTCGACCCTCCACTGCTGCCCCGTAATTCTTGGTACTACCCTCGTAGCTGCTGATGTAGGACACCCACTCGAGTGTGCCACCGGGTGCCTGACGGTACCACCAGAATGCATACCTCTCGAAGTTGAAGCCGTACCCGCGGCAGGAGAGAAGCACGGAGTCCCCGGGCGCTCGCAGCCCTCCGCCGGCCTCCACCAGCCTCAGCTGCGCCCACACCCCTGCGGACGGAGAGCGCAGGCAGCCGGGCAGGGCGCGCCCACGGCCCGAGGACCTTCACCCGCCGCCCCGCCGCCCCCCGCCCCGGCACAGCCCCAGCCGCCACCCCCCTCTCTCCCGCCAAAGCCCCGCGCCCGGGGCAGTGCCCCGCCTGCCCTCCTCGGGGCTGAGCCGCGCCTGCTCCCGACACTGCGGCCCGACCCGCTGCCCGACAGCCTCCCCCTGCCCCGGACCCTGCCCCTGCCCCTGCCTCTCCCTCTCCCCCTCCCGCCCACGCCACCCGCTCCCCGCTCCCCCGCTCAGGAAGGCGAGCGCCAGGCGACAGCGCGCCCGCCGCGGGAGCAGCCGCAGCCCCGCGGCCCCGGCACGGGCAGGGCCGCCCGCGGGCAGCCCCAGCCCCGGGCCCAGCCCCGGCCTCGCTGCCCTCCCCGCCCGCCTCTCACCTGCCGGCCCCGCGGCCAAGGACAAGGCCAGGAGCCACGGCCCCAGCCCGGGCGCCATCACGCCCTGCCGCGCCGGGGACGGACGGGGCCCAAGGGCCCGGCCCCAGCCGCACAGGAGCCCGGCGGACCCGCGCTCCGCACCCAGCCTCAGCCTCATCCTGCCCCTGCTCCTGCCCCTGCTCCTGCCCCTGCTCCTGCCCCTGCCCGCCCCGCCGCCTCGCCCCCTCGCCGGGGCGGTGCCGACGTCTCTGCCCGCCCCCAACCCACCCGGCCCGGCCCCCCGGGGCCGCGGCCCCTCCGGGCCAGGAGAAGGGCGGGCGCGGGGAGGGACGCGGGCCAGGGGCGTGGGCAGAGCAGGAGCGCGGCGCCCCGCCACCCCAAGGCTCCTGGCGCCTGGCTCCCAGCGCGGCTCCCACGCTCTCCCGGCTTCTCGCCCAGCCCCAGCGCTATACGCCAGCGCCAGCGCCAGGGCCGGGCTGTCGGCCCGCAGCGGCCCCTCGCAGGACCCTCCCCGTGCCCCGCACCCCCAGCCCGCCCTGGCCTCTCTCCCGTCCCCTGCCCGCGGCGACCAAGACACGCCGAGCCCTGGGCTGCCCCCCACAGGCACCTCCACAGCCTGCAGACATGGGCTGACAGGAACGGCCTGCCCTTCAACGAGGGCAACAGCAAAGCCCTGCACCTGGGGAGCAACACCCCCATGCACCAGGGCAGGCTGGGAGCCACCCAGCTGGAAATCGCGTTCTCACAAAAGCACCCAAGGGTTCTGGTGGACCACAGCTTGACCAGGAATGTGCCCTTGTGGCAGAGAAGGTCCATGGTATCCTGGGCTGCATTAGACAAAGTATTGCCCGCAGGTCCCCCGATCCTTCCCCTCTGCTCACCACTGCTGAGGTCACACCTGCAGTACTAGCTCCACTTCTCTGCTCCCCAGTACAGGAGAGACTTGGGCATACAGGAGAGAGGCCAGTGAGGGCCAAGAAGGTGACAATGGGACTGGAGCTCCTCTTACCTGAGGAACAACTGGAACAAATCATTATGCCATTATGTGCCATTATGCAGCACGTGTGGGACAACCAGGGGATCAGGCTCAGCAAGCATGGGTTTATGAAAGGCAGGTCCTGCTTCACTAACCTGGTCTCCTTCTATGACAAGGTGACCCGCTTAGTGGATGAGGGGAAGGCTATGGATGTTGTCTACTTGGACTTTAGTAAGGCCTTTGACACTGTCTCCCACAGCATTCTCCTGGAGAAGCTGGCTGCTCACAGCGTGGAAGGGTGCACTCTGCGCTGACTTAAAAACTGGCTGGATGGCCGAGCCCAGAGAGTGGTGGTGAATGGAGTCAAATCCAGTTGGCAGCTGGTCACGCGTGGTGTTCCCCAGGGCTCAGTGTTGGGGCCGGTCCTGTTCAGCATCTTCGTTGATGATCTGGATGGGGGCATTGAGTGCACTCTCAGTAAGTTTGCAGATGACACCAAGTTGGGTGGAAGTGTTGATGTGCTGGAGGGTAGAAAGGCCCTGCAGAGGGACCTGGACAGGCTGGATCAATGGGCCGGGGCCAACTGTATGAGATTCAACAAGGCTCAGTGCCAGGTCCTGCACTTCGGTCACAACAACCCCATGCAACGCCACAGGCTTGGGGAGGAGCGGCTGGAGAGCTGCCTGGCAGAAAAGGACCTGGGGGTGTTGGCTGACAGTGCCTGAACATGAGCCAGCAGTGTGCTCAGGTGGCTAAGAGGGACAATGGCATCCTGGCTTGTAGCAGGAATAGTGTGGCCAGCAGGACTGGGGCAGTGATCGTCCCCCTGTACTGGGCACTGGTGAGGCCACACCTTGAGTACTGTGTTCAGTTTTGGGCCCCTCACTCCAAGAAGGACATTGAGGTGCTGGACCGTGGCCAGAGAAGGGCAACGAAGCGGGTGAAGGGTCTAGAGCACAAGTCTTATGAGGAGAGGCTGAGGGAGCTGGGGTTGTTTAGTTTGGAGAAGAGGATGCTGTGGGGAGATCTTATTGCTCTGTAGAACTGCCTGAAAGGAGGTTGTAGCAAGGTGGGGATTGGTCTCTTTTCCCTAGTAACAAGGGATAGGACAAAAGGAAAGGGCCTCAAGCTGTGCCAGGGGAAGTTTAGGTTGGATATTAGGAAAAACTTCTTCAACAAAAGGGTGGTCAGACATTGGAACAGGCTGCCCAGGGAAGTGGTTGAGTCTCCATCCCTGGAGGTATTTAAAGGACGGATCGACGTGGTGCTTGAGGACATGGTTTAATGGTGGACTTGGCAGTGATAGGTTAACGTTTGGACTCAGTGATCTCAGAGGTCATTTCCAACTTTAATGATACTATGATTCTATGATTTTACGATTCTATAATGACTTCTATGGTGTCGATATGCCATATCAATGGTATTACAGTAAGAATCACCCAGATTAATGAAGAAGGAACTTTGATGAAACTGAGCAAAGTGCAGCAATGGTAGAACCGGACAAGTGCAGCGATAATGGAATCAGAACTGGCTTCAGCATGCAACAGCCCAACACCACACACCATCTCTCCTGCCCTGAAGGACTGTTATGACAGGTGGAGCCCAAAGTCATGGACTGAATGAACTCAGTGGATGTTTTAGAGGGATGGCCCATACACTAAGGCAATGATATCTGTATGTACATGTGAAAAGACAGGAAAAGTGGTGGTGATTAATTGGAATATATTGGAAAGTGTTGGACCTGGGCATGACGCAGATGGTATAGAACAAGGGCTGGATACTGTCCTGGTTTCAGCTGGGGTAGAATTAGTTTTCTTCCTAGTCACTGGTATAGTGCTGTGTGTTGGATTTAGGATGAGAATAACGTTGATAACACTCTGACGATTTAGTTGTTGCTAAGCACATCACCATGTACCAGTACTTAAAGGGTAGTTACGGAGAAGATGGAGACTCCCTTTTTCCAAGGAGTCACATGGTGAGGACAAGGGGTAATGGGTACCAGTTACTCCCAGGGAGATTCTGATTGGACATGAGGGGAAAATTTTCCACAATGAGAACAGTCAGCCATTGGAATAATCTCCCCAGGGAAGTGGTTGACTCCGCTACACTGAACACGTTTAAGACTCAGCTGGACAGGGTGCTGGGCCATCTCGTCTAGACTGGGCTCTTGCCTAGAAATGCTGGACCAGATGATCCTTGAGGTCCCTTCCAACCTGGTATTCTATGATTCTATGATTCTAGTGCTTACACTAAGTCAAGGACTTTTCAGCTTCCCATGCTCTGCCAGGGGCACAAGAAGCTGGGAGGGAGCACAGGCAGGACAGCTGACCCAGACAGGCCAACGGGCTGTCCCATACCATATGACGTCATGCTCGGTATAGAAGCTGGGGGGAGTTGGCTGGGGGGCAGTGACCACTGCTCGGGAACTGGCTGGACATCAGTCGGCAGGTGGTGAGCAATTGCATTGGGCATCATTTGCTTTGTAGATTCTGCTATTCTTATTATTACTACTACTACTCTTTTACTTTATTTCAGTTATTAAACTGCTCTTATCTCAACCCACGAGTTTTCTCACTTTTATTCTTCCAAGTCTCTCCCCCAGCCCACCGGGGCACGGGGAATGAGCGAGTGGCTCTGTGGTGCTTAGTTGCTGGCTAGGGTTAAACCATGACACTATATTACACACAGTGACCTGCTGTGACCACAAGAGAACCATTACTTAGAAAGAGACTAGTAATAACAATAGAAAAATAGAACCTTTACTGGGAATAAAAGTAGAATAACAGCCATTAAATACAAATCAAACCATGAAAAATACGATAGTGCAACCAATTAATTAAGCAATTATGGACCTTCCTCCCAATATTGGGAACTGGAGGCTTCCTAAACAATCTTCTGCAGTTTACTGCAGATTTGGACCATGAAATACTGTCCTTGCTGGACTCTGATGAACAATGCAATCAAGTAGAGGTAGTCAGCCTACTGAATGAGCAGCTAGCACTGCTGTTGCTACGTGGTGGGACATCTCTGGTGGTTTTACCTCCAACACCGCTGCCGTTCTAGGCCTGTTCTCATGCCCATTATTCGTTTCCCTTGCCACTATACTAGTATTGATTGCTCTGTACAGAAAAGACCTTCTGACTGCCAGGCTGCCCTGTGAAGGTGATGGTGCAACTAATCCTCAGAACCATTTCCAGGCAGGTGAAGGACAAGAATCCTTCGGCTGGGGCTGCACGGCTAGAAGGCGCGTCCCCTGGGTGGTGGATAGGGGATCCCTCTCTGGAGGGTGCACCGGATAAAATTGAAGAAGGTGCCGCGAACCAACGCAGCCTAAGGGAAGGCCACCCTGACAGAAAAACCACTGGCCCTCCAAGTCATGGGGGTTGGGCAGGAGGCCAACTACCTCCTCCCGGAAAAAAAATAAAAAGTTGCAGAAATGACGAGCATCAACTGTCAAAAAAAACAGGGATGGAGAAAATCAGTAATGAAGTGAGGAGGAGGAGATGGAACTGGATCGGTCATGTCCTGAGGAAAAAACCGACAGAAGACTGCGCTGTGGCCCTTGGGTGGACTCCAGAGGGAAGAAGAAAGCGGGGTCGCCCAAAAACGACCTGGCGTCGGATGGTGGAGGTTGAGAGGAATGGTGCAGGCTGGAACTCTTGGGAAGCAGCACGGCATGCAGCCGCAGACCGATTGAAGTGGAAGAACGATGTTCGCGCCTTGTGTGCCTCCTGGCACTGAGAGAATTCAGATTCAGATCAGAAGGACAAGAATGTCATCAGGATTCACCTAGGGGAATTCACACATGACCAACATGACAACCAACTTCCGCGATGGAATGTCTGGCTTTGTAGATGGTGATATTGGCTACTGTGACTTCAGGAACCCTTTCAAGACTGTCTTCTGTAAGATCCGCCTAGAGAAGCTGTCCTGTCTTCGTAAGCTTCTCCTAGAGAAGCTAAACAAGTCTGGCCTGGATGAGCAGACAGCGAGGTGGATCAAAAACTGTCCAAATGCCTGGGACCAGATGGTGGTGATCAGTGGCACACAGCCTAGTTGGAGGCCGGCCACTAGCGGTGTACCCCAGGGGTCAATACTGGCTCCAGTCCTGTTCGACATCTTCCTTAATGATCTGGACGATGGGACACAGTGCACTCTCGCCAAATGTGCAGATGACACCAGCCTGGGTGGAGTGGCTGATATACCAGAGGGTTGTGCTGCCATCCAGAGGGACCTCGACAGGCTGGAGAAATGGGCTGACAGGAACCTCACGCAGTCCAACAAGAGGAAGGACAAAGTCCTTCACCTGAGAAGGAACAACCCAAGGCACCATGGAAGGCTGGGGGCTACTCAGCCATAAAGGACCTGAAGGTTCTGGTGGACAACAACCTGAGCATCACCCAGGAATGTGCCCTTGAGTCAAAGGCAGCTAATGGCATCTTGGGCCACACCAGGACATGTGTTGCCAGCAGGCTGAGGGAGGTCATCCTTCCCTCCCTCTTCAACACTGGAGAGCTCACATGTGTAGTACCGGCTCCACGTCCTGGCTCTCCAGTACAAGGGAGACATGAACGTACTGGAGAGAGTCCAGTGAAGGGCCACAAAGCTGATTATGGGACTGGAGAGAGAGAGCTAGTATGGTTTACCATGGAAAAAGGAAGGCTGAGGGGGGATCTCATCAATGCTTAGAAATACCTGAAGAGAGGGTACAAAGAAGGCAGGGCCAGGCTCTTTTTAGTTGTGGCCAACGATGGGTCAAGAGGCAGTGCAGTCAAATTGAAACACAGGAGGCTGCTTCTGAAAAATCAGGAAACATTTTTTCACGCTGAGGGTGACTACCAGGCACATTCACGACTTTGTAGGTGATACGTGGCAGGGCAAAGGGGAAAACTGAAACTTGGACTTTGCTACTCCCCTTCCAGGGAGGATGACTTCCAGAAACAGCTTTTTACAGGAGCATTGAGGAAAAAACACACTTTCCTCTTTTGGCTACAAGTTCCAAAGCTGGAACTCAAGAGAGAAACATGCAAGTGATACAAAAGTAATATGGGCAGGTAAAACAGTAGCACACAGAGGACTGCGGGGACCTATGCAGCACGGTTATGTTAGCTGTATTTCTGGCATCTGCTGTATTGATGTTGTTTGATCTTCTGTTAGATCTTATGGTTCTTCTGTGAAGTTGCAGACACAGCTACATATGCATGTGACAGGGTTGTACTGCTCCGTACACAAACTCAGAGCCCGGCTTCACAAGGAATGAGAATAACATGCATCCCCATTTGACTGGTTGACTGGCTGCTTCCTGGAGCCTGAGACACCCACTGCTGGCCACAGCTTGTTGCTGGAGGCAGGGTTCCTGGAGACAGTGGAGGGGAAGGAAATCAATTGGGCAATGATGGGTAGAGGCTTTCTCACTCTCAGGGCTGGCAGCTTCTGCAGGCAGCCTGCAAATTACAGTATTGGTGAAAAATGGTCAACGGTATGTGGGTCAAGGGGCAGAGCGTAGTGGTGCTAACAGGAGGAGTCTTGCCCATCAGAGACCTAGGGATCCACATCACAAGTGCTCTGGAGTCAGTGTAGCCATGTTTTGTGCCCTACTGTACTGCCCGTATCACCTGACCTTCATGCCTGTGCTAGGCCATCCCTTGTGGCAGGATGAACTCCGCCAGCTAATCATGACAACAGAGCCTGGAGGAAGCAACCAGTTGTCAGTAGCGCATGGAGAAGACTGTGGTGAAGCAGGCTGTGTCCGTGCAGCTCACAGACAACCATGCTATAGGAGATATCTGCACTGCAGCCCACGGAGGACCCAGTGTTGCAGGAAATGGAGATGACCTGAAGGAACCTGCAGCCCATGAAGATCCCATGCCGGAGCAGGCTCCTGGCAGGAGCTGCAGCCCATGGAGAGAAGCCTAGACAGGAGCAAGTTTTCTGGCAGGAACCGTTGCACCCACACTGTAGCAGTCTTTTCCAGAAGGACCATACTACAAGGAGACGACCCACACTGAAGCAGGGGAAAAGCGTGAGGAGGAAGGAGTGGCAGAGCCAGTGTCAGGAACTGACCGCAATCCCTCTTCCTCATCTCCCTGCACTGCCTGGGGCAGGGAGCAGGTAGAAGTCTCAGGGATGAAGGAGTAAAGTTGAGCCAGGGAAGAAGAGGGGGGCCCAGGGTGGTGGTGGGGGGTTGTTAATTTTGTCATCATTTCTCATTATCCTACTCGAATTTAAATTGGCAATATGTTAATTCCCCCCCTGTTCTTCTTTGCCTGTGATTGGTAAGCAATCTACCTGTCTATTTTGTCACAGGCGCTTTTTTATCTTATTTTCTCCTCGTGTCCAATTGAGGAAGGGGAGTGAGAGAGCAGCTTGATGGGCATTGGGCCGCCACCCAAGGTTAACTCACTGGAGTGGCGGAGGCAGCCAGTGGCATCCTGGGTGGCACCGGAAGGCGCGTTGCAAGTAGTTTGCGGTAGGTGATCCTTCCCACCTATTCAGCACTGCTGAGGTCACACCTGGAGTACTGAGTCCAGCCTTGGGCTCCCAACTACAAGAGAGACATGAACATAGTGGAGAGACTCCAGCAAAGGGCCACGAAGACGACTAAGTGTTTGGAGCATCTCTCCTATTAGGAAAGGCTGAGAGAGCTGTGACCATTTACCCTGGAGAAAAGAAGGCTCGGGGGGGAATCTCATCAACATACAGAAATAGATAAACAGAGGGTGCAAAGAAGACAGGGCCAGGCTCTTTGCAGTGGTCCCCAGTGACAGGACAAGAGGCAATGGCAACAAACTGAAACACAGGAGGCTCCATCTAACATCAGAAAACACTTTTTCAGTGTGAGAGTGAGCAAGCACTGGCGCTGCTTGCCCACGGAGCTTGTGGAGTCTCCATGCTTGGAGATATTCCAAAGCTGCCTGGACGTGGCCCTGGGCAACCGGCTCTGCTTGAGCAGGGATGTTGCACCAGGTGACCTCTGGAGGTCCCTTCCAACTTCAACCATTCTGTGAAAACACAATACCCTGGGCATAGCAGGGTAAACGGAAGCAGGCAACTCCCACCACCTGCCTTCGGGGACAAGGGACAAAGTGTGGAAATGACCCCTCTCGTACCACCTTCCCCGGCTTTGTGTGCCACAGAGATCCCTGTCCCTCCAATCCCCAACCCCAGGTACTCCCTCCGTCTCTTGCAGACTGTTTTTGCCCTTGTTTCCTGCAGGGCTGCAGGGCTGTCCTGCTGGGGACCAGTGCCACTGGGCTGCGTCCACTGTCCATTCCACGCTGAAGAAAGAGCAGAGGTGGGCAGTGGGACATGCTTGTAGGGAAGTACTGGGGCTGCAGGGACATGTGCAGGTCCTCAGGAGACGGGTCTCCTCATCCTGCTTATCTAGGATGGGAAAAACCCCAGGGACGCAAGAGTCCACATAGCCAGAACAGCTTCATCTCACCTTCCCATGGCATTCCCTACATCCACTCTGTCTTTTCCCCTGTCACCCCTGCCTGGCCCACCATCACCCTACTCTATGCCCCAGAAACAGCCCCATCACACCCTTGGCGCTGTTCTGTCTTGAGACTACCCTGAACTCAAAAGCCAAGGTGTGCTAAAGATAAAGTGGCTGGCATTGCCAGGGCACCCTTGGGTGTCGTTTCCTGCCGTTCCTGCCAGGACACTAGAAGGTGTACTTCAGCTCCAGTGTGGTGATGCCCAGCTGTCCTGGTTTCAGCTGGGATAGAGTCAATTTTCTTCTTAGTAGCCGGTATAGAGCTGTGTTTTGGATTTAGTATGAGAATGCTGTGCTTGCATGTGCGGCTTTTGCTTTCCCTATTAAACTGTGTTTATCTCAACCCATGAGTTTTCTTACTTTTACTCTTCCGAGTCTCTCCCCCATCCTACCGGGGGGGGGGGGGGGGGCGTGACTGAGCAGCTGTGTGGTGCTTAGTTGCCAGCTGGCGTTAAACCACGACACTAGCATACAGCAGTTATGGATGGCATTTTGGAAAACGTCTTGTGGGTGACAGGGCCTAGGTGGCTGCAGGAGGCTGACAAACATGTGCCCTGTGGGCCCAAGGGGACACTGCCAGTACCAGGCCACAGGAATACAGCAGAAGACGGACCTGGAAGCACACCACAGGTTCAGTACGTGCCCTACTCACCCCTGCCTGGCAGACCTCCTCAGCTGGATCTTGTCACCCTTAAACATGCCTGAAACCCAGCAGGGATGTTTGCCCATCACTTCACTCCAACCGGCTCATGGCAACAGGTCAAGTGGAAATGATGGGAGCGGGAAACACGGTAGCCAAAGTCCAAGCGATTTGGGTGCTTCTAGTGGTCCTGACCAGAAGACTGTTTTCCAGGAAGGAGCTGGTGATCCGCCTCCTAAGTTGACCTGAGTGGGCACAGGCATGTATTGGGCTGCACATAGCTCAGGACTTTCTGCAGTGCTCTGTGCTGCACATTCCCCTGTCACAGGATGAACTCAGCCGTCAAATGATAGTGGAGCCTGGAGTTGCCACCCATGTGGCGTCAGCCCCGTTCGATGTTCTTCTCTTCTACTACAGCTCCAGTGCTGGGTAACAGTGACGTTGCTGTATCAGGTGGTGAATAAAACTGTTGCTACTGTCTCACCTCTCACTCACTCTGTAAGATAACGTGAAACTGGACGTGGAAGAAGGACGAGACTCTTCTGCATCATTGCTCAGGACAGAGCTACCCAACTGAGGACATGCCGTAGGCGTTTTTCTAGGCCCTGCTTAAATGTTGATAAAATTAGGCATTGTATTGTGGGGTACAATACACCGTACAATGTGTTGTGGGAGAGTGCACATAGTGCCCAGAGTGAGAGCATTCGTAAGCCATCTGTAGTGGCTGATCATGCTATGGCTGCCAAGCTCACATGGGAAAGTCCTGAAAAGGAAACCAATATCAGCCTTCCTGGGATTGTGCCCATAAGTGTCCATAATTCCTCATATCCTCCAAACAGCTAAGAATTACACCTAGCAGTTCACTCAGAGCATGCAAAACATTGCATGAAGTGAGAGGTGGCTGGAGTGCTAGGATTGGGAGAGGGAACCCTACATCCTCTGGACAGTCAAACTCTGACAGCCCGCTCACAGCTGGTCAGTCCACCGGTGGCACAGCAAACCCACACATTGGCATCTGCAGAGGTCAGACTGCAAACAGCTGCCTTAGCAGCATTGGCCAGCGTGTGGACCACGGGATGCTGGGCTGGCATGGGTACATGCCAGAGCACATGGCCTAAATAACAGTGCACAGCCTCCTTAGGTCAAAGTAGGCAACCAGCTGCTATGAAACAAGAATTGCTGAGTCTGGCCCAAGAACAGCCCTGGCACCAGAATCCAGGGTTCCCGGAAAAGGAGAAACCCCATTTCCCTCCCTCCATCCCCCTGAAGACCGTGAGCTTTTGTCACGTCCCACCTGGGGAGGAGGGGAGAGGAGTGACAAAGATTCGCAAATCCTCTCAGTGTGGATTAAGGTGGGCCAACACTCAAGGTCCGTACACAAACACCAGCTTTAATAGAAAGCTTCTATAGAGACAAATATTGGGTACAAATATTCGATACCCGCCAACCCTCTCAGTTATATTCACCCCAGCTATGCGGTTTTACAGAAAGTCAAGGTAGGCTATGCAGTACTTTACTTCAATTTAACAACTTTAACAGCTTAATCACCTTAGGAAAAGTTAAAAAGAGAGAGAGAGAGAGAGAGAAAAGAGAATCACCAGTCCTGGATCCAGCGTTGGTCCTGCCAACAGGGGTATTCGGTGAGGGAAGAAAAAGAGTGAGGAGAAGTGAAGGTTCTTATAGAGATGTTGATTCTGCGCAGGGTGCTCGGTGATAATAATTCCACAAATCACGCACACACGAGCATGAGCACGAACGTAAACACAAGTACCGGTACACACACGAGTACTGGTACACACACACACAAACTACAGCACATTTATCAGGCTACATGATTAGTATAAACCCGCCTAAATTTACACTTATTGGTTAGTGATTAACACTTCGTACACTATTGGTTTACTGTATTTAAATTAGCCTCGCTTGCTATGTAAATTAGCACGCATGCTCCTTTCAGGTGTGGGGGGGCAAGTCTTTTCGGTCCTGAATTGAGTCGGTGGTCGTGATCTCCCCTCGCCACCTTTACCTTTCACCTACTTTCTGCAGTTTTATCTTCTCTGGCCACTGTCCAGTCTTTGGTGCCAAGATGTTCACTTTTGTCTCCTTGTTAGCTCTTCTTCAAGGTTAGAGCCGTTAGTTTTACACAGTTTGTTATCTTTTAGCTCCCTCCCAAATTCCTTTCCCAAGGCACAAGTGGTTAGTAGTTTTGCTAATTGGAACATTACATCAGCGACCAGTCAGACCAAGAGGAGCGATACCAGGACTGTCCCCCAGGCAGTAGGTGTGGGGGGGAATAAGACGCTTCACAGACCATGGGGAATGGGGCCGAGGCAAGGCAGTCCTCTCTCCACAGGACTCCCTCCCTCACCCTCACTCCAGGGTACTGTCCGGTCCTGGGTCCTAGCGACCGTCACTCTGCATTGTGGTTTTAGCACCAGGCTGTTTGAGACATCTTGTTGTTTTACATTAGCAGTTCTCTACAGCTTTTTCTCGCCTCCCCATGGGAGGAGGGTAGATCTTGCATGAGAGACAGTTTCCCTTTGTCCTTGCCAAGCTGGGAGTGGCGAGACCCCCTTTTCTGCCCCTAGCACAGCCCCGCACCACCCCAGGAAACACAGGGACCTCTCAAAGAGTATTGTCCCGCTGTCCTTCTCCTTGCCCTTGTTCCTGCTGATGTGCTGTGACCTTGGTACCAAACTGGCCTGTGACAAGCGCTTGTGTCCATGAAAAGGGAGGGGGGAGAAGTGGGAGAAGCACAGAAAGCCCTGAAACAGGACTCCAAGCAGAGCAGGACTGTTCACCCAGGGCTTCACTGCAGCCAGCATAGCAACCTGTCGGGTGGGGTGGGGGGGTGGAGACGGGAAACGTTACAGGAAACACCCCCGATTAGAGGTGAAGCCTGTCCATGGGCCTGCTAAGGAGGGGAGGAGAGGTGGGCAAAAGGACCTGTCTGCAGCACTGCTGGGATCAGCCCGTGGTGCGTAGTGATGCCTGGACTCTCCCGAGGCCTGCCAATGCTCCCCTCCAACTCCTGTGTTCTCAGGCGGCCAAGAGGGACAATGGCATCCTGGCTTGTATCAAGAATAGTGTGGCCAGCAGGACCGGGGCAGTGATCGTCCCCCTGTACTCGGCACTGGTGAGGCCACACCTCGAATACTGTGTTCAGTTTTGGGCCCCTCACTCCAAGAAGGACATTGAGGTGCTGGAGCGTGGCCAGAGAAGGGCAACAAAGCTGGTGAAGGGTCTAGAGCACAAGTCTTACGAGGAGAGGCTGAGGGAGCTGGGGTTGTTTAGTTTGGAGAAGAGGATGCTGAGGGGAGACCTTATTGCTCTCTACAGCTACCTGAATGGACGTTGTAGCGAGGTGGGGGCTGGTCTCTTCTCCCAGGTAGCAAGCAACAGGACGAGAGGAAACAGCCTCAAGTTGTGCAAGGGGAGATTTAGATTAGATATTAGGAAAAAATTCTTCATGGAGAGAGTGGTTGGGCATTTGAACATCCTGCCCAGGGAAGTGGTGCAATCACGGTCCCTGGAAGTATTCAAAAAACATGTGGATGGGGTGCTTAGGGACATGGTTTAGAGGTGGACCTGGCAGTTAGGTTAACAGCTGGATGGCATCAGCCAAGGAACAAGGCTCGCGGGGGATTTCATTGACATATAAAACCATATGAAGGGAGGGTGCAAAGAAGGCAGGCCCAGGCTCATTTCTGTGGTGCTCAGTGACAAGTCAAGAGGCCAGGCACACCAACAGAAACACGGCAGGATCCATCTAAACTTCAGGAAACACTTTTTCACTGTCAGGGTGACCGAGCACTGTCCCAGGTTGCCCACAGAGGCTGTGGAGTCTCCAGGCTTGCAGATATTCCAAAGCTGCCTGGGCATGGTCCTGGGCACCTGGCTCCAGCTGGCCCTGCTTGAGCAGGCAGGATGGACCAGATGCCCTCCTGAGGTGCCTTCCAACTTCATCCTTCCTGGGATTCTGTGAAAGACTCACAGGCACATTGGCGACTTTGCAGGTGATATGTGCCATGGTAAACGGGAAAAGTGAAACTCAGACTTTACTACGTAAAGGCTATATCCTGGATTTGCATTGATTGCAGTTCTGGCTGTGGTTACATGCCAGGTTTCATTGAAGGCGAAATCTTCTGTTGTTTTATCGTCAGTATGGGGTGTTCTGAGTCGGGAAGAGCTGGCTTTGGTTGGGTCATCAGGTCACATTGACCCTGAGGTAAAAGCTCACAGTCTCAGGACGTGTTCGTTCTTCTAAGCAAGTGGTATTGCAGTGAGCATGTTGCCTTTCAGAGCTAGGGCCCTGATGACTGCCAGAAACAGCTTTTTACAGGAGTGCTGAGGAAAAATCACTTTCCTCTTCTGGCTACAAGTTTCAAAGCTGGAACTCAGGAGAGAAATATGCCAGTGATACACAAGTAATGTGCGTGGGTAAAACAGTAGCACACAGAGGACCGGGCAGAGCAATTCAGCATGGTAATGTTTGCTGTATTTCTGGTGTCTGCTGTATTTATGGTGTGTGGTCTTCTGTTAGACCTTATGGTGTGGTGTTCTTGTGTAAAGTTGCAGATACAGCTACGTATGCATGTGACGAGCTTGTACAACCACGTACACAAATCCAGACCCTGGCTTCAGAAGGATGGGCAATAACATGCATCCCCATTTGACCGGCTGACTGCCTGCTCCCTGGAGCCTGAGAAGCCAACTGTGGGCCACAACTTGCTGCTGGAGGCAGAGTTCTTGGACAGCGTGGAGGGCAGGGAATTGAACCACCGCCAAAGGCCACTGCCAGAGGATTGCAGGGGGTCCATGGCGGCATGTTGGCCGTGCAGGAGGTCAGGAGGAAAGACTAGAGGTCTTCCCCCCAGTCAGAAACCCAAGGACGCAAGAGTACTCCCAAGGCATTTCCAGCTCCCACAGCTGTCTCTTCAAAGCTCTGGCTGGCCATCAGGACTGATGCTGTCCTTTCAGGCTCCCCAGAAAGGGCATAAGAAAGTGGAGCAGAAGAGGAGCCAGCTTTTCTCCCAGAATGGCAGAAGAGCTGAGGCTGTCATGGACCTCTGGAAAAGACCTATTTTGTTGAGGCTGTCATGGACCTCTGGAAAAGACCTATTTTAACCCTCCTGCTCAAAGCAGGGTCAAATGCTGTTGAGTAGGTGTACTGGGTCTGCTTGGGATGGAGTTAATTTGCTTCATGGAAGCCTGTATGGGCAGCTGCGATGTTTTGTGACCAAGACCGTGTTGATATCACACCAATGTTTTAGCTGTTGCTGAACAGTGCTCACACAGCATCAAGGCCTTCTTGTACAGCTCACCACAACTGGCCAAAGGGATATTCCATACCACATGAAGCCATGTGAAGCAATAAACCTGGGGGAAATAAGGAGCACATGGGGATATTGGGAGTTAGGACATTTGTCTTTCCCAAGTAACCACTATGCGTGATGAAGCCCTGCTTTCCTGGAAATGCCCAAACATCTGCCTGCCATGTGGATGTCGGGAATGAATTCCTTATTTTCCTTGGTTTCTGCATGCAGCTTTTGCTTTGCTTATTAAACTCCCTCTATCACAACACAAAAGTCTTCTCACTTTTACCCTTCCGATTCTCTCCCCGCATCCCACTGTGGTTGACTAAGCGAGCAGCGGTGTGGGACTGAGCTGCTTAGCGGGGTTAGGGACGGCAGGCTGCCCACAACCTTGTGCTGTTCAGTTTTGAATACCTCCAAGAATGGAGGCTACACCGCCTCAGGTATCTACACACACTGACAAATCCCCCCCTAGCATTTCCTTCTCCACGCTAAACAAACCCAGTTCTCTCAGGCTCTCCTTGTATGTCAGATGCTGCCTTCCTCATCTTCATGGCCTTTCATTGCATTTGCTCTGGTGTGTCCACGTCTTTCCTGTGCTGGGGAGCCCAGGACTGGACGCAGTAGTCCACAGTCTCACCAGTGCTGAGCTCAAGAGCAGTCCATCCCAACGAGCAGCTACAATTGCCAGGAGGCCTGCATGGATAAGCAAGGCAAGGCAAAATGCAGGTCCACTGCTGAATAGGGTGGGGACCTGGTGACACAGGACATGGAAAACGCCTGAGGTCCTGAATGCCTTATTCCCCACGGTCTTTACTGGCAAGAGTGGCCTTCAGGAATCCCAGGTCCCAGAGTCCAGGGAGAAAGGCTGGAGCAAGGAACATGTCACAGCCCACTTATCTAGTCCAGAATCAGTAGCTTTGTCTCTGATGTTTCCAGGGAGGTCAGTGCTGAAAGCAGAACTAAATTCAGAATACACAACATCCACTCGCTCCTCATCCACCAAGACTCATCGTCTTATTGCAGAAGGCTTGAAATTTGGTCAAGCACGGTTTCCACTTCACAAACCCAAGCTGACTGTGAGTGAGGAAGGAGAGGGTGTTGTTGGCAGAAGCAGCAACTCTTCAAGACAAGAAAAGGAATGTCCTGCCTGGAGACAGGGAAAGGATCCAATGAGGAACAAGAAGACCCCAGACCCAAATATTACTATTGGACCCAACCGTCGCATCACAGGAGGGGAACTTAGACTGTAAGGGTCTAATTGCCCAGGGACCTCTTTGTTCGGGGTCACCCTCCAGAGGCACCCAGCTCGAGCTGCTCTTCACCGCTGTACCACTCAAGAAATTCACCTGGCGTACGCTGTCAGTGAGGAAGGAGAGGGGGAGAGGAGCTCCAGGCAGCGGAGCACAGATTCCCCTGCAGCCCATGGTGAAGACCATGGTGACACACGTTGTCCCCCTGCAGCCCATGGAGGTCCACGGTGGAGCAGATATCCACCCTGCAGCACATGGAGGACCCCACTCAGGAGTAGGTGGATGTGTCCTGAAGGAAGCTGTGACCCTGTGGAGAGCTCACGCTGGAACAGGCTCCAGGCAGGAACGGCAGTCCTGGGGAGAGGAGCCCATGCTGGAGCTGAATTTCTGGTAGGACCTGTGCCTCGCAAGGGATCCATGCTGGAGCAGTCTGTTCCTGAAGGACTGCAGCCCATGGAAAGGACCCATGCTGGAGGAGTTTGGGAAGAACTGCAGCCCACAGGAAGGACCTGCATTGGAGAAGTTCATGAAGAACTCTGTCCCATGGGAAGGACCCTACACTGGAGAAGGGGAACAGCATGAGAAGGAAGGAGTGGGAGATACAACGTGCAATGAACTGACTGCAACCCCCATTCCCCGTCCCCCTGCACAGCTCAGGGGGAGGAGGTCGAGAAGCTGGGGGTGAAGTTGAGTGTGGGAAGAAGGAAAGGGGGGTGGGAAGGTGTTTTAGATTTGTTCTGATTTCTCATTCTCGTACTCTGATTTGATTGGCAACAAATTTAATTAATTTCCCTAAGCCAAGTTGGTTTTGACTCTGGTGGCTCATCTCCCTGTCCTTTCCTCAACCTATGAGCTTTTCATTGTATTTTTTCCCCCTGTCCAGTTGAGGAGGGGAACTGAGGGAGTGGCTTGGTGGGCACCTGGTGGCCAGCCAAGGTCAACCCACCACCCCTGGTCTACTTCTTCTTCCTGATCAGGTGACCTGTAGCACCCACCCACCACAATGTCAGTCATGCTGATCTGCCCCCTGTCTTTCCTAAACAGCCTGGCTCCATCCACTACAGCACTCCTGTGAGATACCGCGCTGCATCGCCAGGATCCCAGAGCTCTACAGCCAAGCCAGGGAGCAAAAACTGGGCCATGCAGGACAGGAGCCCAGGCAACGTGCACTAACCTGCACTTCACCACACAGCCTCTGAAGTTCCCACAGTAGATCCTCCTGCATCAGAAGTGCTCTCAGCCCTTCAACCACACTTCCCTTCACCACCTTCTACTGCAAGCATGCAAAGGTCTCTTTCCTGCACCTGCCGTTGCGTGACACCAACCTCTCATTAGCAGCTGCTAGAAAGAGATGCTGAGAGATCTGTATTCTCTGTCAGTCGGTTTTTGGTCCACTCTGCTGCTGAGCCGCTCCAGGGTGAGCCTAGCACCACAGTAATACACTGCTTCATCCCCTTGCTTTGCTGCCTGGATCTGCAGCATGAATCTGTTCTGGGAGCTCTCCACTGATCCCTTAAAGCGATCCTGGAAACCTTCTCCATAGGCATAATCCCCTTGGCAAATCCAATCCAGAGAGCCATGTGGTCCCTGCCGGTACCAGAACATAGAGTAGCTGCTCATGCTGTCTCCACTCATGCTGCACTGGAAGGTGACTCCGTCTCCCTCTCGCACGGCCAGTTTCCTGACGTGTTGCTCCAAGGCCACCTGGCCAGTGACTGCTGCAGACAGCAAAAATAAGCTGTGATCAGTCCAAGATTCAGCAAAGGTCAGCGCAGCGCTGGTCAGGGCACTGTGATGGCACTGGACTAGTGGGAGGACTAAATCCTTCTCTTTGAATCCAGCTGACAAAGATGGGCAGGAAAATAGAGCTGGTACCAGGAGTCGGGGCTCACAAGGAGGGAGACACCATGTTCCCCTCCCTCCTTTTCCCTCTCAGACAATGAACTTTTTCTGATTTTCCCATTCAAAGCAGGAAGGGTTTGCACCATGGGGGACAAATCCCTTTGACTCTCCTGTCCCTGAAACTGCTCTAAATGAGCACGGGACCACTCACAGGCAAGTGGGGCTTGGGCCCTATGCTGCCATCCTCAACCTGGTCTTTGCAACATGGCTTGCAGTGCCCCATGAGCGGAGTGCCAGTCCAAGGGCAAAGCATTAGGTCCCAAGAGGTGGGAGTAGCAGGTAGGTGCCCTGCCTGTTCCCACACCACAGAGGAGGCAGGCTAGATGGAGGTGTCTAACTCATGGTTAGAAGAGGAGGAGGGCTGTTCCCACTGTGCTCTGCAGGGATGGGTGCGGAGGTCCGGCCAGAGGCAGGTCAGGCTGCAAGCTGTCACCACAGCTCCATAGACCTGTGTAAAGCACAGGGCCATGCACACTTCCTGAGCAGGGGCATCACCCCTTCCTTGCACTTACCTGCGATGGGCAATAACCCCCAGCACAGGGCAGTCCACATGGCCAGGCGCGCTCTGGCTCGCCTCTCGCCACCTTCACTCTGCCTGCAGAACAGCTCTGCCCACATCTCCCCTGGCTGTGCCTCTGTCACTGCAGGCAGTCCTCGTCCCTCCTAGTCACTCCCTCAGTCTATGACAACAGTGAGGGCGAGAGGCAGGGGCTGGAGGAGAGGAAGAAGTTGAAGCTGTTGGCGCACTCCTGAGTGCCTTTCACCCTGCAGGGTGCAATAACAGAGCGCTCGCTTGGCAGGAAAGCCTCTGGTGGGCAAATGGTGATGTGTGGCTCTAGAGCCACCCGCAACCTTCCTCTGAGGAAGGACAGCAGGGTGCTGCTGGGACTGTGGACCTGGCCCTGGGGGTGGCAGGTTGTCCTCCCAGTGGCCCCCTGTCCCTTGGTGCTGCTGAGATGCTGCTCCTGGATGGGTCTCCCATGAGCCCAGCTCCACTTGGACAGGACACTCCACTGGAGATGTGCTCCCCACCCTGCTCCCTCCACTCCAGCCCACCACCCTACTCCTCCATTTCCTCCCTCGTGTTGACACTTCTCCACCTGCTTCTTCCTTGGCAAGAGCCTCCCACACCCTCCAAGCAGAAAAGGCCCTACAGGGCTCTGGGCAGGTGAGATCTGGCTTGTCCTTGGTGATGAAGGTCTGGGATCAATGTGCAGGCTCAAGCCTCCCAACTTATCTACCAAAACTCATGTGCACAGGACTCGGCGGGGACCAGGCTGTTGGGGCTGCTCAGCAGTGCAGGGACACTCCTTTCCCTTTGCTCATCCTGCTCAGCAGGAGCCCAGAGCTCCCCCTAGGGCCTTTGCAGCCACAGGATGAGACACCTACTGAGCACTGACACAGTGTCACCATCTTGACTGGGACCACCAGTTAGGGGAACACCTCCCACTCCACACTGGCCCTCCACAGACTGTCTGAATCCTTCCCCTCCCCTCGCTTTTCCTGGGTGTCCCACCCTGGACCCTTGGGGAGGGGATCCAGGACAGGCGTGGGAAGGGGAGTTGCAGAGGGTAGAGGAGCCCACTGAAACTGGAGGCTTGAGGATGGGAAAAGCACCAGGGGGGTGCAGGGCCGGGGTGGCCTACGGTGCACAGGGACACTTGCAGCTGCCCCAGCATGGTAAGACATGCCGGGTTCCCTATGGCTCCAAGCCCATGGAGGGCTGGAGTTGTGGCCCCGGCCACCCTCCACATCCTTCTTGTTGGGATTCCCCTACAACATTCCATGCTGGATCTCATTGCACACACATGAGCATATATGCACATGGAGCCAACACTAACAACACAACAAAGAGACTGTTCATCATGTCCAGGGGAAAAGACACTCTGCAGCTCAGCCCCTGCTGTGGCACTGCTCTGAGGCTCCCTCAACAACATCAGGTTTCAAAACTCTATTCAGCTCTAGCTTTCCATGTTCACATTTGAGTTCTTCAGTGCTCGCTTTGCTTCTTCCAAAAACAACCGGAAGAGAGACGGAGAAGGAAGAAGAAGGTTAGCAACATGTTCATGATTTGGTGCATGCTGGAGGGAGACTCTGCTGCTGCTGCTACTGCTGCTGCTGCAGCACCTCTGTGCCTGTTTCTGGGAAAAGCCAGCCCAGTCTAGTCTTGAGAAGCCTTCTTGCAGCCTACCACAAATGACCTGGCTGGATTTAACCCACCTCCTTCCAATTCTGCGCTGGCCCTGACTGTGTTTCAAGCACGGTGCCCTTTCCCAGCTCGCTGGTGCTGCAGAAATAGGTGGCCCTGTCTGCAGCTGTGGGCGAGAGCACCTCCAGTGACAGCTGGTTCCTGGAGGGGTCTGCAGAGCTGGGGACTCGCGTCTGCAAGGATGAAGCAATGTGCTGGAGTCCCGTGAAAGGATACTGCAACGCTATCTGCTGCAGCTCTCTGCCAGGAGCCTGCCGGATCCAGTCCCAAGCGTAGCTGCTGTCGCTGATGGGGACACCAGAGATGTGGCAGGTAAGTGTGAGAGACTACGAGACCTTCCCTACCGTGGGGCCTCAGGCCTCTGTCTGCACCTGAGAAAGGGCACCTGTGACCCCGGGACACAGGGACAAACAGGCAGCGATAGCTCAGGCTGACATACTTGGGAGAATCCAGCAAAGGGCCACGAAGATGACGAAAGGTCTGGAGCATTTCTCCTGTAAAAAAAGCTGTGAAAGGTGGGACCGTTTACCCTGGAGAAACGAAGGGTCGTGGAGGATCTCATAAATGTACAGAAATACCTGAAGAGAAGGTGCAAAGAAGACTGGGTGTCTTGGTTTCAGCTGGGATGGAGTTAATTTTCTTCCGAGTAGCTGGTAGAGTGCTGTGGTTTGGATTGCATATGAGAATAATGTTGATAACACACTGATGTTTTACTTGTTGCTAAGCAGTGTTTACACTGGTCAAGGACTCTTCAGCTTCCCACGCTCTGCTGGGTGCACAAGAAGCTGTGAGGGAGCATAGGCAGCTGACAGCTGACCCAGACTGGCCAAAGGGCTACTCCATACCGTATGACATCATGCTCACTACATAAAGCTGGGGGAAGAAGAAGGAAGGGGGGGACATATGGAGTGACGGTGTTTGGCTTCCCAAGAAACGGTTACGTGTGATGGAGCCCTGCTTTCCTGGAGATGGCTGAACACCTGCCTGCCAATGGGAAGTAGTGAATGAATTCCTTGTTTTGCTTTGCTTGTGTGTGCGCCTTTTGCTTTACCTGTTAAACTGTCTTTGTCTCAACCCACAACTTTTCTCCCTTTTACTCTTCCGATTCTCTCCCCCTTCCCACCAGGGGGGACTGAGTGAGCGGCTGCATGGCGCTTAGTTGCTGGCTGGGGTTCAACCATGACACTGGGCCAGGCTCTTCTCAGTGGTGCCCCGTGACAGGACAAGGGGCAATGGCCACAAACAAAACACAGGAGGGTCCCTCTGAGCGTCAGAAAAAACTTCTTCAGGGTGCGAGAGAGCAAGCACTGGTGCAGGTTGACCACGCAGCTTGTGGAGTCTCCACACTTGGAGATATTCCAAAGCTGTCTGGACACAGCCCTGGGCAACCGGCTCTAGGTGGCCTTGCTTGTGCAGGGATGTTGCACCAGGTGACATCCAGGGGTCCCTTCCAACCTCAACCATTCTGTGAAACAGGGCTGCAAGACCATGCTAACCTCTCCTGTGTGGCACCCTCATACGCCTCCACCATGCCTGTCCACTCTAGCTGGGATGGGCAATGGCCTCGTGCATACGTGACCCCACATGGCCAGAGCCGTTCCTGCTCACCTCTCCCCAGCTCCTCTCCGCCCACGCAGCTGCTCTGCTCAGGTTTCCCACATCTCTCGACCACTGACAGCACCCAGCCACAATGAGACCCCTTCTCCCTGACCCCAGGCACGGTCAACTTGCTGACTCGCCCCTGAGATGGGCTGTGACCCCCGTGAACATGCACCAGGGGAGAGCAGGAGAGGAGGAAGCTGATGTTGTTGGGGCACCCCGCAGGTGTCCCTCACTGTGGTCCCTGCAGGGTGCAGTAGCAGAGCGCACTGTCCCCCAGCTCCAGCCCAGTGATGGTCAGTGTCCCAGAGCTCTTGTCAGCCTGGCAGGAAAACCTCTTGCGGGCAAAAGGGGCTGTGTGGCTGTAGGAGCCTCCCCGGCCCTTGCTCTGCAGCAAGTACTGCAGGGGCCCACCGGGACGCTGCTGATACCAGGCCACATAAATATAGGAGGCGTTGGAGCTGTAAGTGCATCGTAAGGTCCCGGTATTCCCTGCTCGCCACCACACTGCAGACCTCGTCGCTTGGATCTCATCACACTGAAATGCACCTGAAACAAAAGCAGGGCTGGTCCCCCACTGCTTTGCTCTCACTGGCACCAGGAAACGGCCTACGAGGGGGGCCATGGGAGCAGACTTTGGCGTTGATGAAGCTTTTTTGGTGCCCCAGGGAAGAAGAGGGCCACGGGAAGGCAGAGAGGGGCTGCAGGCAGGCAGAGTGGCCAGCCTGGTTGGGTGACAGAAACACATAGAACCACCTCCACAGAATAAAACTCTGCATTTGGGACTCAGGAGATGGAAATTAGAAGTGCTGGCAAAGGAGCTCCTGCAGACAGGCCAGGACCACCTGCGGTGTGCAGTGATGGCACCTGACTCCTTGGGAACAGTCCTGAGCTGCCCCAGCACTCGCCTGCCCTGCAGATTGTGCACCCTGGGCCAGGCCCCAGCACCTTTCTGTTCAAGCTCGGCTGGATTTCCTGTCGCCGTGGGAATGGCACAGAAGTAGCGGGCAGAGTCCCGGGGGTGCAGGGCACGCAGGGAAAGAGACGACTCAGACTGGGAATTGTCCCGGGACACTGTGGCTCGACCCTCCACTGCTGCCCCGTAATTCTTGGTACTACCCTCGTAGTTGCTGATGTAGGACACCCACTCGAGTGTGCCACCGGGTGCCTGACGGTACCACCGCACTGGATAGCTCCAGAAGGTGAGGCCGTACCCGCGGCAGGAGAGGAGCACGGAGTCCCCGGGCGCTCGCAGCCCTCCGCCGGCCTCCACCAGCCTCAGCTGCGCCCACACCCCTGCGGACGGAGAGTGCAGGCAGCCGGGCAGGGCGCGCCCACGGCCCGAGGACCTTCACCCGCCGCCCCGCCGCCCCGGCACAGCCCCAGCCGCCACCCCCCTCTCTCCCGCCCAAGCCCCGCGCCCGGGGCAATGCCCCGCCTGCCCTCCTCGGGGCTGAGCCGCGCCTGCTCCCGACGCTGCGGCCCGACCCGCTACCCGACAGCCTCCCCCTGCCCCTGCCTCTCCCTCTCCCGCCCATGCCATCTGCTCCCCGCTTCTATGACTAAGAGCATCGTCCAGACACTCCTTGCACTTTGACAGCCTTCGTGCCCTGGCCACTTCCCTTGGGACACTCTTAGAGTCACTGACCACCCTCTCAGTAAAGAACCTTTTCCTAATTCCCAGTCTGATCTTCCCGTGATACAGCTTCATTCCATTTCCTCGTGTCCTATCGCGGGTCACCAGAGAGAGGAGATTGGCACCTCCCCCTCTGCTGCCTGCCTTGAGGAACTTGTGGACTGTGATGAGGTCACCACTGGGCGACGAGGTTACCCCTCAGCCTTCTCCATGCTGAACAAACCAAGTGACCTCAGCCACTCCTTCTTAAGTCTTCCCCTTGAGGCCTCTCCTGGTTTGAGCTGGGATAGAGTTAATTTTCTTCCGAGTAGCTGGTAGATTGTTGTGTTTTGGGTGTAGGATGAGAACAATGTCGATAACACACTGATGTTTTGGTTCTTGCTAAGTAGTGCTAAGTTGCTGCTAAGTAGTTGCTAAGCAGTGCTTACACTAAGTCAAGGACTTTTCAGCTTCCCATGCTCTGCCAGGTGCACAAGAAGCTGGGACGAGCACAACCAGGACAGCTGGCCCAAACCGCAAAAGGGCTATTCCATACCATATGATGTCATGCTCAGTATATAAGCTGAGGGAAGAAGAAGGAAGGGGAGGGGACATTCGGCATGATGGTGTTTGTCTTCCCAAGTAACCGTTATGCGTAATGGAGCCCTGCTTTCCTGGGGATGGCTGAACCCCTGCCTGCCGATGGGAAGCAGTGAATGAATTCCTTGTTTTGCTTTCTTTGCGTGCACAGCTTTTGCTTCACCTATTAAACTGTTCTATTTAATTTTACTTTAATTATTAAACTGTTCTCACCTCAGCCCTAGAGTTTTCTCCCTTTTAATCTTCCAATTCTCTCCCCCATCCCACCAGTGGGGGGGAGTGAGCAAGCAGCTGTGTGGTGCTTAGTTGCTAGCTGGGGTTAAACCACGACACCTTCTCTGTGCTGCACCACAACAAGGCCTTTCACCATCTTGGCCACCCTCCTCTGGACACACTCTCATAGTCTGATGTCCTTCTTATATTGAGGTGCCCAAAACTGCACAGAGTACTCGAGGTGGGGCCGCACCAGTGCAGTACAGAGGGGGACAATCACCTCCCTCAACCACCTAGCTAGGCAGGGCTTAATGCACCCCAAGACACGGTTGGCTCTTTTGGCTGCCAGGGCACACTGTTGACTCATTCAACTTGCCATCAACCCCAATCCCCAGATCTCTCTCTGAGGGGCTGCTCTCCAGCCTCTCATTCCCCAATTTGTACATTTAACCAGGATTGCCCTGTCCCAGGTGGAGAATCCAGCACTTGCTCTTGTTAAATTTCATACAGCTGGTGACTGCCCAGCTCTCCAGTCTAGCCAGATCTCTCTGTAAGGCCTCTCTACCCTCGAGGGAGTCTACAGCTCCTCCCAGTTTACTATCATCGGCAAACTTACTTCACGTACATTCGATTCCTACGTCCAGATCATTTATAAAAACATTAAAGAGCACTGGCCCTAAAATTGAGCCCTGGGGAACCCCACTGGTGACTGGCCACCAGCTGGATGTATAACCCCATTTCCTACAACTCCTTGAGCTCGACCCATCAGCCAATTGTTCACCCAACGTATTACGGACTTGTCTAGCTGCGTGCTGGACACTTTGTCCAGAAGGACACGCTGAGAGACAGTTTCAAAAGCTTTGCTAAAATCCAAAAAAAACCCCACGTCTAACAGCTTCCCTCGGTCAACCAGATGGGTGACCTGGTCATGAAGACATGAAGTTAAGCAGGACCTTCCCCTCATGAACCCATGCTGGCTATGACCAGTGACTGCGCTGTCTCTCAAGCGTTTTTCAGTAACTCCTGGAATAACCTTCTCCATCCTTTTACCAGGCACTGAAGCGAGAATGACAGGCCTGTAATTACCAGGGGCTTCCTTCTTTCCCTTCTTGAAACTTGGGACAACATTTGACACCTTCCAGTCATCTGGGACCTCTCCAGACTCCAAAGACCATTGAGAAATAAGGGAGATGATAGGTGCTGTGACAACATTGGCCAGCTCTTTCAGTACCCTCGGATGAATGCCAGTGGGCCCCGTAGATTTATGTGCATCCAGCTGGAGCAATGCAGATGAAATGTTATGAACTGACCCCAAATCCCATTTCCCATTGCACCCTGTGCCTCTCGGGGAGAGGAAATGAATGAAGGAGTAAAGTTGAGCCTGGGAAGAAGGAGGGCAGAGAGGAAGGAAGGTTCCTTTAGGCTTGGGGTATTTTCATTCTCGACATTTCACTCTAATTTAATTGGCAATAAATTAGAATTCCTGCAGAGTGCAGGAAAGGCCAGGAACACCTGCGGTGCACAGTGATGACCCCTCACCCTCTGGGAACAGCCCAGAGGCCCCTTGGAACCAGCACTCTCCTGCCCCGCAGCTCCCGCACCCTGAGCTGGGCCCCAGCACCTTTCTGTTCAAGCTCAGCTGGATTTCCTGTCTCCGTGGGAACAGCACAGAAGTAGCGGGCAGAGTCCCGGGGGTGCAGGGCACGCAGGGACAGAGACGACTCAGACTGGGAATTGTCCCGGGACGCCGTGGCTCGACCCTCCACTGCTGTCCCATACGTCTTTACACGACCAGCAAAGTCGATATAGGACACCCACTCGAGTGTGCCACCGGGTGCCTGACGGTACCACCGCACTGGATAGCTCCCGAAGCTGAAGCCGTACCCGCGGCAGGAGAGGAGCACGGAGTCCCCGGGCGCTCGCAGCCCTCCGCCGGCCTCCACCAGCCTCAGCTGCGCCCACACCCCTGCGGACGGAGAGCGCAGGCAGCCGGGCAGGGCGCGCCCACGGCCCGAGGACCTTCACCCGCCGCCCCGCCGCCCCCCGCCCCGGCACAGCCCCAGCCGCCACCCCCCTCTCTCCCGCCAAAGCCCCGCGCCCGGGGCAGTGCCCCGCCTGCCCTCCTCGGGGCTGAGCCGCGCCTGCTCCCGACACTGCGGCCCGACCCGCTGCCCGACAGCTTCCCCCTGCCCCTACACCTGCCCCTGCCTCTCCCCGGCCCACGCCACCCGCTCCCCGCTCCCCCGCTCAGGAAGGCGAGCGCCAGGCGACAGCGCGCCCGCCGCGGGAGCAGCCGCAGCCCCGCGGCCCCGGCACCGGCAGGGCCGCCCGCGGGCAGCCCCAGCCCCGGGCCCAGCCCCGGCCTCGCTGCCCTCCCCGCCCGCCTCTCACCTGCCGGCCCCGCGGCCAAGGACAAGGCCAGGAGCCACGGCCCCAGCCCGGGCGCCATCACGCCCTGCCGCGCCGGGGACGGACGGGGCCCAAGGGCCCGGCCCCAGCCGCACAGGAGCTCAGCGGACCCGCGCTCCGCACCCAGCCTCAGCCTCAGCCTCATCCTGCTCATGCCCCTGCCCCTAGCCCCTGCCCCTGCTCCTGCTCCTGCTCCTGCCCGCCCCGCCGCCTCGCCCCCTCGCCGGGGCAGCGCCGACGCCTCTGCCCGCCCCCAACCCACCCGGCCCGGCCCCCCGGGGCCGCGGCCCCTCCGGGCCAGGAGAAGGGCGGGCGCGGGGAGGGACGCGGGCCAGGGGCGTGGGCAGAGCAGGAGCGCGGCGCCCCGCCACCCCAAGGCTCCTGGCGCCTGGCTCCCAGCGCGGCTCCCACGCTCTCCCGGCTTCTCGCCCAGCCCCAGCGCTATACGCCAGCGCCAGCGCCAGGGCCGGGCTGTCGGCCCGCAGCGGCCCCTCGCAGGACCCTCCCCGTGCCCGCACCCCCAGCCCGCCCTGGCCTCACCCCCGTCCCCTGCCCGCGGCGACCAAGACACGCCGAGCCCTGGGCTGCCCCCCACAGGCACCTCCACAGCCTGCAGACATGGGCTGACAGGAACGGCCTGCACTTCAACGAGGGCAACAGCAAAGCCCTGCACCTGGGGAGCAACACCCCCATGCACCAGGGCAGGCTGGGGGCCACCCAGCTGGAAATCGCATTCTCACAGAAGCACCCAAGGGTTCTGGTGGACCACAGCTTGACCAGGAATGTGCCCTTGCTGAGGTCACACCTGCAGTACTGGCTCCACTTCTCTGCTCCCCAGTACAGGAGAGACTTGGGCATACAGGAGAGAGGCCAGTGAGGACCAAGAAGGTGACAATGGGACTGGAGTTCCTCTTACCCGAGGAACAACTGGAACAAATCATTATGCCATTATGTGCCATTGTGCAGCACATGCGGGACAACCAGGGGATCAGGCTCAGCCAGCATGGGTTTATGAAAGGCAGGTCCTGCTTCACTAACCTGGTCTCCTTCTATGACAAGGTGACCCGCTTAGTGGATGAGGGGAAGGCTGTGGATGTTGTCTACTTGGACTTTAGTAAGGCCTTTGACACTGTCTCCCACAGCATTCTCCTGGAGAATCTGGCTGCTCACGGCTTGGATGGGTGCACTCTGCGCTGGCTTAAAAACTGGCTGAATGGGCAAGCCCAGAGAGTGGTGGTAAATGGAGTCAAATCCAGTTGGCGGCCGGTCACGCGTGGTGTTCCCCAGGGCTCAGTGTTGGGTCCAGTCCTGTTCAGCATCTTCATTGATGATCTGCATGAGGGGATTGAGTGCACCCTCAGTAAGTTTGCAGATGACACCAAGTTGGGTGGAAGTGTTGATGTGCTGGAGGGTAGGAAGGCCCTGCAGAGGGACCTGGACAGGCTGGATCAATGGGCTGGGGCCAACTGTATGAGATTCAACAAGGCTAAGTGCGGGGTCCTGCACTGCGGGCTGTGTTCAGTTTTGGGCCCCTCACTAGAAGAAGGGCATCGAGGTGCTGGAGCGTGTCCAGAGAAGGGCAACAAAGTTGGTGAAGGGTCTAGAGAACAAGTCTTATGAGGAGAGGCTGAGGGAACTGGGGTTGTTTAGTTTGGAGAAGAGGAGGCTGAGGGGAGATCTTATTGCTCTGTAGAACTGCCTGAAAGGAGGTTGTAGTGAGGTGGGGGTCGGTCTCTTCTCCCTAGTAAAAAGTGATAGGACGAGAGGAAACGGCCTCAAGCTGCGCCAGGGGAAGTTTAGGTTGGATATTAGGAAAAACTTCTACACCAAAAGGGTGGTCAAGCATTGGAACAGGCTGCCCAGGGAAGTGGTTGAGTCTCCATCCCTGGAGGTATTTAAAGGACGGGTAGATGTGGTGCTTGAGGACATGGTTTAATGGTGGACTTGGCAGTGATAGGTTAACATTTGGACTCAATGATCTCAGAGGTCATTTCCAACTTTAATGATACTATGATTCTATGATTTTACGATTCTATAATGACTTCTATGGTGTCGATATGCCATATTAATGGTATTACAGTAAGAATCACCCAGATTAATGAAGAAGGAACTTTGATTAAACTGAGCAAAGTGCAGCAATGGTAGAACCGGACAAGTGCAGCGATAATAGAATCAGAACTGGCTTCAGCATGCAACAGCCCAACACCGCACACCATCTCTCCTGCCCTGAAGGACTGTTATGACAGGTGGAGCCCAAAGTCATGGACTGAATGAACTCAGTGGATGTTTTAGAGGGATGGCCCATACACTAAGGCAATGATATCTGTATGTACATGTGACAAGACAGGAAAAGTGGTGGTGATTAATTGGAATATATTGGAAAGTGTTGGACCTGGGCATGACGCAGATGGTATAGAACAAGGGCTGGATACTGTCCTGGTTTCAGCTGGGGTAGAATTAGTTTTCTTCCTAGTCACTGGTATAGTGCTGTGTTTTGGATTTAGGATGAGAATAACGTTGATAACACTCTGACGATTTAGTTGTTGCTAAGCTCATCACCATGTACCAGTACTTAAAGGGTAGTTACGGAGAAGATGGAGACTCCCTTTTTCCAAGGAGTCACATGGTGAGGACAAGGGGTAATGGGTACCAGTTACTCCCAGGGAGATTCTGATTGGACATGAGGGGAAAATTTTCCACAATGAGAACAGTCAGCCATTGGAATAATCTCCCCAGGGAAGTGGTTGACTCCGCTACACTGAACACTTTTAAGACGCAGCTGGACAGGGTGCTGGGCCATCTCGTCTAGACTGGGCTCTTGCCTAGAAAGGCTGGACCAGATGATCCTTGAGGTCCCTTCCAACCTGGTATTCTATGATTCTATGATTCTAGTGCTTACACTAAGTCAAGGACTTTTCAGCTTCCCATGCTCTGCCAGGGGCACAAGAAGCTGGGAGGGAGCACAGGCAGGACAGCTGACCCAGACAGGCCAACGGGCTGTCCCATACCATATGACGTCATGCTCGGTATAGAAGCTGGGGGGAGTTGGCTGGGGGGCAGTGACCACTGCTCGGGAACTGGCTGGACATCAGTCGGCAGGTGGTGAGCAATTGCATTGGGCATCATTTGCTTTGTAGATTCTGCTATTATTATTATTATTATTACTACTACTACTACTATTTTACTTTATTTCAGTTATTAAACTGCTCTTATCTCAACCCACGAGTTTTCTCACTTTTATTCTTCCAAGTCTCTCCCCCAGCCCACCGGGGCACGGGGAATGAGCGAGTGGCTCTGTGGTGCTTAGTTGCTGGCTAGGGTTAAACCATGACACTATATTACACACAGTGACCTGCTGTGACCACAAGAGAACCATTACTTAGAAAGAGACTAGTAATAACAATAGAAAAATAGAACCTTTACTGGGAATAAAAGTAGAATAACAGCCATTAAATACAAATCAAACCATGAAAAATACGATAGTGCAACCAATTAATTAAGCAACTATGGACCTTCCTCCCAATATTGGGAACTGGAGGCTTCCTAAACAATCTTCTGCAGTTTACTGCAGATTTGGACCATGAAATACTGTCCTTGCTGGACTCTGATGAACAATGCAATCAAGTAGAGGTAGTCAGCCTACTGAATGAGCAGCTAGCACTGCTGTTGCTACGTGGTGGGACATCTCTGGTGGTTTTACCTCCAACACCGCTGCCGTTCTAGGCCTGTTCTCATGCCCATTATTCGTTTCCCTTGCCACTATACTAGTATTGATTGCTCTGTACAGAAAAGACCTTCTGACTGCCAGGCTGCCCTGTGAAGGTGATGGTGCAACTAATCCTCAGAACCATTTCCAGGCAGGTCAAGGACAAGAATCCTTCGGCTGGGGCTGCACGGCTAGAAGGCGCGTCCCCTGGGTGGTGGATAGGGGATCCCTCTCTGGAGGGTGCACCGGATAAAATTGAAGAAGGTGCCGCGAACCAACGCAGCCTAAGGGAAGGCCACCCTGACAGAAAAACCACTGGCCCTCCAAGTCATGGGGGTTGGGCAGGAGGCCAACTACCTCCTCCCGGAAAAAAAATAAAAAGTTGCAGAAATGACGAGCATCAACTGTCAAAAAAAACAGGGATGGAGAAAATCAGTAACGAAGTGAGGAGGAGGAGATGGAACTGGATCGGTCATGTCCTGAGGAAAAAACCGACAGAAGACTGCGCTGTGGCCCTTGGGTGGACTCCAGATGAAAGAAGAAAGCGGGGTCGCCCAAAAACGACCTGGCGTCGGATGGTGGAGGTTGAGAGGAATGGTGCAGGCTGGAACTCTTGGGAAGCGGCACGGCATGCAGCCGCAGACCGATTGAAGTGGAAGAACGATGTTCGCGCCTTGTGTGCCTCCTGGCACTGAGAGAATTCAGATTCAGATCAGAAGGACAAGAATGTCATCAGGATTCACCTAGGGGAATTCACACATGACCAACATGACAACCAACTTCCGCGATGGAATGTCTGGCTTTGTAGATGGTGATATTGGCTACTGTGACTTCAGGAACCCTTTCAAGACTGTCTTCTGTAAGATCCGCCTAGAGAAGCTGTCCTGTCTTCGTAAGCTTCTCCTAGAGAAGCTAACCAAGACTGGCCTGGATGAGCAGACAGCGAGGTGGATCAAAAACTGTCCAAATGCCTGGGACCAGATGGTGGTGATCAGTGGCACACAGCCTAGTTGGAGGCCGGCAACTAGCGGTGTACCCCAGGGGTCAATACTGGCTCCAGTCCTGTTCGACATCTTCCTTAATGATCTGGACGATGGGACAGAGTGCACTCTCGCCAAATGTGCAGATGACACCAACCTGGGTGGAGTGGCTGATATACCAGAGGGTTGTGCTGCCATCCAGAGGGACCTCGACAGGCTGGAGAAATGGGCTGACAGGAACCTCACGCAGTCCAACAAGAGGAAGGACAAAGTCCTTCGACTGAGAAGGAACAACCCAAGGCACCATGGAAGGCTGGGGGCTACTCAGCCATAAAGGATCTGAAAGTTCTGGTGGACAGCAACCTGAGCATCACCCAGGAATGTGCCCTTGAGTCAAAGGCAGCTAATGGCATCTTGGGCCACACCAGGAGGTGTGTTGCCGGCAGGCTGAGGGAGGTCATCCTTCCCTCCCTCTTCAACACTGGAGAGCTCATATGTGTAGTACCGGCTCCACGTCCTGGCTCTCCAGTACAAGGGAGACATGAACGTACTGGAGAGAGTCCAGTGAAGGGCCACAAAGCTGATTATGGGACTGGAGAGAGAGAGCTGGTACGGTTTACCATGGAAAAAGGAAGGCTGAGGGGGGAATCTCATCAATGCTTAGAAATACCTGAAGAGAGGGTACAAAGAAGGCAGGGCCAGGCTCTTTTTAGCTGTGGCCAATGACGGGTCAAGAGGCAGTGCAGTCAAATTGAAACACAGGAGGCTGCTTCTGAAAAATCAGGAAACATTTTTTTCACGCTGAGGGTGACTACCAGGCACATTCACGACTTTGTAGGTGATACGTGGCAGGGCAAAGGGGAAAACTGAAACTTGGACTTTGCTACTCCCCTTCCAGGGAGGATGACTTCCAGAAACAGCTTTTTACAGGAGCATTGAGGAAAAAACACACTTTCCTCTTTCGGCTACAAGTTTCAAAGCTGGAACTCAAGAGAGAAACATGCAAGTGATACAGAAGTAATATGGGCCAGTAAAACAGTAGCACACAGAGGACTGCGGGGAATATGCAGCATGTTTATGTTAGCTGTATTTCTGGCATCTGCTGTATTGATGTTGTTTGATCTTCTGTTATATCTTATGGTTCTTCTGTGAAGTTGCAGACACAGCTACATATGCATGTGACAGGGTTGTACCACTCTGTAGACAAACCCAGAGCCTGGCTTCAGAAGTAATGAGAATAACACGCATCCCCATTTGACTGGTTGACTGGCTGCTTCCTGGAGCCTGAGACACCCACTGCTGGCCACAGCTTGTTGCTGGAGGCAGGGTTCCTGGAGACAGTGGAGGGGAAGTAAATCAATTGGGCAATGATGGGTAGAGGCTTTCTCACTCTCAGGGCTGGCAGCTTCTGCAGGCAGCCTGCAAATTACAGTATTGGTGAAAAATGGTCAACGGTATGTGGGTCAAGGGGCAGAGCGTAGTGGTGCTAACAGGAGGAGTCTTGCCCATCAGAGACCTAGGGATCCACATCACAAGTGCTCTGGAGTCAGTGTAGCCATGTTTTGTGCCCTACTGTACTGCCCGTATCACCTGACCTTCATGCCTGTGCTAGGCCACACACATCCCTTGTGGCAGGATGAACTCAGCCAGCTAATCATGACAACAGAGCCTGGAGGAAGCAACCAGTTGTCAGTAGCGCATGGAGAAGACTGTGGTGAAGCAGGCTGTGTCCATGCAGCTCACAGACAACCATGCTGTAGGAGATATCCGCACTGCAGCCCATGGAGAGAAGCCTAGACAGGAGCAAGTTTTCTGGCAGGAACCGTTGCACCCACACTGTAGCAGTCTTTTCCAGAAGGACCATACCCCAAGGAGACGACCCACACTGAAGCAGGGGAAAAGCGTGAGGAGGAAGGAGTGGCAGAGCCAGTGTCAGGAACTGACCGCAATCCCTCTTCCTCATCTCCCTGCACTGCCTGGGGCAGGGAGCAGGTAGAAGTCTCAGGGATGAAGGAGTAAAGTTGAGCCAGGAACGAAGAGGGGGGCCCAGGGTGCTGGTGGGGGGTTGTTAATTTTGTCATCATTTCTCATTATCCTACTCCATTTTTAACTGGCAATACGTTAATTCCCCCCCTGTTCTTCTTTGCCTGTGATTGGTAAGCAATCTACCTGTCTATTTTGTCACAGGAGCTTTTTTATCTTATTTTCTCCCCCTGTCCCATTGAGGAAGGGGAGTGAGAGAGCAGCTTGATGGGCATCTGGCAGCCACCCAAGGTTAACTCACTGGAGTGGCGGAGGCAGCCAGTGGCATCCTGGGTGGCACCGGAAGGCGCGTTGCAAGTAGTTTGCGGTAGGTGATCCTTCCCACCTATTCAGCACTGCTGAGGTCACACCTGGAGTACTGAGTCCAGCCTTGGGCTCCCAACTACAAGAGAGACATGAACATAGTGGAGAGACTCCAGCAAAGGGCCACGAAGACGATTAAGTGTTTGGAGCATCTCTCCTATTAGGAAAGGCTGAGAGAGCTGTGACCATTTACCCTGGAGAAAAGAAGGCTCGGGGGGGAATCTCATCAACGTACAGAAATAGATAAACAGAGGGTGCAAAGAAGACAGGGCCAGGCTCTTTGCAGTGGTCCCCAGTGACAGGACAAGAGGCAATGGCAACAAACTGAAACACAGGAGGCTCCATCTAACATCAGAAAACACTTTTTCAGTGTGAGAGTGAGCAAGCACTGGCGCTGCTTGCCCACGGAGCTTGTGGAGTCTCCATGCTTGGAGATATTCCAAAGCTGCCTGGACGTGGCCCTGGGCAACCGGCTCTGCTTGAGCAGGGATGTTGCACCAGGTGACCTCTGGAGGTCCCTTCCAACTTCAACCATTCTGTGAACACATAATACCCTAGGCACAGCAGGGTAAATGGAAGCAGGCAACTCCCATCACCTGCCTTCAGGGACAAGGGACAAAGTGTGGAAATGACCCCTCTCGTACCACCTTCCCTGACTTTCTGCGCCACAGAGATCCCTGTCCCTCCAATCCCCAACCCCAAGTACTCCCTCCGTCTCTTGCAGACTGTTTTTGCCCTTGTTTCCTGCAGGGCTGCAGGGCTGTCCTGCTGGGGACCAGTGCCACTGGGCTGCGTCCACTGTCCATTCCACGCTGAAGAAAGAGCAGAGGTGGGCAGTGGGAGATGCTTGTAGGGAAGTACTGGGGCTGCAGGGACATGTGCAGGTCCTCAGGAGACAGGTCTCCTCATTCTGCTTATCTAGGATGGGAAAAAACCCCAGGGACGCAAGAGTCCACATAGCCAGAACAGCTTCATCTCACCTTCCCATGGCATTCCCTACATCCACTCTGTCTTTTCCCCTGTCACCCCTGCCTGGCCCACCATCACCCTACTCTATGCCCCAGAAAGAGCCCCATCACACCCTTGGCGCTGTTCTGTCTTGAGACTACCCTGAACCCAAAAGCCAAGGTGTGCTAAAGATAAAGTGGCTGGCATTGCCAGGGCACCCTTCGGTGTCGTTTCCTGCCGTTCCTGCCAGGACACTAGAAGGTGTACTTCAGCTCCAGTGTGGTGATGCCCAGCTGTCCTGGTTTCAGCTGGGATAGAGTCAATTTTCTTCTTAGTAGCCGGTATAGCGCTGTGTTTTGGATTTAGTATGAGAATGCTGTGCTTGCATGTGCGGCTTTTGCTTTCCCTATTAAACTGTCTTTATCTCAACCCATGAGTTTTCTCACTTTTACTCTTCCGAGTCTCTCCCCCATCCTACCGGGGGGGGGGGGGGGGGGGGCGTGACTGAGCAGCTGCGTGGTGCTTAGTTGCCAGCTGGGGTGGCATTGTGGGAAAACGTCTTGTGGGTGACAGGGCCTAGGTGGCTGCTGGAGGCTCCCAGCCCTTCCTCACAAACATGTGCTCTGTGGGCCCAAGGGGACACTGCCAGTACCAGGCCACAGGAATACAGCAGAAGACGGACCTGGAAGCACACCACAGGTTCAGTACGTGCCCTACTCACCCCTGCCTGGCAGACCTCCTCAGCTGGATCTTGTCACCCTTAAACATGCCTGAAACCCAGCAGGGATGTTTGCCCATCACTTCACTCCAACCGGCTCACGACAACAGGTCAAGTGGAAATGATGGGAGCGGGAAACACGGTAGCCAAAGTCCAAGCGATTTGGGTGCTTCTAGTGGTCCTGACCAGAAGACTGTTTTCCAGGAAGGAGCTGGTGATCCGCCTCCTAAGTTGACCTGAGTGGGCACAGGCATGTATTGGGCTGCACATAGCTCAGGACTTTCTGCAGTGCTCTGTGCTGCACATTCCCCTGTCACAGGATGAACTCAGCCGTCAAATGATAGTGGAGCCTGGAGTTGCCACCCACGTGGCGTCAGCCCCGTTCAATGTTCTTCTCTTCTACTACAGCTCCAGGTGCTGGGTAACAGTGACGTTGCTGTATCAGGTGGTGAATAAAACTGTTGCTACTGTCTCACCTCTCACTCACTCTGTAGGATAACGTGAAACTGGACGTGGAAGAAGGACGAGACTCTTCTGCATCATTGCTCAGGACAGAGCTACCCAACTGAGGACATGCCGTAGGCGTTTTTCTAGGCCCTGCTTAAATGTTGATAAAATTAGGCATTGTATTGTGGGGTACAATACACCGTACAATGTGTTGTGGGAGAGTGCACATAGTGCCCAGAGTGAGAGCATTCGTAAGCCATCTGTAGTGGCTGATCATGCTATGGCTGCCAAGTTCACATGGGAAAGTCCTGAAAAGGAAACCAATATCAGCCTTCCTGGGATTGTGCCCGTAAATGTCCGTAATTCGTCATATCCTCCAAACAGCTAAGAATTACAGCTAGAAGCTCACTCAGAGCATGCAAAACATTGCATGAAGTGAGAGGTGGCTGGAGTGCTAGGATTGGGAGAGGGAACCCTACGTCCTCTGGACAGTCAAACTCTGACAGCCCGCTCACAGCTGGTCAGTCCACCGGCGGCACAGCAAACCCACACATTGGCATCTGCAGAGGTCAGACTGCAAACAGCTGCCTTAGCAGCATTGGCCAGCGTGTGGACCACGGGATGCTGGGCTGGCATGGGCACATGCCAGAGCACATGGCCTAAATAACAGTGCACAGCCTCCTTACATCAAAGTAGGCAACCAGCTGCTATGAAACAAGAATTGCCGAGCCTGGCCCAGGAACAGCCCTGGCACCAGAATCCAGGGTTCATGGAAAAGGAGAAACCCCATTTCCCTCCCTCCATCCCCCTGAAGACCGTGAGCTTTTTCTCGCCTCCCCATGGGAGGAGGGTAGATCTTGCATGAGAGACAGTTTCCCTTTGTCCTTGCCAAGCTGGGAGTGCCGAGACCCCCTTTTCTGCCCCTAGCACAGCCCCGCACCACCCCAGGAAACACAGGGACCTCTCAAAGAGTATTGTCCCGCTGTCCTTCTCCTTGCCCTTGTTCCTGCTGATGTGCTGTGACCTTGGTACCAAACTGGCCTGTGACAAGCGCTTGTGTCCATGAAAAGGGAGGGGGGAGAAGTGGGAGAAGCACAGAAAGCCCTGAAACAGGACTCCAAGCAGAGCAGGACTGTTCACCCAGGGCTTCACTGCAGCCAGCATAGCAACCTGTCGGGTGGGGTGGGGGGGTGGAGACGGGAAACGTTACAGGAAACACCCCCGATTAGAGGTGAAGCCTGTCCATGGGCCTGCTAAGGAGGGGAGGAGAGGTGGGCAAAAGGACCTGTCTGCAGCACTGCTGGGATCAGCCCGTGGTGCGTAGTGACGCCTGGACTCTCCCGAGGCCTGCCAACACTCCCCTCCAACTCCTGTGTTCTCAGGCGGCCAAGAGGGACAATGGCATCCTGGCTTGTATCAAGAATAGTGTGGCCAGCAGGACCGGGGCAGTGATCGTCCCCCTGTACTCGGCACTGGTGAGGCCGCACCTTGAATCCTGTGTTCAGTTTTGGGCCCCTCACTCCAAGAAGGACATTGAGGTGCTGGAGTGTGGCCAGAGAAGGGCAACAAAGCTGGTGAAGGGTCTAGAGCACAAGTCTTACGAGGAGAGGCTGAGGGAGCTGGGGTTGATTAGTTTGGAGAAGAGGATGCTGAGGGGAGACCTTATTGCTCTCTACAGCTACCTGAATGGACGTTGTAGCGAGGCTGGGGCTGGTCTCTTCTCCCAGGTAGCAAGCAACAGGACGAGAAGAAACAGCCTCAAGTTGTGCAAGGGGAGATTTAGATTAGATATTAGGAAAAAATTCTTCATGGAGAGAGTGGTTGGGCATTGGAACAGACTGCCCAGGGAAGTGGTGCAATCATGGTCCTTGGAAGCATTCAAAAAACGTGTGGATGTGGTGCTTGAGGACATGGTTTAGAGGTGGACCTGGCAGTTAGGTTAACGGTTGGACTCTATGATATCATAAGTCTTTTCCAAACTTAGTGATTCTATGGTTCTGTGTTACTATGATTCTATGATTCTAACTGATTGCTCATCTCCCTGTCCTTATGTCGACCCATGAGCTTTTCATTGTATTTTTTCCCCCTGTCCAGTTGAGGAGGGGGACTGAGGGAGTGGCTTGGTGGGCACCTGGTGGCCAGCCAAGGTCAACCCACCACCCCTGGTCTACTTCTTCTTCCTGATCAGGTGACCTGTAGCACCCACCCAACACAATGTCACTCATACTGATCTGCCCCCTGTCTTTCCTAAACAGCCTGGCTCCATCCACTACAGCACTCCTGTGAGATACCGCGCTGCATCGCCAGGATCCCAGAGCTCTACAGCCAAGCCAGGGAGCAAAAGCTGGGCCATGCTGGAAAGGAGCCCAGGCAACGTGCACTAACCTGCACTTCACCACACAGCCTCTGAAGTTCCCACAGTAGATCCTCCTGCATCAGAAGTGCTCTCAGCCCTTCAACCACGCTTCCCTTCACCACCTTCTACTGCAAGCATGCAAAGGTCTCTTTCCTGCACCTGCCATTGCGTGACACCAACCTCTCGTTAGCAGCTGCTAGAAAGAGATGCTGAGAGATCTGTATTCTCTGTCAGTCGGGTTTTGGTCCCAGATGGGAGCCTTGGAGCCCAACTCCGCCTGTGCACAGGGCACCCCCAGGCATAGGTGCACCCCACCCTGCTCCCTCCACTCTGGCTCAGCACCCTACTCCTCCACACTGACGGTACCACCAAACCCAATGATCCTGAAAGCTGAAGCCGTACCCGCGGCAGGAGAGGAGCACGGAGTCCCCGGGCGCTCGCAGCCCTCCGCCGGCCTCCACCAGCCTCAGCTGCGCCCACACCCCTGCGGACGGAGAGCGCAGGCAGCCGGGCAGGGCGCGCCCACGGCCCGAGGACCTTCACCCGCCGCCCCGCCGCCCCCCGCCCCGGCACAGCCCCAGCCGCCATCCCCCTCTCTCCCGCCAAAGCCCCGCGCCCGGGGCAGTGCCCCGCCTGCCCTCCTCGGGGCTGAGCCGCGCCTGCTCCCGACACTGCGGCCCGACCCGCTGCCCGACAGCCTCCCCCTCCCCCTGCCCCTGCCTCTCCCCGGCCCACGCCACCCGCTCCCCGCTCCCCCGCTCAGGAAGGCGAGCGCCAGGCGACAGCGCGCCCGCCGCGGGAGCAGCCGCAGCCCCGCGGCCCCGGCACGGGCAGGGCCGCCCGCGGGCAGCCCCAGCCCCGGGCCCAGCCCCGGCCTCGCTGCCCTCCCCGCCCGCCTCTCACCTGCCGGCCCCGCGGCCAAGGACAAGGCCAGGAGCCACGGCCCCAGCCCGGGCGCCATCACGCCCTGCCGCGCCGGGGACGGACGGGGCCCAAGGGCCCGGCCCCAGCCGCACAGGAGCCCAGCGGACCCGCGCTCCGCACCCAGCCTCAGCCTCAGCCTCATCCTGCTCATGCCCCTGCCCCCATCCCTGCCCCCGTCCATGCCCCTGCCCCTGCTCCTGCCCGCCCCGCCGCCTCGGCCCCTCGCCGGGGCAGCGCCGACGCCTCTGCCCGCCCCCAACCCACCCGGCCCGGCCCCCGGGGCCGCGGCCCCTCCGGGCCAGGAGAAGGGCGGGCGCGGGGAGGGACGCGGGCCCGGGGCGTGGGCAGAGCAGGAGCGCGGCGCCCCGCCACCCCAAGGCTCCTGGCCCCTGGCTCCCAGCGCGGCTCCCACGCTCTCCCGGCTTCTCGCCCAGCCCCAGCGCTATACGCCAGCGCCAGCGCCAGGGCCGGGCTGTCGGCCCGCAGCGGCCCCTCGCAGGACCCTCCCCGTGCCCCGCACCCCCAGCCCGCCCTGGCCTCACTCCCGTCCCCTGCCCGCGGCGACCAAGACACGCCGAGCCCTGGGCTGCCCCCCACAGGCACCTCCACAGCCTGCAGACATGGGCTGACAGGAACGGCCTGCCCTTCAACGAGGGCAACAGCAAAGCCCTGCACCTGGGGAGCAACACCCCCATGCACCAGGGCAGGCTGGGGGCCACGCAGCTGGAAATCGCATTCTCACAAAAGCACCCAAGGGTTCTGGTGGGCCACAACTTGACCTTGAGCCACAACTGTGCGCATGCAGCAATGGTGCCTAATGATGTCGGTCACAACAACCCCATGTAACACTACAAGCTGGGGGAGGAGTGGCTGGAGAGCTGTGTGGCGGAAAAGGACCTGGGGGTGTTGGTTGACAGCCACCTGAACATGAGGCAGCAGTGTGCTCAGGTGGCCAAGAGGGCCAATGGTGTGTATCAAGAATAGTGTGGCCAGCAGGACCAGGGAGGTGATAGCGCCCCGGTACTTGGCATTGGTGAGGCTGCACCTCGACTACTGTGTTCAGTTTTGGGCCCCTCACTCCAAGAACGACATCGAGGTGCTGGAGTGTGTCCAGAGAAGGGCAACGAAGTTGGTGAAGGGTCTGGAGCACAAGTCTTATGAGGAGCGGCTGAGGGAACTGGCTCTCTTTAGTTTGGAGAAGAGGATGCTGTGGGGAGACCTTATTGCTCTCTACAACTACCTGAAAGGAGGTTGTAGCGAGGTGGGCGTCGGTCTCTTCTCCCTAGTAACAAGCAATAGAACGAGAGGAAACAGACTCAAGCTGTGGCACGGGAAGTTTAGGTTAGATATTGGGAAAAACTTCTTCACCAAAAGGGTGGTCAAGCATTGGAACAGGCTGCCCAGGGAAGTGGTTGAGTCTCCATCCCTGGAGGTATTAAAGGACGGATAGACGTGGTGCTCGAGGACATGGCATAGTGATGGACTTGGAAGTGTTAGGTTAACGGTTGGACTCGATGATCTTAAGGGTCTTTTCCAACCTTAACGATTCTATGATTCTATGATATCCTGCTCTGTACCAGAAAAGGTGTTTCCAGCAGGTCAGGGATGTGATCCTTCCCCTGTACTCAGCACTGCTGAAGTCACACCTGCAATACCGGGAATAATTCTGGACCTCCATGCATAAGGGAGATGCAGACATTGAGTCTAATGAAGGGCCACGAAGATGATTAGGAGGCAGGAGTACCTCTTCCATGAGGAAAGCCTGAGAGAGCTGGGACAGTTTACCCTGGAGAAACAAAGGCTCACGGGGGATCTCATCCACATACAAAACCATATGAAGGGAGGGTGCAAAGAAGGCAGGGCCGGGCTCTTTTCAGTGGTGCTCAGTGACAAGTCAAGAGGCCAGGCACACCAACAGAAACACGGCAGGATCCATCTAAACATCAGGAAACACTTTTTACTGTCAGGGTGAGCGAGCACTGGCCCAGGTTGCCCACAGAGGCTGTGGAGTCTCCAGGCTTGCAGATATTCCAAAGCTGCCTGGGCATGGTCCTGGGCACCTGGCTCCAGCTGGCCCTGCTTGAGCCGGCGGGATGGACCAGATGCCCTCCTGAGGTGCCTTCCAACTTCATCCTTCCACATTCGTGACTTTGCAGGGGGCATGTGCCAGGGCAAAGCAGAAAACTGAAACTCAGACTTTGCTAGGTAAAGTCAGTTCTTTGCTGGCCAAGGAGGGGGGGAAGGACATTTAGCACAGGAATTTATTGTTCTATATTTTAGCTATGCACATAGCAGTGCACCAGCCCAATGCATGTTGGACCCCAATAGAGAGGAAAGCAGGGTTTATACCTGTGGCTGAGCAGTGACTATTGCTCAGGTAATTGGTATGTACTTGTGCTATGTTGGATCAGTACACGCTTGTCCCGTGCAGGTGGTACAGATGTATGGCCAGTGGTGTGTGAATCTTCATTGTTCTAAACCCATGTCCCGTGCAGGCGGGGGGCTTCATCCTGGATTTGGGTCGATTGCAGTTCTGGCTGTGGTTACATGCCGGGTTCATTGAAGGCTAAATCTTCTGTTGTTTTATCATCAGTACGGGGGGTTCTGAGGCGGGAAGAGCTGGCTTTGGTTGGGTCATCAGGTCGCATCGAACCTGAGTTAAAAGCTCACAGTCTCAGGACGTGTTTGTTCTCTAAGCAAGTGGTATTGCAGTGAGCATGTTGCCTTTCAGAGCTAGGGCCCTGATGACTGCCAGAAACAGCTTTTTACAGGAGTGCTGAGGAAAAATCACTTTCCTCTTTCGGCTACAAGTTTCAAAGCTGGAACTCAAGAAACATGCAAGTGATACACAAGTAATATGGGCGGGTAAAGAAGTAGCACACAGAGGACTGGGGAGAGCTATTCAACGTGGTAATGTTTGCTGTATTTCTGGCGTTTGCTGTATTTATGGTGTGTGGTCTTCTGTTAGACCTTATGGTGTGGGGTTCTTTTGTAAAGTTGCAGATACAGCTACGTACGCATGTGACGAGCTTGTACAACCACGTACACAAACCCAGAGCCTGGCTTCAGAAGGATGGGCAATAACATGCATCCCCATTTGACCGGCTGACTGGCTGCTCCCTGGAGCCTGAGAAGTCAACTGTGGGCCACAACTTGCTGCTGGAGGCAGAGTTCCTGGACAGCGTGGAGGGCAGGGAATTGAACCACAGCCCAAGGCCACCGCCAGAGGATTGCAGGGGGTACATGATGGCATGTTGGCCGTGCAGGAGGTCAGGAGGAAAGACCAGAGGTCTTCCCCCCAGTCAGAAACCCAAGGACGCAAGAGTACTCCCAAAGCATTTCCAGTTCCCACAGCTGTCTCTTCAAAGCTCTGGCTGGCCATCAGGCCTGATGCAGTCCTTTCAGGCTCCCCAGAAAGGGCATGAGAAAGTGGAGCAGAAGAGGAGCCAGCTTTGCTCCCAGAATGGCAGAAGAGCTGAGGCTGTCATGGACCTCTGGAAAAGACCTAGTGTAACCCTTCTGATCGAAGCAGGGCCAACTGGAGTAGGTGTACAGGGTCTGCTTGGGATGGAGTTAATTTGCTTCATGGAAGCCTGTATGGGCAGCTGCGATGTTTTGTGACCAAAACCGTGTTGATATCACACCAATGTTTTAGCTGTTGCTGAACAGTGCTCACACAGCATCAAGACCTTCTTGTACAGCTCACCACAACCGGCCAAAGGGATATTCCATACCACATGAAGCCACGTGAAGCAATAACCCTGGGGGAAATAAGGAGCACACGGGGATATTGGGAGTTAGGACATTTGCCTTTCCCAAGTAACCACTATGCGTGATGAAGCCCTGCTTTCCTGGAAATACCCAAACATCTGCCTGCTGTGTGGGTGTCGGGAATGAATTCCTTATTTTCCTTGGTTTCTGCATGCAGCTTTTGCTTTGCTTATTATACTCCCTCTATCACAACACACAAGTCTTCTCACTTTTACCCTTCCGATTCTCTCCCCCCATCCCACTGTGGTTGACTAAGCGAGCAGCGGTGTGGGACTGAGCTGCTTAGCGGGGTTAGGGATGGCAGGCTGCCCACAACCTCGTGCTGTTCAGTTTTGAATATCTCCAAGAATGGAGGCTACACAGCCTCAGGTATTTACACACCCTGACAGATCCCCCCCTAGCATTTCCTTCTCCATGCCAAACAAACCCAGTTCTCTCAGGCTCTCCTTGTATGTCAGATGCTGCCTTCCTCATCTTCATGGCCCTGCATTGAATTTGCTCTGGTGTGTCCATGCCTTTCCTGTGCTGGGGAGCCCAGGACTGGACGCAGGAGTCCACAGTCTCACCAGTGCCGAGTTCAAGAGCAGTCCATCCCAACAAGCAGCTACAATTGCCAGGAGGCCTGCATGGATAAGCAAGGCAAGGCAAAATGCAGGTCCACTGCTGAATAGGGTGGGGACCTGGTGACACAGGACATGGAAAACGCCTGAGGTCCTGAATGCCTTATTCCCCTTGGTCTTTACTGGCAATATTGGCCTTCAGGAATCCCAGGTCCCAGAGTCCAGGGGGAAAGGCTGGAGCAAGGAACATGTCACAGCCCACTTATCTAGTCCAGAATCAGTAGCTTTGTCTCTGATGTTTCCAGGGAGGTCAGTGCTGAAAGCAGGACTAAATTCAGAATACACAACATCCACTCGCTCCTCATCCACCAAGACTCATCGTCTTATTGCAGAAGGCTTGAAATTTGGTTAAGCATGGTTTCCACTTCACAAACCCATGCTGACTGTCAATGAGGAAGGAGAGGGGGAGAGGAGCTCCAGGCAGCAGAGCAGATTCCCCTGCAGCCCATGGTGAAGACCATGGTGATACACGTTGTCCCCCTGCAGCCCATGGAGGTCCACGGTGGAGCAGATATCCACCCTGCAGCACATGGAGGACCCCACTCAGAAGTAGGTGGGTGTGTCCTGAAGGAAGCTGTGACCCCGTGAAGAGCTCACGCTGGAACAGGCTCCTGGCAGGAACGGCAGTCCTGGGGAGAGGAGCCCATGCTGGAGCTGAATTTCTGGTAGGACCTGTGCCTCGCAAGGGACCCATGCTGGAGCAGTCTGTTCCTGAAGGACTGCAGCCCATGGAAAGGACCCATGCTGGAGGAGTTTGGGAAGAACTGCAGCCCACGGGAAGGACCTGCATTGGAGAAGTTGATGAAGAACTCTGTCCCGTGGGAGGGACCCCAAGCTGGAGCAGGGGAACAGCATGAGGAGGAAGCAGCAGCAGAGACAACATGTGATGAACTCACTGCAACCCCCATTCCCCGTCCCCCCGCACAGCTCAGGGGGAGGAGGTCGAGAAGCTGGGGGTGAAGTTGAGTGCGGGAAGAAGGAAAGGGGGGCGGGAAGGTGTTTTAGATTTGTTCTGATTTCTCATTCTCCTACTCTGATTTGATTGGCAATAAATTTAATTAATTTCCCTAAGCCAAGTTGGTTTTGACTCTGGTGGCTCATCTCCCTGTCCTTTCCTCAACCCATGAGCTTTTCATTGTATTTTTTCCCCCTGTCCAGTTGAGGAGGGGAACTGAGAGAGTGGCTTGGTGGGCACCTGGTGGCCAGCCAAGGTCAACCCACCACCCCTGGTCTACTTCTTCTTCCTGATCAGGTGACCTGTAGCACCCACCCAACACAATGTCACTCATGCTGATCTGCCCCCTGTCTTTCCTAAACAGCCTGGCTCCATCCACTACAGCACTCCTGTGAGATACCGCGCTGCATCGCCAGGATCCCAGAGCTCTACAGCCAAGCCAGGGAGCAAAAGCTGGGCCATGCTGGAAAGGAGCCCAGGCAACGTGCACTAACCTGCACTTCACCACACAGCCTCTGAAGTTCCCACAGTAGATCCTCCTGCATCAGAAGTGCTCTCAGCCCTTCAACCACGCTTCCCTTCACCACCTTCTACTGCAAGCATGCAAAGGTCTCTTTCCTGCACCTGCCATTGCGTGACACCAACCTCTCGTTAGCAGCTGCTAGAAAGAGATGCTGAGAGATCTGTATTCTCTGTCAGTCGGGTTTTGGTCCCAGATGGGAGCCTTGGAGCCCAACTCCGCCTGTGCACAGGGCACCCCCAGGCATACGTGCACCCCACCCTGCTCCCTCCACTCTGGCTCAGCACCCTACTCCTCCAATTGCTCCCTTGTGCTGACACTTCTCCACCTGCCTCTTCCCTGGCAATGCCGTCCCACATTCCCTAAGGACCAAACACCAGCAAGACAGTGAACAGACTGTTCATCAGGTCCAAGAGCAAAGATGCTCTGCTGCTCAGCTCCTGCTGTTGCACTGCTCTGGGGCTCCCTCAACAACATCAGGTTTCAAAACTCAATTCAACTCTAGCTTTCCACGTTCACATTTGAGTTCTTCAATGCTCGATCTGCTTCTTCCAAAAACAACCTCTTTCCCTCTTCCTTTCTGCCAGTGGGAGAGACCAACAAGGAAGGAAGACGGTTAACAACATGTTCATGGTTTGGTCTGTGCTGGTGGGAGACTCTGCTGCTGCTGCTGCTGCTGCTGCTGCAGCACCTCTGTGCCTGTTTCTGGGAAAAGCCAGCCCTGTCTAGTCTTGAGAAGCCTTCTTGCGGCCAACCACAAATGACCTGGCTGGATTTAAAACCCCTCCTTCCAGTTCTGCCCTGGCCCTGCTGGTGTTTCAAGCATGGTGCCCTTTTCCGGCTCGCTGGTGCTGCAGAAATAGGTGGCCCTGTCTGCAGCTGTGGGCAACAGCACCTCCAGCAACAGCTGGAGGGGTCTGCAGAGCTGGTGACTCGCGTCTGCAAGGATGCAGCAATGTGCTGGAGGCCCGTGAAAGGATACGGCAACGCTATCTGCTGCAGCTCTCTGCCAGGAGCCTGCTGGATCCAGTGCCAAGCGTAGCTGGTGTCACTGATGGGCAGCAATGGGAACAAACTAAACCACAGGAGGGTCCCTCTCAACATCAGGAAACACTTTTGCACTGTCAGGGTGACTCAACACTGGCACAGGTTGTGCACAGAGGTTGTGGAGTCTCTATGCTTGGAGGTATTCCATAGCTGCCTGGGCATGGCACTGATCAACCAGCTGTAGGGGGCCCTGCTTGAGCAGGGGCGTTGCACCAGGTAACCTCTGGAGGTTCCTTCAACCCTAAACCATTCTGTGAAAACAGGGTTGCAAGAGCCTTTGGGCACAGAGATGGGCTGTGACCCTCCTGCACTGGGTTTCCACTGCAAGGTTTTGGTAGCCGGGCGCTGCATCAGAAGTGCTCTCAGCCCTTCAACCACACTTCCCTTCACCACCTTCTACTGCAAGCATGCAAAGGTCTCTTTCCTGCACCTGCCGTTGCGTGACACCAACCTCTCGTTAGCAGCTGCTAGAAAGAGATGCTGAGAGATCTGTATTCTCTGTCAGTCGGTTTTTGGTCCACTCTGCTGCAGAGCTGCTCCAGGGTGAGCCTAGCACCACAGTAATACACTGCTTCATCCCCTTGCTTTGCTGCCTGCATCTGCAGCGTGAATCTGTTCTGGGAGCTCTCCACTGATCCCTTAAAGCGATCCTGGAAACCTTCTCCACAGTAATCATCCTCCCGGCAAATCCAGTCCAGAGAGCCACGTGGCCCCTGCCGGTACCAGAACATGTAGTAGCTGCTCATGCTGGCTCCACTCATGCTGCACTGGAAGGTGACTCCATCTCCCTCTCGCACGGCCAGTTCCCTGACGTGTTGCTCCAAGGCCACCTGGCCAGTGACTGCTGCAGACAGCAAAAACAAGCTGTGATCAGTCCAAGATTCAGCAAAGGTCAGCGCAGCGCTAGTCAGGGCATTGTGATGGCACTGGACCAGTTGGAGGATTAAATCCTTCTCTTTGAATCCAGCTGACAAAGATGAGCAGAAAAATAGAGCTGGTACCAGGAATCGGGGCTCACAAGGAGGGAGACACCACATTCCCCTCCCTCCTTTTCCCTCTCAGACAATGAACTTTTTCTGATTTTCCCATTCAAAGCAGGAAGGTTTTGCACCATGGGGGACAAATCCCTTTGACTCTCCTGTCCCTGAAACTGCTCTGAATGAGCACGGGACCACTCACAGGCAAGTGGGGCTTGGGCCCTATGCTGCCATCCTCAACCTGGTCTTTGCAACATGGCTTGCAGTGCCCCATGAGCAGAGTGCCAGTCCAAGGGCAAAGCATTAGGCCCCAAGAGGTGGGAGTAGCAGGTAGGTGCCCTGCCTGTCCCCACACTGCAGAGGAGGCAGGCTAGACGGAGGTGTCTAACTCACAGCTAGAAGAGGAGGAGGGCTGTTCCCACTGTGTTCTGCAGGGATGGGTGCAGAGGTCAAGCCAGAGGCACCTCAGGCTGCAAGCAGCCAGCACAGCTCCATAGACCTGTGTAAAGCACAGGGCCATGCACACTTCCTGAGCAGGGGCATCACCCCTTCCTTCCACTTACCTGCGATGGGCAATAACCCCACGCACAGGGCAGTCCACATGGCCAGGCGCGCTCTGGCTCGCCTCTCGCCACCTTCACTCTGCCTGCAGAACAGCTCTGCCCACATCTCCCCTGGCTGTGCCTCTGTCACTGCAGGCAGTCCTCAACCCTCCTAGTCACTCCCTCAGTCTATGACAACAGTGAGGGCGAGAGGCAGGGGCTGGAGGAGAGGAAGAAGTTGAAGCTGTTGGCGCACTCCTGAGTGCCTTTCACCCTGCAGGGTGCAATAACAGAGCACTCGCTTGGCAGGAAAGCCTCTGGTGGGCAAAAGGTGATGTGTGGCTCTAGAGCCACCCACAGCCTTCCTCTGAGGAAGGACAGAAGGGTGCTGCTGGGACTGTGGACCTGGCCCTGGGGGTGGCAGGTTGTCCTTCCAGTGGCCCCCTGTCCCTTGGTGCTGCTGAGATGCTGCTCCTGGATGGGTCTCCCATGAGCCCAGCTCCGCTTGGACAGGACACTCCACTGGAGATATGCTCCCCACCCTGCTCCCTCCACTCCAGCCCACCACCCTACTCCTCCATTTCCTCCCTCGCGTTGACACTTCTCCACCTGCTTCTTCCTTGGCAAGAGCCTCCCACACCCTCCAAGCAGAAAAGGCCCTACAGGGCTCTGGGCAAATGAGATCTGGCTTGTCCTTGGTGATGAAGGTCTGGGATCAATGTTCAGGCTCAAGCCTCCCAACTTATCTACCAAAACTCATGTGCACAGGACTCAGCAGGGACCAGGCTGTTGGGGCTGCTCAGCAGCACAGGGACACTCCTTTCCCTGTGCTCATCCTACTCAGCAGGAACCCAGAGCTCCCCCTAGGGCCTTTGCAGCCACAGGATGAGACACCTACTGAGCACTGACACAGTGTCACCATCTTGACTGGGACCACCAGTTAGGGGAACATCGCCCACTCCACACTGGCCCTCCACAGACTGTCTGAATCCTTCCCCTCCCCTCGCTTTTCCTGGGTGCTCCACCCTGGACCCTTGGGGAGGGGATCCAGGACAGGCGTGGGAAGGGGAGTTGCTGAGGGTAGAGGAGCCCAATGAAACTGGAGGCTTGAGGATGGGAAAAGCAGCAGGGGGATGCAGGGCCGGGGTGGCCTATGGTGCATGGGGACACTTGCAGCTGGCCCAGCATGGTAAGACATGCCGGGTTCCCTATGGCTCCAAGCCCATGGAGGGCTGGAGCTGTGGCCCCGACCACCCTCCACATCCTTCTTGTTGGGATTCCCCTACAACATTCCATGCTGGATCTCATTGTACACACATGAGCATATATGCACATGGAGCCAATACTAACAACACAACAAAGAGACTGTTCATCATGTCCAGGGGAAAAGACGCTCTGCAGTTCAGCTCCTTCTGTGGCACTGCTCTGAGGCTCCCTCAACAACATCAGGTTTCAAAACTCTATTCAGCTCTAGCTTTCCATGTTCACATTTGAGTTCTTCAATGCTCGCTCTGCTTCTTCCTCTTTCCCTCTCCCTTTCTGCCTGTGGGAGAGACCAAGAAGGAAGGAAGATGGTTAACTGCTGCTGCTGCTGCTGCTGCTGTGCCTGTTTCTGGGAAAAGGCAGCCCTGTCTACTCTTGAGAAGTCTCGGAAGAGACTTGCCTTGCAGCAACCACAAAACACCGGGCTGGATTTAACCCCCCTCCTTCCAATTCTGCCCTGGCCCTGCCGGTGTTTCAAGCACGGTGCCCTTTCCCAGCTCGCTGGTGCTGCAGAAATAGGTGGCCCTGTCTGCAGCTGTGGGCGAGAGCACCTCCAGCGACAGCTGGTTCCTGAAGGGGTCTGCAGAGCTGGGGACTCGCGTCTGCAAGGATGAAGCAATGTGCTGGAGGCCCGTGAAAGGATACTGCAACGCTATCTGCTGCAGCTCTCTGCCAGGAGCCTGCCGGATCCAGTCCCAAGCGTAGCTGCTGTCGCTGATGGGGACACCAGAGATGTGGCAGGCAAGCGTGAGAGACTCTGAGACCTTCCCTACCGTGGGGCCTCAGGCCTCTGTCTGCACCTGAGAAAGGGCACCTGCGACCCCGGGACACAAGGACAAACAGGCAGCGATAGCTCAGGCTGACATACTTGGGAGAATCCAGCAAAGGGCCACGAAGATGACGAAGGGTCTGGAGCATCTCTCCTGTAAAAAAAGCTGTGAAAGGTGGGACCATTTACCCTGGAGAAACAAAGAGTCGTGGAGGATCTCATAAATGTACAGAAATACCTGAAGAGAAGGTGCAAAGAAGACTGGGTGTCCTGGTTTCAGCTGGGATAGAGTTAATTTTCTTCCGAGTAGCTGGTAGAGTGCTGTGGTTTGGATTGCGTGTGAGAATAATGTTGATAACACACTGATGTTTTACTTGTTGCTAAGCAGTGCTTACACTGGTCAAGGACTCTTCAGCTTCCCACGCTCTGCTGGGTGCACAAGAAGCTGCGAGGGAGCATAGGCAGCTGACAGCTGACCCAGACTGGCCAAAGGGCTACTCCATACCATATGACATCATGCTCACTACATAAAGCTGGGGGAAGAAGAAGGAAGGGGGGGACATTTAGAGTGATGGCGTTTGGCTTCCCAAGAAACGGTTACGCGTGATGGAGCCCTGCTTTCCTGCAGATGGCTGAACACCTGCCTGCCAATGGGAAGTAGTGAATGAATTCCTTGTTTTGCTTTGCTTGTGTGTGCGCCTTTTGCTTTACCTGTTAAACTGTCTTTGTCTCAACCCACAACTTTTCTCCCTTTTACTCTTCCAATTCTCTCCCCCTTCCCACCAGGGGGGACTGAGTGGGTGGCTGCATGGCGCTTAGTTGCTGGCTGGGGTTCAACCACGACACTGGGCCAGGCTCTTCTCAGTGGTGCCCCGTGACAGGACAAAGGGCAATGGCCACAAACACAACACAGGAGGGTCCCTCTGAGCGTCAGAAAAAACTTCTTCAGGGTGCGAGAGAGCAAGCACTGGTGCAGGTTGACCACGCAGCTTGTGGAGTCTCCATGCTTGGAGATATTCCAAAGCTGTCTGGACATAGCTCTTGGCAACCGGCTCTAGGTGGCCTGGCTTGTGCAGGGATGTTGCACCAGGTGACACCCAGAGGTCCCTTCCAACCTCAACCATTCTGTGAAACAGGGCTGCAAGACCATGCTAACCTCTCCTGTGTGGCACCCTCATACGCCTCCACCACGCCTGTCCACCCTAGCTGCAACAGGCAATGACCTCGTGCACACATGATCCCACATGGCCAGAGCAGCTCCTGCTCACCTCTCCCCAGCTCCTCTCCGCCCACGCAGCTGCTCTGCTCAGGTTTCCCACATCTCTCAACCACTGACAGCACCCAGCCACAATGAGACCCCTTCTCCCTGACCCCAGGCACGGTCAACTTGCTGACTCGCCCCTGAGATGGGCTGTGACCCCCATGAACATGCACCAGGGGAGAGCAGGAGAGGAGGAAGCTGATGTTGTTGGGGCACCCCGCAGGTGTCCCTCACTGTGGTCCCTGCAGGGTGCAGTAGTAGAGCGCACTGTCCCCCAGCTCCAGCCCAGTGATGGTCAGTGTCCCAGAGCTCTTGTCAGCCTGGCAGGAAAACCTTTTGCGGGCAAAAGGGGCCGTGTGGCTGTAGGAGCCTCCCCGGCCCTTGCTCTGCAGCAAGTACTGCAGGGGCCCACCGGGACGCTGCCGATACCAGGCCACGTAAATATAGGAGGCGTTGGAGCTGTAAGCACATCGTAAGGTCCCGGTATTCCCTGCTCGCCACCACACTGCAGACCTCGTCGCTTGGATCTCATCACAAACAAAAGCAGGGCTGGTCCCCCACTGCTTTGCTCTCACTGGCACCAGGAAATGGCCTACAAGGGGGTCAATGGGAGCAGACTTTGGTGTCGACAATGCCCAAGCTTTTTCAGTGCCCCAGGGAAGAAGAGGGCCAAGGGAAGGCAGAGAGGGGCTGCAGGCAGGCAGAGTGGCCAGCCTGGTTGGGTGACAGAAACACACAGAACCACCTCCACAGAATAAAACTCTGCATTTGGAACTCAAGAGATGGAAATTAGAAGTGCCGAGAAAGAAGCTCCTGCAGACAGGCCAGGACCACCTGCGCTGTGCAGTGATGGCCCCTCTCTCGTTGGGAACAGTCCTGAGCTGCCCCAGCACTCGCCTGCCCTGCAGATAGTGCACCCTGGGCCACGCCCCAGCACCTTTCTGTTCAAGCTCAGCTGGATTTCGTGTCTCTGTGCGAACAGCACAGAAGTAGCAGGCAGAGTCCCGGGGGTGCAGGGCACACAGGGACAGGGATGCCTTGGACCAGAAATTGTCCCGAGAGGCTGTAGCTCGACCCTCCACTGCTACCCCGTACTTCTTTGTACCCCAGTAGCTGACGAAAGACACCCACTCGGGTCTCCCATTGGGTGCCTGACGGTACCAGCGAATTGCAGAGGTCCCGAAGCTGAAGCCGTACCCGCGGCAGGAGAGGAGCACGGAGTCCCCGGGCGCTCGCAGCCCTCCGCCGGCCTCCACCAGCCTCAGCTGCGCCCACACCCCTGCGGACGGAGAGCGCAGGCAGCCGGGCAGGGCGCGCCCACGGCCCGAGGACCTTCACCCGCCGCCCCGCCGCCCCCCGCCCCGGCACAGCCCCAGCCGCCACCCCCCTCTCTCCCGCCAAAGCCCCGCGCCCGGGGCAGTGCCCCGCCTGCCCTCCTCGGGGCTGAGCCGCGCCTGCTCCCGACACTGCGGCCCGACCCGCTGCCCGACAGCCTCCCCCTGCCCCGGACCCTGCCTCTCCCTCTCCCCCTCCCTCTCCCGCCCACGCCACCTGCTCCCCGCTCCCCCGCTCAGGAAGGCGAGCGCCAGGCGACAGCGCGCCCGCCGCGGGAGCAGCCGCAGCCCCGCGGCCCCGGCACGGGCAGGGCCGCCCGCGGGCAGCCCCAGCCCCGGGCCCAGCCCCGGCCTCGCTGCCCTCCCCGCCCGCCTCTCACCTGCCGGCCCCGCGGCCAAGGACAAGGCCAGGAGCCACGGCCCCAGCCCGGGCGCCATCACGCCCTGCCGCGCCGGGGACGGACGGGGCCCAAGGGCCCGGCCCCAGCCGCACAGGAGCCCAGCGGACCCGCGCTCCGCACCCAGCCTCAGCCTCAGCCTCAGCCTCATCCTGCTCATGCCCCTGCCCCCGTCCCTGCCCCTGCTCCTGCCCCTGTTCCTGCTCCTGCCCGCCCCGCCGCCTCGGCCCCTCGCCGGGGCAGCGCCGACGCCTCTGCCCGCCCCCAACCCACCCGGCCCGGCCCCCCGGGGCCGCGGCCCCTCCGGGCCAGGAGAAGGGCGGGCGCGGGGAGGGACGCGGGCCAGGGGCGTGGGCAGAGCAGGAGCGCGGCGCCCCGCCACCCCAAGGCTCCTGGCCCCTGGCTCCCAGCGCGGCTCCCACGCTCTCCCGGCTTCTCGCCCAGCCCCAGCGCTATACGCCAGCGCCAGCGCCAGGGCCGGGCTGTCGGCCCGCAGCGGCCCCTCGCAGGACCCTCCCCGTGCCCCGCACCCCCAGCCCGCCCTGGCCTCACTCCCGTCCCCTGCCCGCGGCGACCAAGACACGCCGAGCCCTGGGCTGCCCCCCACAGGCACCTCCACAGCCTGCAGACATGGGCTGACAGGAACGGCCTGCACTTCAACGAGGGCAACAGCAAAGCCCTGCACCTGGGGAGCAACACCCCCATGTACCAGGGCAGGCTGGGGGCCACGCAGCTGGAAATCGCATTCTCACAAAAGCACCCAAGGGTTCTGGTGGGCCACAACTTGATCTTGAGCCACAACTGTGTGCTTGCAGGAACGGTGGCTAATGATGTCCTGGCCTGCACCAGAAAAGGTGTTTCCAACAGGTCACAGATGTGATCCTTCCCCTGTACTCAGCACTGCTGAAGTCACACCTGCAATACTGGGAATAATTCTGGACCTCCATGCATAAGGGAGATGCAGACATTGAGTCTAGTGAAGGGCCACGAAGATGATTAGGAGACAGGAGTACCTCTTCCATGAGGAAAGCCTGAGAGAGCTGGGACAGTTTACCCTGGAGAAACAAAGGCTCACGGGGGATCTCATCCACATAGAAAACCATATGAAGGGAGGGTGCAAAGAAGGCAGGGCCGGGCTCTTTTCAGTGGTGCTCAGTGACAAGTCAAGAGGCCAGGCGCACCAACAGAAACACGGCAGGATCCATCTAAACATCAGGAAACACTTTTCACTGTCAGGGTGAGCGAGCACTGGCCCAGGTGCCCACAGAGGCTGTGGAGTCTCCAGGCTTGCAGATATTCCAAAGCTGTCTGGGCATGGTCCTGGGCACCTGGCTCCAGCTGGCCCTGCCTGAGCCGGCAGGATGGACCAGATGCCCTCCTGAGGTGCCTTCCAACTTCAACCTTGCTGTGATTCTGTGAAAGACTCACAGCCACATTGGTGACTTTGCAGGGGACATGTGCCAGGGTAAAGGGGAAAACTGAAACTCAGACTTTGCTACGTAAATTCAGCTCTTCACTGGCCAAGGCGGGAGGGAAGGACATTTAGCAGAGGAATTTATTGTTCTATATTTTAGCTATGCCCATAGCGGTGCCCCAGCCCAATGCATGTTGGACCTCAACAGAGAGGAAAGCAGGGTTTATACCTGTGGCTGAGCAGTGACTGTTGCTCAGGTAATTGGTATGTACTTGTGCTATGCTGGATCAGTACACGCTTGTCCCGTGCAGGTGGTACAGACGTATGGCCAGTGGCGTGTGAATCTTCATTGTTCTAAGCCCATGTCCCGTGCAGGCGGGGGGCTTCATCCTGGTTTTTGGGTCGATTGCAGTTCTGGCTGTGGTTACATGCCGGGTTCGTTGAAGGCGAAATCTTCTGTTGTTTTATCGCTGGTATGGGGTGTTCTGATTGGGAAGAGCTGGCTTAGGTTGGGCCAGCAGGTCACACTGACCCTGAGTTAAAAGCTCACAGTCTCAGGACGTGTTCGTTCTTCTAAGCAAGTGGTATTGCAGTGAGCATGTTGCCTTTCAGAGCTAGGGCCCTGATGACTGCCAGAAACAGCTTTTTACAGGAGTGCTGAGGAAAACTCACTTTCCTATTCTGGCTACAAGTTTCAAAGCTGTATTTATGGTGAGTGTTCTTGTTATACCTTATGGTGTGGGGTTCTTTTGTAAAGTTGCAGATACAGCTACGTACGCATGTGACGAGCTTGTACAACCACGTACACAAACCCAGAGCCTGGCTTCAGAAGGATGAGCAATAACATGCAACCCCATTTGACCGGTTGACTGGCTGCTTCCTGGAGCCTGAGAAGCCAACTGTGGGCCACAACTTGTTGCTGGAGGCAGAGTTCCTGGACAGCGTGGAGGGCAGGGAATTCAACCACAGCTGAAGGCCACTGCCAGAGGATTGCAGGGGGTACATGATGGCATGTTGGCCATGCAGGAGGTCAGGAGGAAAGACCAGAGGTCTTCCCCCCAGTCAGAAACCCAAGGACGCAAGAGTACTCCCAAGGCATTTCCAGCTCCCACAGCTGTCTCTTCAAAGCTCTGGCTGGCCATCAGGCCTGATGCAGTCCTTTCAGGCTCCCCAGAAAGGGCATAAGAAAGTGGAGCAGAAGAGGAGCCAGCTTTGCTCCCAGAATGGCAGAAGAGCTGAGGCTGTCATGGACCTCTGGAAAAGACCTAGTGTAACCCTCCTGCTCAAAGCAGGGCCAACTAGAGTAGGTGTACAGGGTCTGCTTGGGATGGAGTTAATTTGCTTCATGGAAGCCTGTATGGGCAGCTGCGATGTTTTGTGACAAAGACCATGGTGATATCACACTGATGTTTTAGCTGTTGCTGAACACAGCATCAAGGCCTTCTTGTACAGCTCACCACAACCGGCCAAAGGGATAATCCATACCACATGAAGCCTTGTGCACCAATAACCCTGGGGGAAATAAGGAGCACACAGGGATATTGGGAGTTAGGACATTTGTCTTTCCCAGGTAACCACTATGCGTGATGAAGCCCTGCTTTCCTGGAAATGCCTAAACATCTGCCTGCCATGTGGATGTCGGGAATGAATTCCTTATTTTCCTTGGTTTCTGCGTGCAGCTGTTGCTTTGCTTATTAAACTCTCTCGCAACACACAAGTCTTCTCACTTTTACCCTGCCGATTCTCTCCCCCCATCCCACTGTGGTTGACTAAGCGAGCAGCGGTGTGGGACTGAGCTGCTTAGAGGGGTTAGGGACGGCAGGCTGCCCACAACCTTGTGCTGTTCAGTTTTTAATACCTCCAAGAATGGAGGCTACACAGCCTCAGGTATCTACACACACTGACAAATCCCCCCCTAGCATTTCCTTCTCCACGCTAAACAAACCCAGTTCTCTCAGGCTCTCCTTGTATGTCAGATGCTGCCTTCCTCATCTTCATGGCCCTGCATTGCATTTGCTCTGGTGTGTCCATGCCTTTCCTGTGCCGGGGAGCCCAGGACTGGACGCAGGAGCCCACAGTCTCACCAGTGCCGAGTTCAAGAGCAGTCCATCCCAACGAGCAGCTACAATTGCCAGGAGGCCTGCATGGATAAGCAAGGCAAGGGAAAATGCAGGTCCACTGCTGAATGGGGTGGGGACCTGGTGACACAGGACATGGAAAATGCCTGAGGTCCTGAATGCCTTATTCCCCACGGTCTTTACTGGCAAGAGTGGCCTTCAGGAATCCCAGGTCCCAGAGTCCAGGGAGAAAGGCTGGAGCAAGGAACATGCCACAGCGCACTTATCTAGTCCAGAATCAGTAGCTTTGTCTCTGATGTTTCCAGGGAAGTCAGTGCTCAAAGCGTAACTGAATTCAGTATACACAACATCCACTCGCTCCTCATCCACTCTTCGTCTTATTGTAGAAGGCTTGAAATTTGGTTAAGCATGGTTTCAACTTCACAAACCCATTCTGACTGTCAGTGAGGAAGGAGAGATTGTTGTGGAAGTCATTTTTAGCTCAAATAAGGATCCAAAGACCTGTTGAAGCCTTAGACTGCAAGCTGTGAAGTTTCACCCAGGTACGCTGACCGTATGCTGAACTCCTACCAAGCTACATGAGGGAAGGCCCTGAAACCTGGAGAAAACCAGGAAGATAAGATAGCCAAAACCATCGGCAGAAGCTGCAACTCTTCAAGATAAGAAAAGGAATGTCCTGCCTGGAGACAGGGAAAGCATCCATGTTGGAAACTCTGCTTCGGGGAAACCTAGGGTCGAGCCTGACGGGAGAGGAAGCACCTGAGGGTGAGTGTGTGCGTGTGAGCGAGGAGTCGAAAAGGGGCACCCGTCAGCTCAGTGGAGCTGCCCGCTGCGAAGGGACTCCGGTCCTAGCAGATAAAGTCTCGGGTGGTGTGTGTGTGACTCCCGGGATGGTGTGTGAATGCTCGGGCAGCTGCTGCTCCCTTAACGGTCTGGCACCCCAGATGGGAACCTAGGCCAGCACCCTCCGGTCCCGCTACCTCCAATCATCCAACTGCAGGCAGCAGGTGAATTTACCTGGGACCTTTGGAGAGGGAGGCTCCAAAAGGTGAGTGTTAATAATTCCCTGAGCAGCCTTGAGACTAGTGATTAAGGGGGTGCGTGGCCTGATCAGCATAAATCGCACAGAAGGAAAAGAAAAAACAAACGGGGGGAAAAGGGAAAAAAAAAAAAAAGGAAAAAAAAAGATCAAACCCAAAGGTGTAAATCGCACATAATTCAGGAAAAGAAATGGGAAATGTACCCAGCATAGAAAGGGCGACACCCTTAGCTGAGGTTTTACAGCATTGGGAAAAAATTTATGGTACAGCGGAATTATCTAAGAAGTGCGCAACCAAATTATGCCAAGATGAATGGCCGTTTATTACAAGAATGGCAGGAGGGACCTCCCTGCAGTCATGACCAGGGAGACATTGGAGACTGGAGCATAGGTACCCACACCAGATGGATTACTGGTATGATGTATGGCATGCATGACCTGGGGAGAGAAAGCTTCCAGGACAAAAGTCGAAAAAGAAAAAGGGGGTAATTGTAGCAGTAGCAGAAGCTACCACACAAGAAACTCCTGGAAGTAGTTCAACCCCACCTTATGTCCGCTCTCTCTTCTGATTCTCCTCCTGTTTACCCACCGGCTGCCGGACTCTTTCCTATCACTATGAGTCATGTTCCTAATCCTACTGCTGTACAACCTGGGGCCTGGCGGAGACTGGGCCAGTGCTAACCTTTTATAGGCACCAGCCTTGGAAACCTAGTGATGTAGTGGTGTGGGGAAGTACGATGCCCCGCCTAAGGGAGGATGCCAAGAGGTGAGCCCAGCTACTCTCGAAAATACGTGCAGAGTGTAATGCGAATTGAAGTGACACCTGAATGCCATCAAGGGAACTCTTTCACCCTTATGAAAGAGAATAAATAATCACTAAGGATGCTGAATTGCCTCAACAGGCAGGAGGAAACAGAACCCCCTGGACAGCAACTGATCCACACGGGGACTATAATCATGCAGGAGACCTGATGAGCCTCCTAGTGATTTCTGGGGACAACTCCGGCAAGCTCTGCTAACATACGGAGGAATGATGCCGCAGAATTTTAATGATGTGCTCAGGATTAGCGTCGTTGTGGGCCAGGCGGTGCCTGATATAGGGGGTTACTTTAAAGAACACATGCCTGGGTGGCAGGGAGAGAATTTGTAAAAGATTTTGAGTATTGCTGTGTTTGTTTATGATGGGTGTGAGGAAAGGCAAAAAGCTGAGCAGATTAAAGGAAAAAAAAAAAAGAGAAAAAAGAAGAAAAAAGGCAAAAGAACAGGAGGTAAGTTTACTGGATGCGCTTTAGTCATGAATTTGCAAGTGAGAGATGGGAGCTGGGGGGAAGAAGAGCGGATAGGAGGTCTGAGCTAAGACCAGGAAAAGAAGAAAGAGGAACGGGAAGGAATGCTGGAAAGGAGTGCTGTTATTGTGGGAACTTCGGGCACAGAGAGTGGGAATGCCCACTCTGGCCGCGGGAAAGGACGAAAGAAGGAAATGGTCTCCGGGAAGAACTCCTCAGGAAGATTCGCAATCACAATGACTGCAAGAAAGAGACCCTGCGGATCTTGAATCAGAAAGATTAGAAATTTTTAATATATGGGTAACCCAAGAGACATATTATAGCTGAAGTTGAAGGTCGTGAAGTTGAATTCTTGGTGAATACGGGAGCCACATTATCCCTTTTGAATTTTACCCCGAGACGGTCTCAGGCCACAGACAGAATTTTAATATGTGGAGCCACAGGACAAAGATAGCAGAATTGGAGTAAACCCCTATTAGTAATTATGAGAAACAAGAGTATATGAGGGTGATTTCTATGGGCGGGGGACTCCCCAGCATGCCTGTTTATTAGGGAGAGATCTCTTACAGACTCTAGATGTAGAATTACACTTGTCACCTGAAGGTACAGATTTAATAATCATGGGAATGACTGTAGTCACTGGAAGGCCAAATAATGCGCTAAAAATACCGGAGGTATTGAAACCGGTACCAACAAAGCTGTAGAGGAAAACTAGCACTGATGTAGGACCACTAGTTTCAGCTCTAACCCGTAAACAAACAAACAAACAAAAAAAACCAAAGGGAGGAGACCCCCCTCCGGCTGTGAAACAGTTTCTGATTCCTCAAGAAGCTGAGAAGAGCATTCAAAAGCAAATAGACCGGTATTCAGCCAAAGAGATTCTGAAAGTGTGTGTGTCTCACCGTATAATACTCCTAGACTCCTCGGGAAAAAAAAAAAAAAGAATAGATTAGGTGAAGCTGGGGACCTGGAACATCGTTTTGTACAAGATGTACGGGTGGTTAATCAGTACGTAGTGACTCCTCATCCAGCAGTGCCCCATCCCTCTACCATACTTTTACAAATATCGCATTGGGCAAGAGATTTCACAGTGATTGATCTAACCGCTGCCTCCTTTCACATCCCCTTAGGTGACAACAGCCAACTTTTGTTTGCCTTTACATGGAAAGAGCAACAATTAACCTGGACTCCTCTCCCACAAGGCTTTGGAGGGTCTCCTACAATTTTTTTGTGAACACTGACAAATTATTTGAGAGATAAAAAATTACCAGGCAAAGTGGCTCTTGTACCATATGTAGAAGATTTGCTAATAGCGAGTAAAGATGAGGATGCCTGTATAAAAGACAATATACATCTATGTACTGCCTTAGCAGAGAAAGGTCATTGTGCATCTTCATCCAAACTTCAGCTGTGTCAGAAGGAAGTTAAATCTTTAGGGTTTATCCTAAGGGAAGAGCAGTGAGTAATAGACTCAGAAAAGAGCAGAAGCTGTAATAAAGCTTCCGTGTCCAGACACAAAGAAACAGCTGTGAGGGTTCCTTGGAGCTGTGGGATTTTGTTGACCATGCATTCCTGGGTTGGGAGAATTAACAAGATCACTGACAAAAGTAACAAGTAACGAGTAGGTAGAACCTATTGCATAGGGTCGGGAAAAGGAGCAAGCTTTTAAAACAACCAAAGGAGATATGGCATCAGCTCCCGCTCTTGGACTCTCAGACTATACCAAACCCTTTAACTTGTATGTACATGAGCGAAAAGGGATAGCCAGTGGAGTAATAACATAACAAAGGAATGTCCTGCCCAGAGACTGGGAAAGGATCCAATGAAGAACAAGAAGACCCCAGACCCAAATATTACTATTGGACCCAACCATCGCATCACAGGAGGGGAACTTAGACTGTAAGGGTCTAATTGCCCAGGGATCTCTGTTCGGGGTCACCCTCCGGAGGCACCCAGCTCGAGCTGCTCTTCACCGCTGTACCACTCAAGAAATTCACCTGGCGTACGCCATGGCGGAGACTCTGCTTCGGGGAAACCTAGGGTCGAGCCTGAGGGGAGAGGAAGCGCCCGAGGGTGAGTGTGTGTGTGAGCGAGGAGTCGAAAAGGGGCACCCGTCAGCTCAGTGGAGCTGCCCACTGCGAAGGGACTCCGGTCCTAGCAGTTAAAGTCTCGGGTGGGGTGTGAATGCTCGGGCGGCTGCTGCTCCCTTAACACGGACACAGCTGATTCCAGCCAGGTCCAAAAAGGATCCACCACTGGCCAAAGCTGAGCCCATCAGCTCAGCCGATGGCGCCTCTGTGAAAGCATATTTACAAGAGAGGTAAAAACCACTGCACAGTGGCTGTGAGAGAGAAAAGTATGAAGAGCTGTGAGATAAAAAACTCTGCAGACACTAAGGTCAGTGAAGAAGGAGGGGGAGGAGGTGCTCCAGGTGCCAGAGCAGAGATTCCCTGGAGACCATGGTGAAACAGGTTGTCCCCTGCAGCCCACAGAGGCCTACGTCAGAGCAGACAGCCACACTGCAGCCCATGCAAGACCCCACGCCACAGCAGTCAGATGTGCCCTGAAGGAAGCTGGTGCACACAGAGAGCCCATGCAGGAGCAACTCTTCAGGCAGCAACTGTGGCCCGTGGGAGCCTGCGCTGCACCACTCTGTTCCTGAAGGACTGTCCTCTGGGGAGAGGCCCCACACTGGAGCAGGTCATGAAGGACTGTCTGCTGGGGGACAGACCTCAGGCCAGAGCAGGGGCAAAATGGGAGGAGAAAGGAGTGACAGAGAACAAGTGTTATGAACTGACCCCAACCCACATTCCCCAACTCCCTGCACTGTTTGGGCTGCGGAGGAGGTAGAAGACTCAGGGATGAAGGAGCGAAGTAGAGCCTGGGCATAAGAGGTGGCTGGGGGAAGGTGTTCTTAATCTTGTCATTGCTTCTCCTTAGCCTACTCTAGTTTTTATGGGCAATACATTCATTTTCCCAAAGTCCGCTGTGCCTGGGATTGGTAAGCAGCCTACCTGTCTTTATTTTGACTCATGAGCATGTTCATCTTATTTTCTCCCCTTGTCCATTACAGAAGGGGAGTGAGAGAGCAGCTTGGTGGCTGCCACCCAAGGTTAACCCACCAGAATGGCAAAGGCAGGTAATGGTATCCTGGGTAGCACCAGGAGGAGTGTTGCCAGCAGGGCGAGGGAGGTCATGCTTCCACGCTACTCAACACCGGTGAGGCTCCACCTGCAGTATTGCGACTGGTTCCGGGCTCCACAGGACAACAGAGACATGGACCAACTTGGGAGAGTCTGGCAAAGGGCCACCAAGATGCCAAAGGGACTGCAGCATCTCTCCTATTAAAAAAGGCTGGGAGCTGGGACTGTTTACGCCAGAGAAATGAAGGCTCGTCAGGGGATCTCAAATGTACAGAGATACCTGAAGAGAGGCTGCAAAGAGGACGGGGCCAGGCTCTTCCCAGTGGTTCCCAAGTGACAGCACAAGGGGCAATGGGCACAAACTAAACCACAGGAGGGTCCCTCTCAACATCAGGAAACACTTTTGCACTGTCAGGGTGACTCAACACTGGCACAGGTTGTGCACAGAGGTTGTGGAGGCTCTATGCTCGGAGGTATTCCAAAGCTGCCTGGGCACGGCACTGATCAACCAGCTGTAGGGGGCCCTGCTTGAGCAGGGGCGTTGCACCAGGTGACCTCTGGAGGTTCCTTCAACCCTAAACCATTCTGTGAAAACAGGGTTGCAAGAGCATTTGGGCACAGAGGTGGGCTGTGACCCTCCTGCACTGGGCTTCCACTGCAAGGTTTTGGTAGCCGGGCGCTGCAGCGATGGCCTCTGTGATGAGGCCAGGGACTGCCTCATGCCCGACACAGCCTGTTCCAGCCAGCTCGGCAGCAGACCCGTCGCTGGCATAAGCTGAGCCCAGCAGCAAAGATGGCAGTGCCTATGGGACAACAGAGCTAAGAGTGGTCCAAAGAAGGTGCAGCAGTGTGAGAAGTGAGGAAAGAAAGTGTGAGAAACGATCCTGCAAACACCAAGTCAGTGAAGGAGTGGGAGACCCTCCAAGTGCCAGAGCACAGATTGGCCTGCAGCCCACGGAAGAGACCACAGTGGAACAGGGATTTCCCTGCAGCCTGTGCAAGATCCCATGCCAGAGCATGTGAATATGCCCTGACTGGAACTGGGGCCTGTGGAGAGCCCAGGCTGGAGCAGGTTTACTCTGAAGGACTACGGCCCTTGGGAAGGAGCCACCCTGGAGCCATTGGTGAAGGACTGCAGACCATGGGAAGGAGGAAGGAGCAGGAGAGATGACGTGTTGTGGACTGACCCCACACCCCATTCCCCCCATGCACTTTGGGGACAGGAGGGAGAGAAGTCAGGAATGAAGGACTGAAGTTGAGCCTGGGAAGCGGCGGGGATTCAGGGGGGGCAAGGTGTTTTAAGGAGGCTTTTTGTTGTGACTCACAATTCTAATTTAAGTGGCAATAAATTAGAATTCCCAAAGTGTGCAGTGAAGGCCAGGAACACCTGCGGTGCACAGGGGTGGCACCTGACCTCTTGGGAACAGCCCTGAGACCTGCCCCCTCCTCGTCCCTGGCAACATTCACCTTCCCCACATCTCATGCACTCTGAGCTGGGCCCCAGCACCTTTCTGTTCAAGCTCGGCTGGATTTCCTGTCCTTGTGTGAACGGCACAGAAGTAGCGGGCAGAGTCCCGGGGGTGCAGGGCACGCAGGGACAGAGACGACTCGGACTGGGAATTGTCCCGGGACACCGTGGCTCGACCCTCCACTGCTGCCCCGTAATTCTTTATACTACCCTCGTAGCTGCTGATGTAGGACACCCACTCGAGTGAGCCACCGGGTGCCTGACGATACCAGCGAATTGCAGAGGTCCCGAAGCTGAAGCCAGATCCTCGGCAGGAGAGGAGCACGGAGTCCCCGGGCGCTCGCAGCCCTCCGCCGGCCTCCACCAGCCTCAGCTGCGCCCACACCCCTGCGGACGGAGAGCGCAGGCAGCCGGGCAGGGCGCGCCCACGGCCCGAGGACCTTCACCCGCCGCCCCGCCGCCCCCCGCCCCGGCACAGCCCCAGCCGCCACCCCCCTCTCTCCCGCCAAAGCCCCGCGCCCGGGGCAGTGCCCCGCCTGCCCTCCTCGGGGCTGAGCCGCGCCTGCTCCCGACACTGCGGCCCGACCCGCTGCCCGACAGCCTCCCCCTGCCCCTGGCCCTGGCCCTGCCCCTGCCTCTCCCCCTCCCTCTCCCGCCCACGCCACCCGCTCCCCGCTCCCCCGCTCAGGAAGGCGAGCGCCAGGCGACAGCGCGCCCGCCGCGGGAGCAGCCGCAGCCCCGCGGCCCCGGCACGGGCAGGGCCGCCCGCGGGCAGCCCCAGCCCCGGGCCCAGCCCCGGCCTCGCTGCCCTCCCCGCCCGCCTCTCACCTGCCGGCCCCGCGGCCAAGGACAAGGCCAGGAGCCACGGCCCCAGCCCGGGCGCCATCACGCCCTGCCGCGCCGGGGACGGACGGGGCCCAAGGGCCCGGCCCCAGCCGCACAGGAGCCCGGCGGACCCGCGCTCCGCACCCAGCCTCAGCCTCATCCTGCCCCTGCTCCTGCCCCTGCCCCTGCCCGCCTCGCCCCCTCGCCGGGGCACCGCCGACGCCTCTGCCCGCCCCCAACCCACCCGGCCCGGCCCCCCGGGGCCGCGGCCCCTCCGGGCCAGGAGAAGGGCGGGCGCGGGGAGGGACGCGGGCCAGGGGCGTGGGCAGAGCAGGAGCGCGGCGCCCCGCCACCCCAAGGCTCCTGGCGCCTGGCTCCCAGCGCGGCTCCCACGCTCTCCCGGCTTCTCGCCCAGCCCCAGCGCTATACGCCAGCGCCAGCGCCAGGGCCGGGCTGTCGGCCCGCAGCGGCCCCTCGCAGGACCCTCCCCGTGCGCCGCACCCCCAGCCCGCCCTGGCCTCACTCCCGTCCCCTGCCCGCGGCGACCAAGACACGCCGAGCCCTGGGCTGCCCCCCACAGGCACCTCCACAGCCTGCAGACATGGGCTGACAGGAACGGCCTGCACTTCAACCAGGGCAACAGCAAAGCCCTGCACCTGGGGAGCAACACCCCCATGCACCAGGGCAGGCTGGGGGCCACGCAGCTGGAAATTGCATTCTCACAGAAGCACCCAAGGGTTCTGGTGGACCACAGCTTGACCAGGAATGTGCCCTTGTGGCAGAGAAGGTCCATTGTATCCTGGGCTGCATTAGACAAAGTATTGCCAGCAGGTCCCCCGATCCTTCCCCTCTGCTCACCACTGCTGAGGTCACACCTGCAGTACTGGCTCCACTTCTCTGCTCCCCAGTACAGGAGAGACTTGGGCATACAGGAGAGAGGCCAGTGAGGACCAAGAAGGTGACAATGGGACTGGAGCTCCTCTTACCTGAGGAACAACTGGAACAAATCATTATGCCATTATGTGCCATTGTGCAGCACATGCGGGACAACCAGGGGATCAGGCTCAGCCAGCATGGGTTTATGAAAGGCAGGTCCTGCTTCACTAACCTGGTCTCCTTCTATGACAAGGTGACCCGCTTAGTGGATGAGGGGAAGGCTGTGGATGTTGTCTACTTGGACTTTAGTAAGGCCTTTGACACTGTCTCCCACAGCATTCTCCTGGAGAAGCTGGCTGCTCACAGCGTGGAAGGGTGCACTCTGCGCTGACTTAAAAACTGGCTGGATGGCCGAGCCCAGAGAGTGGTGGTGAATGGAGTCAAATCCAGTTGGCAGCTGGTCACGCGTGGTGTTCCCCAGGGCTCAGTGTTGGGGCCGGTCCTGTTCAGCATCTTCGTTGATGATCTGCATGAGGGGATTGAGTGCACCCTCAGTAAGTTTGCAGATGACACCAAGTTGGGTGGAAGTGTTGATGTGCTGGAGGGTAGAAAGGCCCTGCAGAGGGACCTGGACAGGCTGGATCAATGGGCCGGGGCCAACTGTATGAGATTCAACAAGGCTCAGTGCCAGGTCCTGCACTTCGGTCACAACAACCCCATGCAACGCCACAGGCTTGGGGAGGAGCGGCTGGAGAGCTGCCTGGCAGAAAAGGACCTGGGGGTGTTGGCTGACAGTGCCTGAACATGAGCCAGCAGTGTGCTCAGGTGGCTAAGAGGGACAATGGCATCCTGGCTTGTAGCAGGAATAGTGTGGCCAGCAGGACTGGGGCAGTGATCGTCCCCCTGTACTGGGCACTGGTGAGGCCGCACCTTGAGTACTGGGTTCAGTTTTGGGCCCCTCACTCCAAGAAGGACATTGAGGTGCTGGACCGTGGCCAGAGAAGGGCAACGAAGCAGGTGAAGGGTCTAGAGCACAAGTCTTATGAGGAGAGGCTTAGGGAGCTGGGGTTGTTTAGTTTGGAGAAGAGGATGCTGTGGGGAGACCTTATTGCTCTGTAGAACTGCCTGAAAGGAGGTTGTAGTGAGGTGGGGGTCGGTCTCTTCTCCCTAGTAAAAAGTGATAGGACGAGAGGAAACGGCCTCAAGCTGCGCCAGGGGAAGTTTAGGTTGGATATTAGGAAAAACTTCTACACCAAAAGGGTGGTCAAGCATTGGAACAGGCTGCCCAGGGAAGTGGTTGAGTCTCCATCCCTGGAGGTATTTAAAGGACGGATAGACGTGGTGCTTGAGGACATGGTTCAATGGTGGACTTGGCAGTGATAGGTTAACGTTTGGACTCAATGATCTCAGAGGTTGTTTCCAACTTTAATGATACTATGATTCTATGATTTTATGATTCTATAATGACTTCTATGGTGTCGATATGCCATATCAATGGTATTACAGTAAGAATCACCCAGATTAATGAAGAAGGAACTTTGATGAAACTGAGCAAAGTGCAGCAATGGTAGAACCGGACAAGTGCAGCGATAATGGAATCAGAACTGGCTTCAGCATGCAACAGCCCAACACCACACACCATCTCTCCTGCCCTGAAGGACTGTTATGACAGGTGGAGCCCAAAGTCATGGACTGAATGAACTCAGTGGATGTTTTAGAGGGATGGCCCATACACTAAGGGAATGATATCTGTATGTACATGTGAAAAGACAGGAAAAGTGGTGGTGATTAATTGGAATATATTGGAAAGTGTTGGACCTGGGCATGACGCAGATGGTATAGAACAAGGGCTGGATACTGTCCTGGTTTCATCTGGAGTAGAATTAGTTTTCTTCCTAGTCACTGGTATAGTGCTGTGTTTTGGATTCAGGATGAGAATAACGTTGATAACACTCTGACGATTTAGTTGTTGCTAAGCACATCACCATGTACCAGTACTTAAAGGGTAGTTACGGAGAAGATGGAGACTCCCTTTTTCCAAGGAGTCACATGGTGAGGACAAGGGGTAATGGGTACCAGTTACTCCCAGGGAGATTCTGATTGGACATGAGGGGAAAATTTTCCACAATGAGAACAGTCAGCCATTGGAATAATCTCCCCAGGGAAGTGGTTGACTCCGCTACACTGAACACTTTTAAGACGCAGCTGGACAGGGTGCTGGCCATCTCGTCTAGACTGGGCTCTTGCCTAGAAAGGCTGGACCAGATGATCCTTGAGGTCCCTTCCAACCTGGTATTCTATGATTCTAGTGCTTACACTAAGTCAAGGACTTTTCAGCTTCCCATGCTCTGCCAGGGGCACAAGAAGCTGGGAGGGAGCACAGGCAGGACAGCTGACCCAGACAGGCCAACGGGCTGTCCCATACCATATGACGTCATGCTCAGTATAGAAGCTGGGGGGAGTTGGCTGGGGGGCAGTGACCACTGCTCGGGAACTGGCTGGACATCAGTCGGCAGGTGGTGAGCAATTGCATTGGGCATCATTTGCTTTGTAGATTCTGCTGTTATTATTATTATTACTACTACTACTACTATTTTACTTTATTTCAGTTATTAAACTGCTCTTATCTCAACCCACGAGTTTTCTCACTTTTATTCTTCCAAGTCTCTCCCCCAGCCCACCGGGGTGCGGGGAATGAGCGAGTGGCTCTGTGGTGCTTAGTTGCTGGCTAGGGTTAAACCATGACACTACATTACACACAGTGACCTGCTGTGACCACAAGAGAACCATTACTTAGAAAGAGACTAGTAATAACAACAGAAAAATAGAACCTTTACTGGGAATAAAAATAGAATAACAGCCATTAAATACAAATCAAACCATGAAAAATACGATAGTGCAACCATTTAACTCAGCAATTACGGACCTTCCTCCCAATATTGGGAACTGGAGGCTTCCTAAACAATCTTCTGCAGTTTATTGCAGATTTGGACCATGAAATACTGTCCTTGCTGGACTCTGATGAACAATGCAATCAAGTAGAGGTAGTCAGCCTACTGAATGAGCAGCTAGCACTGCTGTTGCTACGTGGTGGGACATCTCTGGTGGTTTTACCTCCAACACCGCTGCCGTTCTAGGCCTGTTCTCATGCCCATTATTCGTTTCCCTTGCCACTATACTAGTATTAATTGCTCTGTACAGAAAAGACCTTCTGACTGCCAGGCTGCCCTGCGAAGGTGATGGAGCAACTAATCCTCAGAACCATTTCCAGGCAGGTGAAGGACAAGAATGTCATCAGGATTCACCTAGGGGAATTCACACATGACCAACATGACAACCAACTTCCGCGATGGAATGTCTGGCTTTGTAGATGGCGATATTGGCTACTGTGACTTCAGGAACCCTTTCAAGACTGTCTTCTGTAAGATCCTCCTAGAGAGGCTAACCAAGTCTGGCCTGGATGAGCAGACAGCGAGGTGGATCAAAAACTGTCCGAATGCCTGGGACCAGATGGTGGTGATCAGTGGCACACAGCCTAGTTGGAGGCCGGCCACTAGCGGTGTACCCCAGGGGTCAATACTGGCTCCAGTCCTGTTCGACATCTTCCTTAATGATCTGGACGATGGGACACAGTGCACTCTCGCCAAATGTGCAGATGACACCAACCTGGGTGGAGTGGCTGATATACCAGAGGGTTGTGCTGCCATCCAGAGGGACCTCGACAGGCTGGAGAAATGGGCTGACAGGAACCTCACGCAGTCCAACAAGAGGAAGGACAAAGTCCTTCACCTGAGAAGGAACAACCCAAGGCACCATGGAAGGCTGGGGGCTACTCAGCCATAAAGGATCTGAAGGTTCTGGTGGACAGCAACCTGAGCGTCACCCAGGAATGTGCCCTTGAGTCAAAGGCAGCTAATGGTATCTGGGGCCACACCAGGAGGTCTGTTGCCAGCAGGCTGAGGGAGGTCATCCTTCCCTCCCTCTTCAACACTGGAGAGCTCATATGTGTAGTACCGGCTCCACGTCCTGGCTCTCCAGTACAAGGGAGACATGAACGTACTGGAGAGAGTCCAGTGAAGGGCCACAAAGCTGATTATGGGACTGGAGAGAGAGAGCTGGTATGGTTTACCATGGAAAAAGGAAGGCTGAGGGGGGATCTCATCAATGCTTAGAAATACCTGAAGAGAGGGTACAAAGAAGGCAGGGCCAGGCTCTTTTTAGCTGTGGCCAATGACGGGTCAAGAGGCAGTGCAGTCAAATTGAAACACAGGAGGCTGCTTCTGAAAAAATTAGGAAACATTTTTTCATGCTGAAGGTGACTGATCACTGGCAGAGGTTCCCCAGAGAGGTTATGAAGTCTCCCTGCTTGGAACTATTCAAAAGCTATCTGGGCATGGTGCTGGGCAACCGGCTCTAGGTGGCCCTGCTGAAGCAGGTGGGATGGACCAGATGACCTCCTGAGGTGCCTTCCAACATCAACCACTTTGTGATTTGGCGAAAGACTCACAGGCACATTCACGACTTTGTAGGTGACTTGTGGCAGGGCAAAGGGGAAAACTGAAACTTGGACTTTGCTACTCCCCTTCCAGGGAGGATGACTTCCAGAAACAGCTTTTTACAGGAGCATTGAGGAAAAAACACACTTTCCTCTTTCGGCTAAGAGTTTCAAAGCTGGAACTCAAGAGAGAAACATGCAAGTGATACAAAAGTAATATGGGCAGGTAAAACAGTAGCACACAGAGGACTGCGGGGACCTATGCAGCATGTTTATGTTTAGCTGTATTTCTGGCATCTGCAGTATTTATGGTGTTTGATCTTCTGTTAGATCTTATGGTTCTTCTGTGAAGTTGCAGACACAGCTACGTATGCATGTGACAGGGTTGTACTGCTCCGTACACAAACTCAGAGCCCGGCTTCACAAGGAATGAGAATAACATGCATCCCCATTTGACTGGTTGACTGGCTGCTTCCTGGAGCCTGAGACACCCACTGCTGGCCACAGCTTGTTGCTGGAGGCAGGGTTCCTGGAGACAGTGGAGGGGAAGGAAATCAATTGGGCAATGATGGGTAGAGGCTCTCTCTTTCTCACTCTCAGGGCTGGCAGCTTCTGCAGGCAGCCTGCAAATTACAGTATTGGTGAAAAATGGTCAACGGTATGTGGGTCAAGGGGCAGAGCGTAGTGGTGCTAACAGGAGGAGTCTTGCCCATCAGAGACCTAGGGATCCACATCACAAGTGCTCTGGAGTCAGTGTAGCCATGTTTTGTGCCCTACTGTACTGCCCGTATCACCTGACCTTCATGCCTGTGCTAGGCCACGCACATCCCTTGTGGCAGGATGAACTCAGCCAGCTAATCATAACAACAGAGCCTGGAGGAAGCAACCAGTTGTCAGTAGCTCATAGAGAAGACTGTGGTGAAGCAGGCTGTGTCCGTGCAGCTCACAGACAACCACGCTGTAGGAGATATCCGCACTGCAGCCCATGGAGGACCCAGTGTTGCAGCAAATGGAGATGACCTGAAGGAACCTGCAGCCCATGAAGATCCCACGCCGGAGCAGGCTCCTGGCAGGAGCTGCAGCCCATGGAGAGAAGCCTAGACAGGAGCAAGTTTTCTGGCAGGAACCGTTGCACCCACACTGTAGCAGTCTTTTCCAGAAGGACCATACCCCAAGGAGACGACCCACACTGAAGCAGGGGAAAAGCGTGAGGAGGAAGGAGTGGCAGAGCCAGTGTCAGGAACTGACCGCAATCCCTCTTCCTCATCTCCCTGCACTGCCTGGGGCAGGGAGCAGGTAGAAGTCTCAGGGATGAAGGAGTAAAGTTGAGCCAGGAACGAAGAGGGGGGCCCAGGGTGCTGGTGGGGGGTTGTTAATTTTGTCATCATTTCTCATTATCCTACTCCATTTTTAACTGGCAATACGTTAATTCCCCCCCTGTTCTTCTTTGCCTGTGATTGGTAAGCAATCTACCTGTCTATTTTGTCACAGGAGCTTTTTTATCTTATTTTCTCCCCCTGTCCCATTGAGGAAGGGGAGTGAGAGAGCAGCTTGATGGGCATCTGGCAGCCACCCAAGGTTAACTCACTGGAGTGGCGGAGGCAGCCAGTGGCATCCTGGGTGGCACCGGAAGGAGCGTTGCAAGTAGTTTGCGGTAGGTGATCCTTCCCACCTATTCAGCACTGCTGAGGTCACACCTGGAGTACTGAGTCCAGCCTTGGGCTCCCAACTACAAGAGAGACATGAACATAGTGGAGAGACTCCAGCAAAGGGCCACGAAGACGATTAAGTGTTTGGAGCATCTCTCCTATTAGGAAAGGCTGAGAGAGCTGTGACCATTTACCCTGGAGAAAAGAAGGCTCGGGGGGGAATCTCATCAACGTACAGAAATAGATAAACAGAGGGTGCAAAGAAGACAGGGCCAGGCTCTTTGCAGTGGTCCCCAGTGACAGGACAAGAGGCAATGGCAACAAACCGAAACACAGGAGGCTCCATCTAACATCAGAAAACACTTTTTCAGTGTGAGAGTGAGCAAGCACTGGCGCTGCTTGCCCACGGAGCTTGTGGAGTCTCCATGCTTGGAGATATTCCAAAGCTGCCTGGACGTGGCCCTGGGCAACCGGCTCTGCTTGAGCAGGGATGTTGCACCAGGTGACCTCTGGAGGTCCCTTCCAACTTCAACCATTCTGTGAACACATAATACCCTAGGCACAGCAGGGTAAATGGAAGCAGGCAACTCCCATCACCTGCCTTCGGGGACAAGGGACAAAGTGTGGAAATGACCCCTCTCGTACCACCTTCCCCGGCTTTGTGTGCCACAGAGATCCCTGTCCCTCCAATCCCCAACCCCAGGTACTCCCTCCGTCTCTTGCAGACTGTTTTTGCCCTTGTTTCCTGCAGGGCTGCAGGGCTGTCCTGCTGGGGACCAGTGCCACTGGGCTGCGTCCACTGTCCATTCCACGCTGAAGAAAGAGCAGAGGTGGGCAGTGGGACATGCTTGTAGGGAAGTACTGGGGCTGCAGGGACATGCGCAGGTCTTCAGGAGACGGGTCTCCTCATCCTGCTTATCTAGGATGGGAAAAACCCCATGGACGCAAGAGTCCACATAGCCAGAACAGCTTCATCTCACCTTCCCATGGCATTCCCTACATCCACTCTGTCTTTTCCCCTGTCACCCCTGCCAGGCCCACCATCGCCCTACTCTATGCCCCAGAAAGAGCCCCATCACACCCTTGGCGCTGTTCTGTCTTGAGACTACCCTGAACCCAAAAGCCAAGGTGTGCTAAAGATAAAGTGGCTGGCATTGCCAGGGCACCCTTGGGTGTCGTTTCCTGCCGTTCCTGCCAGGACACTAGAAGGTGTACTTCAGCTCCAGTGTGGTGATGCCCAGCTGTCCTGGTTTCAGCTGGGATAGAGTCAATTTTCTTCTTAGTAGCCGGTATAGCGCTGTGTTTTGGATTTAGTATGAGAATGCTGTGCTTGCATGTGCGGCTTTTGCTTTCCCTATTAAACTGTCTTCATCTCAACCCATGAATTTTCTTACTTTTATTCTTCTGAGTCTCTCCCCTATCCTACTGGGGGGGGGGGGTGACTGAGCAGCTGTGTGGTGCTTAGTTGCCGGCTGGCGTTAAACCACGACACCAGCATACGGCAGTTATGGATGCCATTGTGGGAAAACGTCTTGTGGGTGACAGGGCCTAGGTGGCTGCAGGAGGCTCCCAACCCTTCCTCACAAACATTACAGCTAGCAGTTCACTCAGAGTATGCAAAACATTGCATGAAGTGAGAAGTGGCTGGAGTGCTAGGATTGGGAGGGGGAACCCTACATCCTCTGGACAGTCAAACTCTGACAGCCCGCTCACAGCTGGTCAGTCCACTGGCGGCACAGCAAATCCACACATTGGCATCTGCAGAGGTCAGACTGCAAACAGCTGCCTTAGCAGCACTGGCCAGCGTGTGGACCACGGGATGCTGGGCTGGCATGGGCACATGCCAGGGCACATGGCCTAAATAACAGTGCACAGCCTCCTTACGTCAAAGTAGGCAACCAGCTGCTATGAAACAAGAATTGCTGAGTCTGGCCCAGGAACAGCCCTGGCACCAGAATCCAGGGTTCATGGAAAAGGAGAAACCCCATTTCCCTCCCTCCATCCCCCTGAAGACCGTGAGCTTTTTCTCTCCTCCCCATGGGAGGAGGGTAGATCTTGCATGAGAGACAGTTTCCCTTTGTCCTTGCCAAGCTGGGAGTGGCGAGACCCCCTTTTCTGCCCCTAGCACAGCCCCGCACCACCCCAGGAAACACAGGGACCTCTCAAAGAGTATTGTCCCGCTGTCCTTCTCCTTGCCCTTGTTCCTGCTTATGCGCTGTGCCCTTGGTACCAAACTGGCCTGTGACAAGCGCTTGTGTCCATGAAAAGGGAGGGGGGAGAAGTGGGAGAAGCACAGAAAGCCCTGAAACAGGACTCCAAGCAGAGCAGTCGTTCACACAGAGCTGCACTGCAGCCAGCATAGCAACCCGGTGCGGGTGGGTGTGTGGTGGAAATGGGGCTACAGGAAACACCCGATTAGAGGTGAAGCCTGTCCATGGGCCTGCTAAGGAGGGGGGGAGAGGTGGGCAAAAGGACCTGTCTGCAGCACGGCTGGGATCAGCCCGTGGTGCGTAGTGATGCCTGGACTCTCCCGAGGCCTGCCAATGCTCCCCTCCAACTCCTGTGTTCTCAGGCGGCCAAGAGGGACAATGGCATCCTGGCTTGTATCAGGAATAGTGTGGCCAGCAGGACCGGGGCAGTGATCGTCCCCCTGTACTCGGCACTGGTGAGGCCGCACCTCGAATCCTGTGTTCAGTTTTGGGCTCGTCACTCCAAGAAGGACATTGAGGTGCTGGAGCGTGGCCAGAGAAGGGCAACAAAGCTGGTGAAGGGTCTGGAAAACAAGTCTTATGAGGAGCAGCTGAGGGAGCTGGGGTTGATTAGTTTGGAGAAGAGGATGCTGAAGGGAGACCTTATTGCTCTCTACAGCTACCTGAACGGACGTTGTAGCGAGGTGGGGGCTGGTCTCTTCTCCCAGGCAGCAAGCAACAGGACGAGAGGAAACAGCCTCAAGTTGTGCAAGGGGAGATTTAGATTAGATATTAGGAAAAAATTCTTCATGGAGAGAGTGGTTCGGCATTGGAACAGACTGCCCAGGGAAGTGGTGCAATCACGGTCCCTGGAAGTATTCAAAAACTGTGTGGATGGGGGGGACATGGTTTAGAGGTGGAGCCGGCAGTTACATTAGCAGTTGGATGGCATGAGACAAGGAACTCTTTCTGCTTTTCCCCTTTGAAAGAAGGAAGGCTTTGCACCACAGGGGACAAATCCCTTTGTCTTTGCCAAGATTGGATGGTGAGGAACCCACTCTCCTGTCCCTGAAAATGCTCTCAATGAGCACAGGACCACTCACAGGCAAGTGGGGCTTGGGCCCTATGCTGCCATCCTTAACTTTGAAAGGTCTTTGCAAGATGGGCTGCAGTGCCCCATGAGCACAGTGCCAGTCCAAGGGCAAAGCATTAAGCCCCAAGAGGTGGGAGTAGCAGGTAGGTGCCCTGCCTGTCCCCACACCACAGAGGAGGCAGGCTAGACGGAGGTGTCTAACTCACAGCTAGAAGAGGAGGAGAGCTGCTCCCACTGTGCTTTGCAGGGATGGGTGTGAAAGTCAAGCCAGAGGCAGCTCAGGCTGCAAGCAGCCAGCACAGCTCCACAGACCTGTGTAAAGCACAGGGGCATGCACACTTCCTGAGCAGGGGCATCACCCCTTCCTTCCACTTACCTGCGATGGGCAATAACCCCACGCACAGGCCAGGCCACGTGGCCAGGCGCGCTCTGGCTCGCCTCTCTCCACCTTCACTCTGCCTGCAGAACAGCTCTGCCCACATCTCCCCTGGCTGTGCCTCTGTCACTGCAGGCAGTCCTCGTCCCTCCTAGTCACTCCCTCGCTCTTAGACAACAGTGAGGGCGAGAGGCGGGGGCTGGAGAAGCAGATGTTGAAGCTGTTGGCGCACTCCTGAGTGCCTTTCACCCTGCAGGGTGCAATAACAGAGCACTTGCTTGGCAGGAAAACCTTTGGGGGGCAAAAGGTGATGTGTGGCTCTAGAGCCACCCACAGCCTTCCTCTGAGGAAGGACAGCAGGGTGCTGCTGGGACTGTGGAGCTGGCCCTGGGGGTGGCAGGTTGTCCTCCCAGTGGCCCCCTGTCCCTTGGTGCTGCTGAGCTGCTGCTCTAGGATGGGAGCCTTGGAGCCCAACTCCATTTCTGAACAGGGCACCCCCAGGCATATGTGCACCTCACCCTGCTCCCTCCACTCTGGCTCAGCACCCTACTCCTCCACTTACTCCCTCGTGCTGACCCTTCTCCAGCTGCTTGTACGCTGGCAATGGCCTTGCACATTCCCGAAGGACCAAACACCAGCAAGACAGTGAACAGACTGTTCATCACGTCCAGGGGAAAAGGCGCTCTGCAGCTCAGCTCCTGCTGTGGCTCTGCTCTGGGGCTCCCTGAAAAACATCAGGTTTCAAAACTCAATTCAACTCTAGCTTTCCACGATCACATTTGAGTTCTTCAATGCTCACTCTGCTTCTTCCAAAACCAACCTCTTTCCCTCTCCCTTTCTGCCTGTGGGAGAGACCAAGAAGGAAGGAAGAAGGTTAACAACATGTTCATGGTTTGGTGTGTGCTGGTGGGAGACTCCGCTGCTGCTGCTGTTGCAGCACCTCTGTGCCTGTTTCTGGGAAAAGCCAGCCCAGTCTAGTCTTGAGAAGTCTCGGAAGAGACTTGCCTTGCAGCAACCACAAAAGACCGGGCTGGATTTAATCCCCCTCCTTCCAGTTCTGCCCTGGCCCTGCCGGTGTTTCAAGCACGGTGCCCTTTTCCAGCTCACTGGTGCTGCAGAAATAGGTGACCCTGTCTGCAGCTGTGGGCGAGAGCACCTCCAGTGACAGCTGGTTCCTGGAGGGGTCTGCAGAGCTGGGGACTCGCGTCTGCAAGGATGAAGCAATGTGCTGGAGTCCCGTGAAAGGATACTGCAATGCTATCTGCTGCAGCTCTCTGCCAGGAGCCTGCAGGATCCAGTCCCAAGCGTAGCTGCTATCGCTGATGGGGACACCAGAGATGTGGCAGGTAAGCATGAGAGACTCTGAGACCTTCCCTACCGTGGGGCCTCAGGCCTCTGTCTGCACCTGAGAAAGGGCACCTGCGACCACAGGAGACAAGGACAAAGCAGCAACAAGAGATCGATCTATTGCTTCACCTACTGCACCACTTCCCAGGACTTCCGCTTGTCACCCCCAAGATCCAGCAGCTGCAAACACACAAGATCACAAGCTCTTGCTCCCATTGTAACGTCAGATCTGGGAGAGAAACACAGACTTCCTACTACCTGAAGAGAAGGTGCACATAAAGACGGGGCCAGGCTCTTCCCAATGGTTCCCAAGTGACAGCACAAGGGGCAATGGGCACAAACTAAACCACAGGAGGGTCCCTCTCAACATCAGGAAACACTTTTGCACTGTCAGGGTGACTCAACACTGGCACAGGTTGTGCACAGAGGTTGTGGAGGCTCTATGCTTGGAGGTATTCCAAAGCTGCCTGGGCACGGCAGTGATCAACCAGCTGTAGGGGGCCCTGCTTGAGCAGGGGCGTTGCACCAGGTGACCTCTGGAGGTTCCTTCAACCCTAAACCATTCTGTGAAAACAGGGTTGCAAGAGCCTTTGGGCACAGAGATGGGCTGTGACCCTCCTGCACTGGGCTTCCACTGCAAGGTTTTGGTAGCCGGGCGCTGCAGCGATGGCCTCTGTGATGAGGCCAGGGACTGCCTCATGCCCGACACAGCCTGTTCCAGCCAGCTCGGCAGCAGACCCGTCGCTGGCATAAGCTGAGCCCAGCAGCAAAGATGGCAGTGCCTATGGGACAACAGAGCTAAGAGTGGTCCAAAGAAGGTGCAGCAGTGTGAGAAGTGAGGAAAGAAAGTGTGAGAAACGATCCTGCAAACACCAAGTCAGTGAAGGACTGAGAGACCCTCCAGGTGCCAGGGCAGAGACTGGCCTGCAGCCCGCGGAAGAGACCCCAGTGGAACAGGGATTTCCCTGCAGCCTGTGCAAGATCCCATGCCAGAGCATGTGAATATGCCCTGACTGGAACTGGGGCCTGTGGAGAGCCCAGGCTGGAGCAGGTTTACTCTGAAGGACTACGGCCCTTGGGAAGGAGCCACCCTGGAGCCATTGGTGAAGGACTGCAAACCATGGGAGGGAGGAAGGAGCAGGAGAGATGACGTGTTGTGGGCTGACCCCACACCCCATTCCCCCCACGCACTTTGGGGACAGGAGGGAGAGAAGTCAGGAATGAAGGACTGAAGTTGAGCCTGGGAAGCGGCCGGGATTCAGGGGGGGCAAGGTGTTTTAAGGAGGCTTTTTGTTGTGACTCACAATTCTGCTCTAATTTAAGTGGCAATAAATTAGAATTCCCAAAGTGTGCAGTGAAGGCCAGGAACACCTGCGGTGCACAGGGGTGGCACCTGACTCCTTGGGAACAGCCCTGAGATTGCCCCCTCCTCGTCCCTGGCAACATTCACCTTCCCCACATCTCATGCACTCTGAGCTGGGCCCCAGCACCTTTCTGTTCAAGCTTGGCTGGATTTCCTGTCTCCGTGCGAGCGGCACAGAAGTAGTGGGCAGAGTCCCGGGGGTGCAGGGCACGCAGGGAAAGAGACGACTCAGACTGGGAATTGTCCCGGGACACTGTGGCTCGACCCTCCACTGCTGCCCCGTAATTCTTGGTACTACCCAAGAGGTTGATGAAGGACACCCATTCGAGTGTGCCACCGGGTGCCTGACGGTACCACCAGAATGCATACCTCTCGAAGTTGAAGCCGTACCCGCGGCAGGAGAGGAGCACGGAGTCCCCGGGCGCTCGCAGCCCTCCGCCGGCCTCCACCAGCCTCAGCTGCGCCCACACCCCTGCGGACGGAGAGCGCAGGCAGCCGGGCAGGGCGCGCCCACGGCCCGAGGACCTTCACCCGCCGCCCCGCCGCCCCCCGCCCCGGCACAGCCCCAGCCGCCATCCCCCTCTCTCCCGCCAAAGCCCCGCGCCCGGGGCAGTGCCCCGCCTGCCCTCCTCGGGGCTGAGCCGCGCCTGCTCCCGACACTGCGGCCCGACCCGCTGCCCGACAGCCTCCCCCTGCCCCGGACCCTGCCCCTGCCTCTTCCTCTCCTTCGCCCTCTCCCTCTCCCGCCCACGCCACCCGCTCCCCGCTCCCCCGCTCAGGAAGGCGAGCGCCAGGCGACAGCGCGCCCGCCGCGGGAGCAGCCGCAGCCCCGCGGCCCCGGCACGGGCAGGGCCGCCCGCGGGCAGCCCCAGCCCCGGGCCCAGCCCCGGCCTCGCTGCCCTCCCCGCCCGCCTCTCACCTGCCGGCCCCGCGGCCAAGGACAAGGCCAGGAGCCACGGCCCCAGCCCGGGCGCCATCACGCCCTGCCGCGCCGGGGACGGACGGGGCCCAAGGGCCCGGCCCCAGCCGCACAGGAGCCCAGCGGACCCGCGCTCCGCACCCAGCCTCAGCCTCAGCCTCATCCTGCTCATGCCCCTGCCCCTGCTCCTGCCCCTGCCCGCCCCGCCGCCTCGGCCCCTCGCCGGGGCACCGCCGACGCCTCTGCCCGCCCCCAACCCACCCGGCCCGGCCCCCGGGGCCGCGGCCCCTCCGGGCCAGGAGAAGGGCGGGCGCGGGGAGGGACGCGGGCCAGGGGCGTGGGCAGAGCAGGAGCGCGGCGCCCCGCCACCCCAAGGCTCCTGGCCCCTGGCTCCCAGCGCGGCTCCCACGCTCTCCCGGCTTCTCGCCCAGCCCCAGCGCCAGCGCCAGCGCCAGGGCCGGGCTGTCGGCCCGCAGCGGCCCCTCGCAGGACCCTCCCCGTGCCCCGCAGCCCGCCCTGGCCTCACCCCCGTCCCCTGCCCGCGGCGACCAAGACACGCCGAGCCCTGGGCTGCCCCCCACAGGCACCTCCACAGCCTGCAGACATGGGCTGACAGGAACGGCCTGCACTTCAACCAGGGCAACAGCAAAGCCCTGCACCTGGGGAGCAACACCCCCATGCACCAGGGCAGGCTGGGGGCCACCCAGCTGGAAATCGCATTCTCACAAAAGCACCCAAGGGTTCTGGTGGACCACAGCTTGATCTTGAGCCACAACTGTGCGCATGCAGCAATGGTGCCTAATGATGTCGGTCACAACAACCCCATGTAACTCTACAAGCTGGGGGAGGAGTGGCTGGAGAGCTGTGTGGCGGAAAAGGACCTGGGGGTGTTGGTTGACAGCCACCTGAACATGAGGCAGCAGTGTGCTCAGGTGGCCAAGAGGGCCAATGGTGTGTATCAAGAATAGTGTGGCCAGCAGGACCAGGGAGGTGATAGCGCCCCGGTACTTGGCATTGGTGAGGCTGCACCTCGACTACTGTGTTCAGTTTTGGGCCCCTCACTCCAAGAACGACATCGAGGTGCTGGAGTGTGTCCAGAGAAGGGCAACGAAGTTGGTGAAGGGTCTGGAGCACAAGTCTTATGAGGAGCGGCTGAGGGAACTGGCTCTCTTTAGTTTGGAGAAGAGGATGCTGTGGGGAGACCTTATTGCTCTCTACAACTACCTGAAAGGAGGTTGTAGCGAGGTGGGCGTCGGTCTCTTCTCCCCAGTAACAAGCAATAGAACGAGAGGAAACAGACTCAAGCTGTGGCACGGGAAGTTTAGGTTAGATATTGGGAAAAACTTCTCCACCAAAAGGGTGGTCAAGCATTGGAACAGGCTGCCCAGGGAAGTGGTTGAGTCTCCATCCCTGGAGGTATTAAAGGACGGATAGACGTGGTGCTCGAGGACATGGCATAGTGATGGACTTGGAAGTGTTAGGTTAACGGTTGGACTCGATGATCTTAAGGGTCTTTTCCAACCTTAACGATTCTATGATTCTATGATGTCCTGGCCTGTACCAGAAAAGGTGTTTCCAGCAGGTCAGGGATGTGATCCTTCCCCTGTACTCAGCACTGCTGAAGTCACACCTGCAATACTGGGAATAATTCTGGACCTCCATGCATAAGGGAGATGCGGACATTGAGTCTAGTGAAGGGCCACGAAGATGATTAGGAGACAGGAGTACCTCTTCCATGAGGAAAGCCTGAGAGAGCTGGGACAGTTTACCCTGGAGAAACAAAGGCTCACGGGGGATCTCATCCACATACAAAACCATATGAAGAGAGGGTGCAAAGAAGGCAGGCCCAGGCTCTTTTCAGTGGTGCTCAGTGACAAGTCAAGAGGCCAGGCACACCAACAGAAACACGGCAGGATCCATCTAAACATCAGGAAACACTTTTTCACTGTCAGGGTGAGCGAGCACTGGCCCAGGTTGCCCACAGAGGCTGTGGAGTCTCCAGGCTTGCAGATATTCCAAAGCTGTCTGGGCATGGTCCTGGGCACCTGGCTCCAGCTGGCCCTGCCTGAGCCGGAGGGATGGACCAGATGCCCTCCTGAGGTGCCTTCCAACTTCAACCTTGCTGTGATTCTGTGAAAGACTCACAGGCACATCGGTGACTTTGCAGGTGACACGTGCCAGGGTAAAGGGGAAAACTGAAACTCAGACTTTGCTACGTAAATTCAGCTCTTTGCTGGCCAAGGAGGGGGGGAAGGACATTTAGCACAGGAATTTATTGTTCTATATTTTAGCTATGCACATAGCAGTGCACCAGCCTAATGCATGTTGGACCCCAATAGAGAGGAAAGCAGGGTTTATACCTGTGGCTGAGCAGTGACTATTGCTCAGGTAATTGGTATGTACTTGTGCTATGCTGGATCAGTACATGCTTGTCCCATGCAGGTGGTACAGACGTACGGCTAGTGGTGTGTGAATCTTCATTGTTCTAAACCCATGTCCCGTGCAGGCGGGGGGCTTCATCCTGGATTTGGGTCGGTTGCAGTTCTGGCTGTGGTTACGTGCCAGGTTTCATTGAAGGCTAAATCTTCTGTTGTTTTATCGTCGGTATGGGGTGTTCCAAGTCGGGAAGAGCTGGCTTTGGTTGGGTCATCAGGTCACATCGAGCCTGAGGTAAAAGCTCACAGTCTCAGGACGTGTTTGTTCTCTAAGCAAGTGGTATTACAGTGAGCATGTTGCCTTTCAGAGCTAGGGCCCTGATGACTGCCAGAAACAGCTTTTTACAGGAGTGCTGAGGAAAAATCACTTTCCTCTTCTGCATACAAGTTTCAAAGCTGGAACTCAGGAGAGAAATATGCCAGTGATACAAAAGTACTATGGGCAGGTGACACAGTAGCACACAGAGGACTGGGCAGAGCTATTCAGCATGGTAATGTTTGCTGTATTTCTGGTGTCTGCTGTATTTATGGTGTGTGGTCTTCTGTTAGACCTTATGGTGTGGGGTTCTTTTGTAAAGTTGCAGATACAGCTACGTACGCATGTGACAAGCTTGTACAACCACGTACACAAACCCAGAGCCTGGCTTCAGAAGGATGGGCAATAACATGCATCCCCATTTGACCGGCTGACTGGCTGCTCCCTGGAGCCTGAGAAGCCAACTGTGGGCCACAACGTGCTGCTGGAGGCAGAGTTCTTGGACAGCGTGGAGGGCAGGGAATTGAACCACAGCCCAAGGCCACTGCCAGAGGATTGCAGGGGGTCCATGGCAGCATGTTGGCCATGCAGGAGGTCAGGAGGAAAGACCAGAGGTCTTCCCCCCAGTCAGAAACCCAAGGACGCAACAGTACTCCCAAGGCATTTCCAGCTCCCACAGCTGTCTCTTCAAAGCTCTGGCTGGCCATCAGGCCTGATGCTGTCCTTTCAGGCTCCCCAGAAAGGGCATAAGAAAGTGGAGCAGAAGCAGAGGCAGCTTTGCTCCCAGAATGGTAGAAGAGCTGAGGCTCTAATGGACCTCTGGAAAAGACCTAGTGTAACCCTCCTGCTCAAAGCAGGGCCAACTAGAGTAGGTGTACTGGGTCTGCTTGGGATGGAGTTAATTTGCTTCATGGAAGCCTGTATGGGCAGCTGCGATGTTTTGTGACCAAAACCGTGTTGATATCACACCAATGTTTTAGCTGTTGCTGAACAGTGCTCACACAGCATCAAGGCCTTCTTGTACAGCTCACCACAACTGGCCAAAGGGATATTCCATACCACATGAAGCCACGTGAAGCAATAACCCTGGGGGAAATAAGGAGCACACGGGGATATTGGGAGTTAGGACATTTGTCTTTCCCAAGTAACCACTATGCGTGATGAAGCCCTGCTTTCCTGGAAATGCCCAAACATCTGCCTGCCATGTGGACGTCGGGAATGAATTCCTTATTTTCCTTGGTTTCTGCGTGCAGCTTTTGCTTTGCTTATTAAACTCTATCGCAACACACAAGTCTTCTCACTTTTACCCTGCCGATTCTCTCCCCCCATCCCACTGTGGTTGACTAAGCGAGCAGCGGTGTGGGACTGAGCTGCTTAGCGGGGTTAGGGATGGCAGGCTGCCCACAACCTTGTGCTGTTCAGTTTTTAATACCTCCAAGAATGGAGGCTACACAGCCTTAGGTATTTACACACACTGACAAATCCCCCCCTAGCATTTCCTTCTCCACGCTAAACAAACCCAGTTCTCTCAGGCTCTCCTTGTATGTCAGATGCTGCCTTCCTCATCTTCATGGCCCTGCATTGAATTTGCTCTGGTGTGTCCATGCCTTTCCTGTGCTGGGGAGCCCAGGACTGGACGCAGGAGTCCACAGTCTCACCAGTGCTGAGCTCAAGAGCAGTCCATCCCAACGAGCAGCTACAATTGCCAGGAGGCCTGCATGGATAAGCAAGGCAAGGGAAAATGCAGGTCCACTGCTGAATGGGGTGGGGACCTGGTGACACAGGACATGGAAAACGCCTGAGGTCCTGAATGCCTTATTCCCCACGGTCTTTACTGGCAAGAGTGGCCCTCAGGAATCCCAGGTCCCAGAGTCCAGGGAGAAAGGCTGGAGCAAGGAACATGCCACAGCCCACTTATCTAATCCAGAATCAGTAGCTTTGTCTCTGATGTTTCCAGGGAGGTCAGTGCTGAAAGCAGAACTAAATTCAGAATACACAACATCCACTCGCTCCTCATCCACCAAGACTCATTGTCTTATTGTAGAAGGCTTGAAATTTGGTTAAGCATGGTTTCCACTTCACAAACCCATGCTGACTGTCAGTGAGGAAGGAGAGGAGGAGAGGAGCTCCAGGCAGCAGAGCACAGATTCCCCTGCAGCCCATGGTGAAGACCATGGTGACACACGTTGTCCCCCTGCAGCCCATGGAGGTCCACGGTGGAGCAGATATCCACCCTGCAGCACATGGAGGACCCCACTCAGAAGTAGGTGGGTGTGTCCTGAAGGAAGCTGTGACCCCGTGAAGAGCTCACGCTGGAACAGGCTCCTGGCAGGAACGGCAGTCCTGGGGAGAGGAGCCCATGCTGGAGCTGAATTTCTGGTAGGACCTGTGCCTCGCAAGGGACCCATGCTGGAGCAGTCTGTTCCTGAAGGACTGCAGCCCATGGAAAGGACCCATGCTGGAGGAGTTTGGGAAGAACTGCAGCCCACGGGAAGGACCTGCATTGGAGAAGTTGATGAAGAACTCTGTCCCGTGGGAGGGACCCCAAGCTGGAGCAGGGGAACAGCATGAGGAGGAAGCAGCAGCAGAGACAACATGTGATGAACTCACTGCAACCCCCATTCCCCGTCCCCCCGCACAGCTCAGGGGGAGGAGGTCGAGAAGCTGGGGGTGAAGTTGAGTGCGGGAAGAAGGAAAGGGGGGCGGGAAGGTGTTTTAGATTTGTTCTGATTTCTCATTCTCCTACTCTGATTTGATTGGCAATAAATTTAATTAATTTCCCTAAGCCAAGTTGGTTTTGACTCTGATCACTCATCTCCCTGTTCTTTCCTCAACCCATGAGCTTTTCATTATATTTTTCCCCGTCCAGTTGAGGAGGGGGACTGAGGGAGTGGCTTGGTGGGCACCTGGTGGCCAGCCAAGGTCAACCCACCACCCCTGGTCTACTTCTTCTTCCTGATCAGGTGACCTGTAGCACCCACCCACCACAATGTCACCCATGCTGATCTGCCCTCTGTCTTTCCTAAACAGCCTGGCTCCATCCACTACAGCATTCCTGTAAGCTACCGCGCTGCATCGCCAGGATCCCAGAGCTCTACAGCCAAGCCAGGGGGCAAAAGCTGGGCCATGCTGGAAAGGAGCCCAGGCAACGTGCACTAACCTGCACTTCACCACACAGCCTCTGAAGTTCCCACAGTAGATCCTCCTGCATCAGAAGTGCTCTCAGCCCTTCAACCACACTTCCCTTCACCACCTTCTACTGCAAGCATGCAAAGGTCTCTTTCCTGCACCTGCCATTGCGTGACACCAACCTCTCGTTAGCAGCTGCTAGAAAGAGATGCTGAGAGATCTGTATTCTCTGTCAGTCGGTTTTTGGTCCACTCTGCTGCAGAGCTGCTCCAGGGTGAGCCTAGCACCACAGTAATACACTGCTTCATCCCCTTGCTTTGCTGCCTGGATCTGCAGCATGAATCTGTTCTGGGAGCTCTCCACTGATCCCTTAAAGCGATCCTGGAAACCTTCTCCATAGTAATCACCCTCCCGGCAAATCCAGTCCAGAGAGCCACGTGGCCCCTGCCGGTACCAGTACATGTAGTAGTTGCTCATGCTGGCTCCACTCATGCTGCACTGGAAGGTGACTCCATCTCCCTCTCGCACGGCCAGTTCCCTGACGTGTTGCTCCAAGGCCACCTGGCCAGTGACTGCTGCAGACAGCAAAAACAAGCTGTGATCAGTCCAAGATTCAGCAAAGGTCAGCGCAGCGCTAGTCAGGGCATTGTGATGGCACTGAACCAGTTGGAGGACTAAATCCTTCTCTTTGAATCCAGCTGACAAAGATGGGCAGGAAAATAGAGCTGGTACCAGGAATCGGGGCTCACAAGGAGGGAGACACCACATTTTCCTCCTTCCATTTCCCTCTCAGACAACGAACTTTTTCTGATTTTCCCATTCAAAGCAGGAAGGTTTTGCACCATGGGGGACAAATCCCTTTGACTCTCCTGTCCCTGAAACTGCTCTGAATGAGCACGGGACCACTCACAGGCAAGTGGGGCTTGGGCCCTATGCTGCCATCCTCAACCTGGTCTTTGCAACATGGCTTGCAGTGCCCCATGAGCAGAGTGCCAGTCCAAGGGCAAAGCATTAGGCCCCAAGAGGTGGGAGTAGCAGGTAGGTGCCCTGCCTGTCCCCACACCGCAGAGGAGGCAGGCTAGACGGAGATGTCTAACTCACAGCTAGAAGAGGAGGAGGGCTGTTCCCACTGTACTCTGCAGGGATGGGTGAGGACGATGAGCCAGGGGCAGGTCAGGTTTCAAGCTGTCACCACAGCTCCATAGACCTGTGTAAAGCACAGGGCCATGCACACTTCCTGAGCAGGGGCATCACCCCTTCCTTGCACTTACCTGCGATGGGCAATAACCCCCAGCACAGGGCAGTCCACATGGCCAGGCGCGCTCTGGCTCGCCTCTCTCCACCTTCACTCTGCCTGCAGAACAGCTCTGCCCACATCTCCCCTGGCTGTGCCTCTGTCACTGCAGGCAGTCCTCATCCCTCCTAGTCACTCCCTCGCTCTTAGACAACAGTGAGGGCGAGAGGCGGGGGCTGGAGGAGCGGAAGCAGTTGAAGCTGTTGGCACACTCCCGGGTGTCTCTCACCCTGCAGGGTGCAATAACAGAGCGCTCACTTGGCAGGAAAACCTCTGGGGGGCAAATGGTGATGTGTGGCTCTAGAGCCACCCGCAACCTTCCTCTGAGGAAGGACAGCAGGGTGCTGCTGGGACTGTGGAGCTGGCCCTGGGGGTGGCAGGTTGTCCTCCCAGTGGCCCCCTGTCCCTTGGTGCTCCTGAGATGCTGCTCCTGGATGGGACTTCCCTGAGCCCAGCTCCGCTTGGACAGGACACTCCACTGGAGATGAAGGTCTTGGATCAATGTGCAGGCTCAAGCCTCCCAACTTATCTACCAAAACTCATGTGCACAGGACTCAGCAGGGACCAGGCTGTTGGGGCTGCTCAGCAGCACAGGGACACTCCTTTCCCTTTGCTCATCCTGCTCAGCAGGAACCCAGAGCTCCCCCTAGGGCCTTTGCAGCCACAGGATGAGACACCTACTGAGCACTGACACAGTGTCACCATCTTGACTGGGACCACCAGTTAGGGGAACACCGCCCACTCCACACTGGCCCTCCACAGACTGTCTGAATCCTTCCCCTCCCCTCGCTTTTCCTGGGTGCTCCACCCTGGACCCTTGGGGAGGGGATCCAGGACAGGCGTGGGAAGGGGAGTTGCAGAGGGTAGAGGAGCCCACTGAAACTGGAGGCTTGAGGATGGGAAAAGCACCAGGGGGATGCAGGGCCGGGGTGGCCTATGGTGCACAGGGACACTTGCAGCTGCCCCAGCATGGTAGGACATGCTGGGCTCCCTATGGCTCCAAGCCCATGGAGGGCTGGAGTTGTGGCCCCGGCCACCCTCCACATCCTTCTTGTTGGGATTCCCCTACAACATTCCATGCTGGATCTCATTGCACACACATGAGCATATATGCACATGGAGCCAACACTAACAACACAACAAAGAGACTGTTCATCATGTCCAGGGGAAAAGACACTCTGCAGCTCAGCCCCTGCTGTGGCACTGCTCTGAGGCTCCCTCAACAACATCAGGTTTCAAAACTCTATTCAGCTCTAGCTTTCCATGTTCACATTTGAGTTCTTCAGTGCTCGCTTTGCTTCTTCCAAAAACAACCGGAAGAGAGACGGAGAAGGAAGAAGAAGGTTAGCAACATGTTCATGATTTGGTGCATGCTGGAGGGAGACTCTGCTGCTGCTGCTACTGCTGCTGCTGCAGCACCTCTGTGCCTGTTTCTGGGAAAAGCCAGCCCAGTCTAGTCTTGAGAAGCCTTCTTGCAGCCTACCACAAATGACCTGGCTGGATTTAACCCACCTCCTTCCAATTCTGCGCTGGCCCTGACTGTGTTTCAAGCACGGTGCCCTTTCCCAGCTCGCTGGTGCTGCAGAAATAGGTGGCCCTGTCTGCAGCTGTGGGCGAGAGCACCTCCAGCGACAGCTGGTTCCTGGAGGGGTCTGCAGAGCTGGTGACTCGTGTCTGCAAGGATGAAGCATTGTGCTGGAGGTCCGTGAAAGGACACTGCAACGCTATCTGCTGCAGCTCTCCCAGGAGCCTGCCGGATCCAGTCCCAAGCGTAGCTGCTGTCGCTGATGGGGACACCAGAGATGTGGCAGGTAAGCGTGAGAGACTCTGAGACCTTCCCTACCGTGGGGCCTCAGGCCTCTGTCTGCACCTGAGAAAGGGCACCTGCGACCCCGGGACACAAGGACAAACAGGCAGCGATAGCTCAGGCTGACATACTTGGGAGAATCCAGCAAAGGGCCACGAAGATGACGAAGGGTCTGGAGCATCTCTCCTGTAAAAAAAGCTGTGAAAGGTGGGACCGTTTACCCCGGAGAAACAAAGGGTTGTGGAGGATCTCATAAATGTACAGAAATACCTGAAGAGAAGGTGCAAAGAAGACTGGGTGTCCTGGTTTCAGCTGGGATAGAGTTAATTTTCTTCCGAGTAGCTGGTAGAGTGCTGTGGTTTGGATAGCATATGAGAATAATGTTGATAACACACTGATGTTTTACTTGTTGCTAAGCAGTGCTTACACTGGTCAAGGACTCTTCAGCTTCCCACACTCTGCTGGGTGCACAAGAAGCTGCGAGGGAGCACAGCCAGGACAGCTGACCCAGACTGGCCAAAGGGCTACTCCATACCATATGACATCATGCTCACTATATAAAGCTGGGGGAAGAAGAAGGAAGGGGGGGACATTTAGAGTGATGGCGTTTGTCTTCCCAAGAAACGGTTACGCGTGATGGAGCCCTGCTTTCCTGGAGATGGCTGAACACCTGCCTGCCAATGGGAAGTAGTGAATGAATTCCTTGTTTTGCTTTGCTTGTGTGTGCGCCTTTTGCTTTACCTGTTAAACTGTCTTTGTCTCAACCCACAACTTTTCTCCCTTTTACTCTTCCAATTCTCTCCCCCTTCCCACCAGGGGGGACTGAGTGGGGGGCTGCATGGCGCTTAGTTGCTGGCTGGGGTTCAACCACGACACTGGGCCAGGCTCTTCTCAGTGGTGCCCTGTGACAGGACAAAGGGCAATGGCCACAAACACAACACAGGAGGGTCCCTCTGAGTGTCAGAGAAAACTTCTTCAGGGTGCGAGAGAGCAAGCACTGGTGCAGGTTGACCATGCAGCTTGTGGAGTCTCCATGCTTGGAGATATTCCAAAGCTGTCTGGACATAGCTCTTGGCAACCGGCTCTAGGTGGCCTGGCTTGTGCAGGGATGTTGCACCAGGTGACACCCAGAGGTCCCTTCCAACCTCAACCATTCTGTGAAACAGGGCTGCAAGACCATGCTAACCTCTCCTGTGTGGCACCCTCATACGCCTCCACCACGCTTGTCCACTCTAGCTGCGACGGGCAATGGCCTCGTGCATACGTGATCCCACATGGCCAGAGCAGCTCCTGCTCACCTCTCCCCAGCTCCTCTCCGCCCACGCAGCTGCTCTGCTCAGGTTTCCCACATCTCTCAACCACTGACAGCACCCAGCCACAGAGACCCCTTCTCCCTGACCCCAGGCACGGTCAACTTGCTGACTCGCCCCTGAGATGGGCTGTGACCCCCGTGAACATGCACCAGGGGAGAGCAGGAGAGGAGGAAGCTGATGTTGTTGGGGCACCCTGCAGGTGTCCCTCACTGTGGTCCCTGCAGGGTGCAGTAGTAGAGGGCACTGTCCCCCAGCTCCAGCCCAGTGATGGTCAGCGTCCCGGAGCTCTTGTCAGCCTGGCAGGAAAACCTCTTGCGGGCAAAAGGGGCTGTGTGGCTGTAGGAGCCTCCCCGGCCCTTGCTCTGCAGCAAGTACTGCAGGGGCCCACCGGGACGCTGCCGATACCAGGCCACATAAACATAGGAGGCGTTGGAGCTGTAAGTGCATCGTAAGGTCCCGGTATTCCCTGCTCGCCACCACACTGCAGACCTCGTCGCTTGGATCTCATCACCCTGAAATGCACCTGAAACAAAAGCAGGGCTGGTCCCCCACTGCTTTGCTCTCACTGGCACCAGGAAATGGCCTACGAGGGGGGCCATGGGAGCAGACTTTGGTGTTGACGAAGCCCAAGCTTTTTCGGTGCCCCAGGGAAGAAGAGGGCCAAGGGAAGGCAGAGAGGGGCTGCAGGCAGGCAGAGTGGCCAGCCTGGTTGGGTGACAGAAACACATAGAACCACCTCCACAGAATAAAACTCTGCATTTGGGACTCAGGAGATGGAAATTAGAAGTGCTGGCAAAGGAGCTCCTGCAGACAGGCCAGGACCACCTGCGCTGTGCAGTGACGGCCCCTCTCTCGTTGGGAACAGTCCTGAGCTGCCCCAGCACTCGCCTGCCCTGCAGATAGTGCACCCAGGGCCAGGCCCCAGCACCTTTCTGTTCAAGCTCAGCTGGATTTCCTGTCCTTGTGTGAACGGCACAGAAGTAGCGGGCAGAGTCCCGGGGGTGCAGGGCACGCAGGGACAGAGACGACTCGGACTGGGAATTGTCCCGGGACACCGTGGCTCGACCCTCCACTGCTGCCCCGTAATTCTTGGTACTACCCTCGTAGTTGCTGATGTAGGACACCCACTCGAGTGTGCCACCGGGTGCCTGACGGTACCACCGCACTGGATAGCTCCAGAAGGTGAGGCCGTACCCGCGGCAGGAGAGGAGCACGGAGTCCCCGGGCGCTCGCAGCCCTCCGCCGGCCTCCACCAGCCTCAGCTGCGCCCACACCCCTGCGGACGGAGAGCGCAGGCAGCCGGGCAGGGCGCGCCCACGGCCCGAGGACCTTCACCCGCCGCCCCGCCGCCCCCCGCCCCGGCACAGCCCCAGCCGCCACCCCCCTCTCTCCCGCCAAAGCCCCGCGCCCGGGGCAGTGCCCCGCCTGCCCTCCTCGGGGCTGAGCCGCGCCTGCTCCCGACACTGCGGCCCGACCCGCTGCCCGACAGCCTCCCCCCGCCCCTGCCCCTGCCCCTGCCTCTCCCTCTCCCCCTCCCTCTCCCGCCCACGCCACCCGCTCCCCGCTCCCCCGCTCAGGAAGGCGAGCGCCAGGCGACAGCGCGCCCGCCGCGGGAGCAGCCGCAGCCCCGCGGCCCCGGCACGGGCAGGGCCGCCCGCGGGCAGCCCCAGCCCCGGGCCCAGCCCCGGCCTCGCTGCCCTCCCCGCCCGCCTCTCACCTGCCGGCCCCGCGGCCAAGGACAAGGCCAGGAGCCACGGCCCCAGCCCGGGCGCCATCACGCCCTGCCGCGCCGGGGACGGACGGGGCCCAAGGGCCCGGCCCCAGCCGCACAGGAGCCCAGCGGACCCGCGCTCTGCACCCAGCCTCAGCCTCAGCCTCAGCCTCATCCTGCTCATGCCCCTGCCCCCATCCCTGCCCCCGTCCCTGCCCCTGCTCCTGCTCCTGCCCCTGCTCCTGCCCCTGCCCGCCCCGCCGCCTCGGCCCCTCGCCGGGGCACCGCCGACGCCTCTGCCCGCCCCCAACCCACCCGGCCCGGCCCCCCGGGGCCGCGGCCCCTCCGGGCCAGGAGAAGGGCGGGCGCGGGGAGGGACGCGGGCCAGGGGCGTGGGCAGAGCAGGAGCGCGGCGCCCCGCCACCCCAAGGCTCCTGGCGCCTGGCTCCCAGCGCGGCTCCCACGCTCTCCCGGCTTCTCGCCCAGCCCCAGCGCCAGCGCCAGCGCCAGCGCCAGCGCCAGGGCCGGGCTGTCGGCCCGCGGCGGCCCCTCGCAGGACCCTCCCCGTGCCCCGCACCCCCAGCCCGCCCTGGCCTCACTCCCGTCCCCTGCCCGCGGCGACCAAGACACGCCGAGCCCTGGGCTGCCCCCCACAGGCACCTCCACAGCCTGCAGACATGGGCTGACAGGAACGGCCTGCACTTCAACCAGGGCAACAGATGCCCAGATGCGCTAGAACTTCAATACGAACTGGAGTCACAGGCAGCCAAGTGGTAAGCTGTGTCCAGCCCACATTGGTATCGCTAATGCATTTTTCTCAGTCGCTTTGGCAAAAGAGTGGAGGCCACCATTAGCTTTTCAGTTGGAGGGGCGTCCAGCACATCTGGAATCGACTGCCCCAGGGGTGGAGGCACAGCCCTACCAATTGCCATGGACTGATCCAGACTGCATTGGAACAGGGTGAAGCTCCAGAACACCTGCAAGGCATTGATGACATCCTCGTATGGGGCAACACAGCAGAAGAGGTTTTTGAGGAAGGAAGGAAAATAGTCCAAATCCTTCTGAAGGCCAGTAAAACAAAGTAAGGTCAAGGGACCTGCACAGGAGATCCAGATTTTAGGAATAAAATGGCAAGATGGACATCGTCAGATCCCAATGGCTGTGATCAACAAAATAACAGCCATGTCTCCACCAACCAGCAAAAAGGAAACACAAGCTTTCTTGGGCGTTGTGGGTTGTTGGAGAATGCATATTCCAAATTACAGTCTGAAAGTCCAATGTGTACCTCAAGGGGATTTGATTTTGGGTGAGAATAGCCAATGAATTAAGTTGTATGATGTTAATTGCTATATATATGTATTCAGTACTGGTGAGGCCGCACCTCGAGTACTGTGTTCAGTGTTGGGCCCCTCACTACAAGAAGGACATCAAGGTACTGGAATGTGTCCACAACTGAGCAATGAAGTTGGTGAAGGGTCTAGAGCACATGTCTTATGAAGAGCGGCTGAGGAACCTGAGGTTGTTTAGTTTGGAGAAGAGAAGGCTGAGGGGAGACCTTATTGCTCTCTACAACTACCTGAAAGGAGGTTGTAGCGAGGTGGGCGTCGGTCTCTTCTCCCAAGTAACAAGCGATAGGACGAGAGGAAACGGCCTCAAGCTGTGCCAGGGGAAGTTTAGGTTGGGGATTAGGAAAAACTTCTTCAACGAAAGGGTAGTAAGGCATTGGAACAGCCTGCCCAGGGAAGTGGTTGAGTCTCCATCCCTGGAGGTATTTAAAAGACGGGTAGATGTGGTGCTTGAGGACATGGTTCAATGGTGGACGTGGCAGTGATAGGTTAACGTTTGGACTCAATGATCTCAGAGGTTGTTTCCAACTTTAATGATACTATGATTCTATGATTTTACGATACTATAATGACTTCTATGGTGTCGATATGCCATATCAATGGTGTTACAGTAAGAATCACCCAGATTAATGGAGAAGGAACTTTGATGAAACTGAGCAAAGTGCAGCAATGGTAGCACTGGACAAGTGCAGCGATAATGGAATCAGAACTGGCTTCAGCATGCAACTGCCCAACACCACACACCATCTCTCCTGCCCTGAAGGACTGTTATGACAGGTGGAGCCCAAAGTCATGGACTGAATGAAGTCAGTGGATGTTTTAGAGGGATGGCCCATACACGAAGAGAATGATATCTCTGTGTACATGTGAAAAGACAGGAAAAGTGGTGGTGATTAATTGGAATATATTGGAAAGTGTTGGACCTGGGCATGACGCAGATGGTATAGAACAAGGACTGGATACTGCCCTGGTTTCATCTGGAGTAGAATTAGTTTTCTTCCTAGTCACTGGTATAGTGCTGTGTTTTGGATTCAGGATGAGAATAACGTTGATAACACTCTGACGATTTAGTTGTTGCTAAGCACATCACCATGTACCAGTACTTAAAGGGTAGTTACGGAGAAGATGGAGACTCCCTTTTTCCAAGCAGTCACATGGTGAGGACAAGGGGTAATGGGTACCAGTTACTCCCAGGGAGATTCTGATTGGACATGAGGGGAAAATTTTCCACAATGAGAACAGTCAGCCATTGGAATAATCTCCCCAGGGAAGTGGTTGACTCCGCTACACTGAACACTTTTAAGACGCAGCTGGACAGGGTGCTGGGCCATCTCGTCTAGACTGGGCTCTTGCCTAGAAAGGCTGGACCAGATGATCCTTGAGATCCCTTCCAACCTGGTATTCTATGATTCTATGATTCTAGTGCTTACACTAAGTCAAGGACTTTTCAGTTTCCCATGCTCTGCCAGGGGCACAAGAAGCTGGGAGGGAGCACAGGCAGGACAGCTGACCCAGACTGGCCAACGGGCTGTCCCATACCATATGACGTCATGCTCAGTACAGAAGCTGGGGGGAGTTGGCTGGGGGGCAGTGACCACTGCTCGGGAACTGGCTGGACATCAGTCGGCAGGTGGTGAGCAATTGCATTGGGCATCATTTGCTTTGTAGATTCTGCTGTTATTATTATTATTATTATTATTATTGTTATTGTTATTATTATTATTATTATTACTACTCCTGCTACTATTTTATTTTATTTTATTTTATTTTATTTTATTTTATTTTATTTCAGTTATTAAACTGCTCTTATCTCAACCCACAAGTTTTCTCACTTTTTCTCTTCCTATTCTCTCCCCCAGCCCACCGGGGTGTGGGGAATGAGCGAGTGGCTCTGTGGTGCTTAGTTGCTGGCTAGGGTTAAACCATGACACTACATTACACACAGTGACCTGCTGTGACCACAAGAGAACCATTACTTAGAAAGAGACTAGTAATAACAACAGAAAAATAGAACCTTTACTGGGAATAAAAGTAGAATAACAGCCATTAAATACAAATCACACCATGAAAAATATGATAGTGCAACCAAATAATTAAGCAGTTACGGACCTTCCTCCCAATATTGGGAACTGGAGGCTTCCTAAACAATCTTCTTCAATTTACTGCAAATTTGGACCATGAAATACTGTCCTTGCTGGACTCTGATGAACAATGCAATCAAGTAGAGGTAGTCAGCCTACTGAATGAGCAGCTAGCACTGCTGTTGCTACGTGGTGGGACATCTCTGGTGGTTTTACCTCCAACACCGCTGCCGTTCTAGGCCTGTTCTCATGCCCATTATTCGTTTCCCTTGCCACTATACTAGTATTAATTGCTCTGTACAGAAAAGACCTTCTGACTGCCAGGCTGCCCTGCGAAGGTGATGGAGCAACTAATCCTCAGAACCATTTCCAGGCAGGTGAAGGACAAGAATGTCATCAGGATTCACCTAGGGGAATTCACACATGACCAACATGATAACCAAGTTCCGCGATGGAATGTCTGGCTTTGTAGATGGCGATATTGGCTACTGTGACTTCAGGAACCCTTTCAAGACTGTCTTCTGTAAGATCCTCCTAGAGAAGCTGTCCTGTCTTGGTAAGCTTCTCCTAGAGAGGCTAACCAAGTCTGGCCTGGATGAGCAGACAGTGAGGTGGATCAAAACTGTCCGAATGCCTGGGACCAGATGGTGGTGATTAGTCGCACACAGTTTACTTGGAGGCTGGCACCTACAGGTGTACCCCAGGGGTCAATACTGGCTCCAGTCCTGTTTGACATCTTCATGATGATCTGGAGGACTGGACAGCATGTGCTCTCAGCAAATGTGCGGCTGTCACCAAGCTGGGAGGACTGGCTGATACAGCAGAGGTTTGTGCTGCCATCCAGAGGGACCTTGACAGGCTGGAGAAATGGGCTGACAGGAACCTCACGCAGTCCAACAAGAGGAAGGACAAAGTCCTTCACCTGAGAAGGAACAACCCAAGGCACCATGGAAGGCTGGGGGCTACTCAGCCATAAAGGATCTGAAGGTTCTGGTGGACAGCAACCTGAGCGTCACCCAGGAATGTGCCCTTGAGTCAAAGGCAGCTAATGGCATCTTGGGCCACACCAGGAGGTGTGTTGCCAGCAGGCTGAGGGAGGTCATCCTTCCCTCCCTCTTCAACACTGGAGAGCTCATATGTGTAGTACCGGCTCCACGTCCTGGCTCTCCAGTACAAGGGAGACATGAACGTACTGGAGAGAGTCCAGTGAAGGGCCACAAAGCTGATTATGGGACTGGAGAGAGAGAGCTGGTACGGTTTACCATGGAAAAAGGAAGGCTGAGGGGGGATCTCATCAATGCTTAGAAATACCTGAAGAGAGGGTACAAAGAAGGCAGGGCCAGGCTCTTTTTAGCTGTGGCCAATGACGGGTCAAGAGGCAGTGCAGTCAAATTGAAACACAGGAGGCTGCTTCTGAAAAAATTAGGAAACATTTTTTTCACGCTGAGGGTGACTACCAGGCACATTCATGACTTTGTAGGTGATATGTGGCAGGGCAAAGGGGAAAACTGAAACTTGGACTTTGCTACTCCCCTTCCAGGGAGGGTGACTTCCAGAAACAGCTTTTTACAGGAGCATTGAGGAAAAAACACACTTTCCTCTTTCGGCTACAAGTTTCAAAGCTGGAACTCAAGAGAGAAACATGCAAGTGATACAAAAGTAATATGGGCAGGTAAAACAGTAGCACACAGAGGACTGCGGGGAGCTATGCAGCATGTTTATGTTTAGCTGTATTTCTGGCATCTGCTGTATTGATGTTGTTTGATCTTCTGTTAGATCTTATGGTTCTTCTGTGAAGTTGCAGACACAGCTACGTATGCATGTGACAGGGTTGTACCACTCTGTAGACAAACCCAGAGCCTGGCTTCAGAAGGAATGAGTATAACATGCATCCCCATTTGACCGGTTGACTGGCTGCTTCCTGGAGCCTGAGACACCCACTGCTGGCCACAGCTTGTTGCTGGAGGCAGGGTTCCTGGAGACAGTGGAGGGGAAGGAAATCAATTGGGCAATGATGGGTAGAGGCTCTCTCTTTCTCACTCTCAGGGCTGGCAGCTTCTGCAGGCAGCCTGCAAATTACAGTATTGGTGAAAAATGGTCAACGGTATGTGGGTCAAGGGGCAGAGCGTAGTGGTGCTAACAGGAGGAGTCTTGCCCATCAGAGACCTAGGGATCCACATCACAAGTGCTCAGTGTAGCCATGTTTTGTGCCCTACTGTACTGCCCGTATCACCTGACCTTCATGCCTGTGCTAGGCCATCCCTTGTGGCAGGATGAACTCAGCCAGCTAATCATGACAACAGAGCCTGGAGGAAGCAACCAGTTGTCAGTAGCGCATGGAGAAGACCGTGGTGAAGCAGGCTGTGTCTGTGCAGCTCACAGACAACCATGCTGTAGGAGATATCCTCACTGCAGCCCATGGAGGACCCAGTGTTGCAGCAAATGGAGATGACCTGAAGGAACCTGCAGCCCATGAAGATCCCACACTGGAGCAGGCTCCTGGCAGGAGCTGCAGCCCATGGGGAGAAGCTGCCTGGACGTGGCCCTGGGCAACCGGCTCTGCTTGAGCAGGGATGTTGCACCAGGTGACCTCTGGAGGTCCCTTCCAACTTCAACCATTCTGTGAAAACACAATACCCTGGGCATAGCAGGGTAAACGGAAGCAGGCAACTCCCATCACCTGCCTTCGGGGACAAGGGACAAAGTGTGGAAATGACCCCTCTCGTACCACCTTCCCCGGCTTTGTGTGCCACAGAGATCCCTGTCCCTCCAATCCCCAACCCCAGGTACTCCCTCCGTCTCTTGCAGACTGTTTTTGCCCTTGTTTCCTGCAGGGCTGCAGGGCTGTCCTGCTGGGGACCAGTGCCACTGGGCTGCGTCCACTGTCCATTCCACGCTGAAGAAAGAGCAGAGGTGGGCAGTGGGAGATGCTTGTAGGGAAGTACTGGGGCTGCAGGGACATGCGCAGGTCCTCAGGAGAACGGGTCTCCTCATCCTGCTTATCTAGGATGGGAAAAAAACCCATGGACGCAAGAGTCCACATAGCCAGAACAGCTTCATCTCACCTTCCCATGGCATTCCCTACATCCACTCTGTCTTTTCCCCTGTCACCCCTGCCAGGCCCACCATCGCCCTACTCTATGCCCCAGAAAGAGCCCCATCACACCCTTGGCGCTGTTCTGTCTTGAGACTACCCTGAACCCAAAAGCCAAGGTGTGCTAAAGATAAAGTGGCTGGCATTGCCAGGGCACCCTTGGGTGTCGTTTCCTGCCGTTCCTGCCAGGACACTAGAAGGTGTACTTCAGCTCCAGTGTGGTGATGCCCAGCTGTCCTGGTTTCAGCTGGGATAGAGTCAATTTTCTTCTTAGTAGCCGGTATAGCGCTGTGTTTTGGATTTAGTATGAGAATGCTGTGCTTGCATGTGCGGCTTTTGCTTTCCCTATTAAACTGTCTTCATCTCAACCCATGAATTTTCTTACTTTTACTCTTCTGAGTCTCTCCCCTATCCTACTGGGGGGGGGGGGGGGGGGGGGCGTGACTGAGCAGCTGTGTGGTGCTTAGTTGCCGGCTGGCGTTAAACCACGACACCAGCATACGGCAGTTATGGTTGGCATTGTGGGAAAACGTCTTGTGGGTGACAGGGCCTAGGTGGCTGCAGGAGGCTCCCAGCCCTTCCTCACAAACATGTGCTCTGTGGGCCCAAGGGGACACTGCCAGTACCAGGCCACAGGAATACAGCAGAAGACGGACCTGGAAGCACACCACAGGTTCAGTACATGCCCTACTCACCCCTGCCTGGCAGACCTCCTCAGCTGGATCTTGTCACCCTTAAACATGCCTGAAACCCAGCAGGGATGTTTGCCCATCACTTCACTCCAACCGGCTCATGGCAACAGGTCAAGTGGAAATGATGGGAGCGGGAAACACGGTAGCCAAAGCCCAAGCGATTTGGGTGCTTCTAGTGGTCCTGACCAGAAGACTGTTTTCCAGGAAGGAGCTGGTGATCCGCCTCCTAAGTTGACCTGAGTGGGCGCAGGCATGTATTGGGCTGCACATAGCTCAGGACTTTCTGCAGTGCTCTGTGCTGCACATTCCCCTGTCACAGGATGAACTCAGCCGTCAAATGATAGTGGAGCCTGGAGTTGCCACCCATGTGGTGTCAGCCCCGTTCAATGTTCTTCTCTTCTACTACAGCTCCAGGTGCTGGGTAACAGTGACGTTGCTGTATCAGCTGGTGAATAAAACTGTTGCTACTGTCTCACCTCTCACTCACTCTGTAGGATAATGTGAAACTGGACGTGGAAGAAGGACGAGACTCTTCTGCATCATTGCTCAGGACAGAGCTACCCAACTGAGGACATGCCGTAGGCGTTTTTCTAGGCCCTGCTTAAATGTTGATAAAATTAGGCATTGTATTGTGGGGTACAATACACCGTACAATGTGTTGTGGGAGAGTGCACATAGTGCCCAGAGTGAGAGCATTCGTAAGCCATCTGTAGTGGCTGATCATGCTATGGCTGCCAAGTTCACATGGGAAAGTCCTGAAAAGGAAACCAATATCAGCCTTCCTGGGACTGTGCCCATAAGTGTCCATAATTCCTCATATCCTCCAAACAGCTAAGAATTACAGCTAGAAGCTCACTCAGAGCATGCAAAACATTGCATGAAGTGAGAGGTGGCTGGAGCGCTAGGATTGGGAGAGGGAACCCTACGTCCTCTGGACAGTCAAACTCTGACAGCCCGCTCACAGCTGGTCAGTCCACCGGCGGCACAGCAAACCCACACATTGGCATCTGCAGAGGTCAGACTGCAAACAGCTGCCTTAGCAGCATTGGCCAGCGTGTGGACCACGGGATGCTGGGCTGGCATGGGCACATGCCGGAGCACGTAGCCTAAATAAAAGTGCACAGCCTCCTTAGGTCAAAGTAGGCAACCAGCTGCTATGAAACAAGAATTGCCGAGCCTGGCCCAGGAACAGCCCTGGCACCAGAATCCAGGGTTCACGGAAAAGGAGAAACCCCATTTCCCTCCCTCCATCCCCCTGAAGACCGTGAGCTTTTTCTCGCCTCCCCATGGGAGGAGGGTAGATCTTGCATGAGAGACAGTTTCCCTTTGTCCTTGCCAAGCTGGGAGTGCCGAGACCCCCTTTTCTGCCCCTAGCACAGCCCCGCACCACCCCAGGAAACACAGGGACCTCTCAAAGAGTATTGTCCCGCTGTCCTTCTCCTTGCCCTTGTTCTTGCTGATGCGCTGTGCCCTTGGTACCAAACTGGCCTGTGACAAGCGCTTGTGTCCATGAAAAGGGAGGGGGGAGAAGTGGGAGAAGCAGAGAAAGCCCTGAAACAGGACTCCAAGCAGAGCAGGACTGTTCACCCAGGGCTTCACTGCAGCCAGCATAGCAACCCGTCGAGTGGGGTGGGGGGGTGGAGACGGGAAACGTTACAGGAAACACCCCCGATTAGAGGTGAAGCCTGTCCATGGGCCTGCTAAGGAGGGGAGGAGAGGTGGGCAAAAGGACTTGTCTGCAGCACGGCTGGGATCAGCCCGTGGTGTGTAGTGATGCCTGGACTCTCCCGAGGCCTGCCAACACTCCCCTCCAGCTCCTGTGTGCTCAGGGGGCCAAGAGGGCCAATGGCATCCTGGCTTGTATCAGGAATAGTGTGGCCAGCAGGACTGGGGCAGTGATCGTCCCCCTGTACTTGGCACTGGTGAGGCCGCACCTTGAATCCTGTGTTCAGTTTTGGGCCCCACACTCCAAGAAGGACACTGAGGTGCTGGAGTGTGGCCAGAAGGGCAAGGAAGCTGGTGAAGGGTCTGGAAAACAAGTCTTATGAGGAGCAGCTGAGGGAGCTGGAGTTGTTTAGTTTGGAGAAGAGGATGCTGAAGGGAGACCTTATTGCTCTCTACAACTACCTGAAAGGACGTTGTAGCGAGGTGGGGGCTGGTCTCTTCTCCCAGGTAGCAAGCAACAGGACGAGAGGAAACAGCCTCAAGTTGTGCAAGGGGAGATTTAGATTAGATATTAGGAAAAAATTCTTCATGGAGAGAGTGGTTAGGAATTGGAACAGACTGCCCAGGGAAGCGGTGCAATCACAGTCCCTGGAAGTATTCAAAAAACGTGTGGATGGGGGGGACATGGTTTAGAGGTGGACCTGTCAGTTAGACTAGCAGTTGGATGGCATGAGACAAGGAACTCTTTCTGCTTTTCCCCTTTCAAAGAAGGAAGGCTTTGCACCACAGGGGACAAATCCCTTTGTCTTTGCCAAGATTGGATGGTGAGGAACCCACTCTCCTGTCCCTGAAAATGCTCTCAATGAGCACAGGACCACTCACAGGCAAGTGGGGCTTGGGCCCTATGCTGCCATCCTCAACCTGGTCTTTGCAAGATGGGCTGCAATGCCCCATGAGCACAGTGTCAGTCCAAGGGCAAAGCATTAGGTCCCAAGAGGTGGGAGTAGCAGGTAGGTGCCCTGCCTGTCCCCACACCACAGAGGAGGCAGGCTAGACGGAGGTGTCTAACTCATGGTTAGAAGAGGAGGAGGGCTGTTCCCACTGTGCTCTGCAGGGATGGGTGCGGAGGTCAAGCCAGAGGCACCTCAGGCTGCAAGCAGCCAGCACAGCTCCACAGACCTGTGTAAAGCACAGGGCCATGCACACTTCCTGAGCAGGGGCATCACCCCTTCCTTGCACTTACCTGCGATGGGCAATAACCCCACGCACAGGGCAGTCCACATGGCCAGGCGCACTCTGGCTCGCCTCTCGCCACCTTCACTCTGCCTGCAGAACAGCTCTGCCCACATCTCCCCTGGCTGTGCCTCTGTCACTGCAGGCAGTCCTCGTCCCTCCTAGTCACTCCCTCAGTCTATGACAACAGTGAGGGCGAGAGGCAGGGGCTGGAGAAGCAGATGTTGAAGCTGTTGGCGCACACCCGGGTGTCTCTCACCCTGCAGGGTTAAATAACAGAGCGCTCGCTTGGCAGGAAAACCTCTGGGGGGCAAAAGGTGATGTGTGGCTCTAGAGCCACCCACAACCTTCCTCTGAGGAAGGACAGCAGGGTGCTGCTGGGACTGTGGAGCTGGCCCTGGGGGTGGCAGGTTGTCCTCCCAGTGGCCCCCTGTCCCTTGATGCTCCTGATTTGCTGCTCTAGGATGGGAGCCTTGGAGCCCAACTCCGCCTGTCGACAGAGCACCCCCAGGCATATGTGCAGCCCACCCTGCTCCCTCCACTCTGGCTCAGCACCCTACTCCTCCACTTACTCCCTCGTGCTGACACTTCTGCAGCTGCTTCTGCACTGGCAATGGCCTTGCACATTCCCAAAGGACCAAACACCAGTAAGACGGTGAACAGACTGTTCATCAGGTCCAGGGGAAAAGACGCTCTGCAGCTCAGCTCCTGCTGTGGCACTGCTCTGGGGCTCCCTCAACAACATCAGGTTTCAAAACTCAATTCAGCTCTGGATTTCCATGTTCACATTTGAGTTCTTCAATGCTCGCTCTGCTTCTTCCAAAACCAACCTCTTTCCCTCTCCCTTTCTGCCTGTGGGAGAGACCAACAAGGAAGGAAGAAGGTTAACAACATGTTCAGGGTTTGGTGCATGCTGGTGGGAGACTCTGCTGCTGCTGCTACTGCTGCTGCTGCAGCACCTCTGAGCCTGTTCTGGGAAAAGCCAGCCCAGTCTAGTCTTGAGAAGCCTTCTTGCGGCCAATCACAAATGACCTGGCTGGATTTAAAACCCCTCCTTCCAGTTCTGCCCTGGCCCTGCCGGTGTTTCAAGCATGGTGCCCTTTTCCAGCTCGCTGGTGCTGCAGAAATAGGTGGCCTTGTCTGCAGCTGTGGGCGAGAGCACCTCCAGCGACAGCTGGTTCCTGGAGGGGTCTGCAGAGCTGGTGACTCGCGTCTGCAAGGATGAAGCAATGTGCTGGAGGCCCGTGAAAGGATACTGCAACGCTATCTGCTGCAGCTCTCTGCCAGGAGCCTGCCGGATCCAGTCCCAAGCGTAGCTGCTGTCGCTGATGGGGACACCAGAGATGTGGCAGGTAAGCGTGAGAGACCTTCCTGAGACCTTCCCTACCGTGGGGCCTCAGGCCTCTGTCTGCACCTGAGAAAGGGCACCTGTGACCCTGGGACACAAGGACAAACAGGCAGCGATAGCTCAGGCTGACATACTTGGGAGAATCCAGCAAAGGGCCACGAAGATGACGAAGGGTCTGGAGCATCTCTCCTGTAAAAAAAGCTGTGAAAGGTGGGACCGTTTACCCCGGAGAAACAAAGGGTTGTGGAGGATCTCATAAATGTACAGAAATACCTGAAGAGAAGGTGCAAAGAAGACTGGGTGTCCTGGTTTCAGCTGGGATAGAGTTAATTTTCTTCCGAGTAGCTGGTAGAGTGCTGTGGTTTGGATAGTATATGAGAATAATGTTGATAACACACTGATGTTTTACTTGTTGCTAAGCAGTGCTTACACTGGTCAAGGACTCTTCAGCTTCCCACACTCTGCTGGGTGCACAAGAAGCTGCGAGGGAGCACAGCCAGGACAGCTGACCCAGACTGGCCAAAGGGCTACTCCATACCATATGACATCATGCTCACTATATAAAGCTGGGGGAAGAAGAAGGAAGGGGGGGACATTTAGAGTGATGGCGTTTGTCTTCCCAAGAAACGGTTACGCGTGATGGAGCCCTGCTTTCCTGCAGATGGCTGAACACCTGCCTGCCAATGGGAAGTAGTGAATGAATTCCTTGTTTTGCTTTGCTTGTGTGTGCGCCTTTTGCTTTACCTGTTAAACTGTCTTTGTCTCAACCCACAACTTTTCTCCCTTTTACTCTTCCAATTCTCTCCCCCTTCCCACCAGGGGGGACTGAGTGGGTGGCTGCATGGCGCTTAGTTGCTGGCTGGGGTTCAACCACGACACTGGGCCAGGCTCTTCTCAGTGGTGCCCTGTGACAGGACAAAGGGCAATGGCCACAAACACAACACAGGAGGGTCCCTCTGAGTGTCAGAGAAAACTTCTTCAGGGTGCAAGAGAGCAAGCACTGGTGCAGGTTGACCATGCAGCTTGTGGAGTCTCCATGCTTGGAGATATTCCAAAGCTGTCTGGACATAGCTCTTGGCAACCGGCTCTAGGTGGCCTGGCTTGTGCAGGGATGTTGCACCAGGTGACACCCAGAGGTCCCTTCCAACCTCAACCATTCTGTGAAACAGGGCTGCAAGACCATGCTAACCTCTCCTGTGTGGCACCCTCATACGCCCCCACCACGCCTGTCCACCCTAGCTGCAACAGGCAATGACCTCGTGCACACATGATCCCACATGGCCAGAGCAGCTCCTGCTCACCTCTCCCCAGCTCCTCTCCGCCCACGCAGCTGCTCTGCTCAGGTTTCCCACATCTCTCAACCACTGACAGCACCCAGCCACAATGAGACCCCTTCTCCCTGACCCCAAGCACAGTCAACTTGCTGACTCGCCCCAGAGATGGGCTGTGACCCCCGTGAACATGCACCAGGGGAGAGCAGGAGAGGAGGAAGCTGATGTTGTTGGGGCACCCTGCAGGTGTCCCTCACTGTGGTCCCTGCAGGGTGCAGTAGTAGAGGGCACTGTCCCCCAGCTCCAGCCCAGTGATGGTCAGCGTCCCGGAGCTCTTGTCAGCCTGGCAGGAAAACCTCTTGCGGGCAAAAGGGGCTGTGTGGCTGTAGGAGCCTCCCCGGCCCTTGCTCTGCAGCAAGTACTGCAGGGGCCCACCGGGACGCTGCCGATACCAGGCCACATAAACATAGGAGGCGTTGGAGCTGTAAGTGCATCGTAAGGTCCCGGTATTCCCTGCTCGCCACCACACTGCAGACCTCGTCGCTTGGATCTCATCACCCTGAAATGCACCTGAAACAAAAGCAGGGCTGGTCCCCCACTGCTTTGCTCTCACTGGCACCAGGAAATGGCCTACGAGGGGGGCCATGGGAGCAGACTTTGGTGTTGACGAAGCCCAAGCTTTTTCGGTGCCCCAGGGAAGAAGAGGGCCAAGGGAAGGCAGAGAGGGGCTGCAGGCAGGCAGAGTGGCCAGCCTGGTTGGGTGACAGAAACACATAGAACCACCTCCACAGAATAAAACTCTGCATTTGGGACTCAGGAGATGGAAATTAGAAGTGCTGGCAAAGGAGCTCCTGCAGACAGGCCAGGACCACCTGCGCTGTGCAGTGACGGCCCCTCTCTCGTTGGGAACAGTCCTGAGCTGCCCCAGCACTCGCCTGCCCTGCAGATAGTGCACCCAGGGCCAGGCCCCAGCACCTTTCTGTTCAAGCTCAGCTGGATTTCCTGTCCTTGTGTGAACGGCACAGAAGTAGCGGGCAGAGTCCCGGGGGTGCAGGGCACGCAGGGACAGAGACGACTCGGACTGGGAATTGTCCCGGGACACCGTGGCTCGACCCTCCACTGCTGCCCCGTAATTCTTGGTACTACCCTCGTAGTTGCTGATGTAGGACACCCACTCGAGTGTGCCACCGGGTGCCTGACGGTACCACCGCACTGGATAGCTCCAGAAGGTGAGGCCGTACCCGCGGCAGGAGAGGAGCACGGAGTCCCCGGGCGCTCGCAGCCCTCCGCCGGCCTCCACCAGCCTCAGCTGCGCCCACACCCCTGCGGACGGAGAGCGCAGGCAGCCGGGCAGGGCGCGCCCACGGCCCGAGGACCTTCACCCGCCGCCCCGCCGCCCCCCGCCCCGGCACAGCCCCAGCCGCCACCCCCCTCTCTCCCGCCAAAGCCCCGCGCCCGGGGCAGTGCCCCGCCTGCCCTCCTCGGGGCTGAGCCGCGCCTGCTCCCGACACTGCGGCCCGACCCGCTGCCCGACAGCCTCCCCCCGCCCCTGCCCCTGCCCCTGCCTCTCCCTCTCCCCCTCCCTCTCCCGCCCACGCCACCCGCTCCCCGCTCCCCCGCTCAGGAAGGCGAGCGCCAGGCGACAGCGCGCCCGCCGCGGGAGCAGCCGCAGCCCCGCGGCCCCGGCACGGGCAGGGCCGCCCGCGGGCAGCCCCAGCCCCGGGCCCAGCCCCGGCCTCGCTGCCCTCCCCGCCCGCCTCTCACCTGCCGGCCCCGCGGCCAAGGACAAGGCCAGGAGCCACGGCCCCAGCCCGGGCGCCATCACGCCCTGCCGCGCCGGGGACGGACGGGGCCCAAGGGCCCGGCCCCAGCCGCACAGGAGCCCAGCGGACCCGCGCTCTGCACCCAGCCTCAGCCTCAGCCTCAGCCTCATCCTGCTCATGCCCCTGCCCCCATCCCTGCCCCCGTCCCTGCCCCTGCTCCTGCTCCTGCCCCTGCTCCTGCCCCTGCCCGCCCCGCCGCCTCGGCCCCTCGCCGGGGCACCGCCGACGCCTCTGCCCGCCCCCAACCCACCCGGCCCGGCCCCCCGGGGCCGCGGCCCCTCCGGGCCAGGAGAAGGGCGGGCGCGGGGAGGGACGCGGGCCAGGGGCGTGGGCAGAGCAGGAGCGCGGCGCCCCGCCACCCCAAGGCTCCTGGCGCCTGGCTCCCAGCGCGGCTCCCACGCTCTCCCGGCTTCTCGCCCAGCCCCAGCGCCAGCGCCAGCGCCAGCGCCAGCGCCAGGGCCGGGCTGTCGGCCCGCGGCGGCCCCTCGCAGGACCCTCCCCGTGCCCCGCACCCCCAGCCCGCCCTGGCCTCACTCCCGTCCCCTGCCCGCGGCGACCAAGACACGCCGAGCCCTGGGCTGCCCCCCACAGGCACCTCCACAGCCTGCAGACATGGGCTGACAGGAACGGCCTGCACTTCAACCAGGGCAACAGATGCCCAGATGCGCTAGAACTTCAATACGAACTGGAGTCACAGGCAGCCAAGTGGTAAGCTGTGTCCAGCCCACATTGGTATCGCTAATGCATTTTTCTCAGTCGCTTTGGCAAAAGAGTGGAGGCCACCATTAGCTTTTCAGTTGGAGGGGCGTCCAGCACATCTGGAATCGACTGCCCCAGGGGTGGAGGCACAGCCCTACCAATTGCCATGGACTGATCCAGACTGCATTGGAACAGGGTGAAGCTCCAGAACACCTGCAAGGCATTGATGACATCCTCGTATGGGGCAACACAGCAGAAGAGGTTTTTGAGGAAGGAAGGAAAATAGTCCAAATCCTTCTGAAGGCCAGTAAAACAAAGTAAGGTCAAGGGACCTGCACAGGAGATCCAGATTTTAGGAATAAAATGGCAAGATGGACATCGTCAGATCCCAATGGCTGTGATCAACAAAATAACAGCCATGTCTCCACCAACCAGCAAAAAGGAAACACAAGCTTTCTTGGGCGTTGTGGGTTGTTGGAGAATGCATATTCCAAATTACAGTCTGAAAGTCCAATGTGTACCTCAAGGGGATTTGATTTTGGGTGAGAATAGCCAATGAATTAAGTTGTATGATGTTAATTGCTATATATATGTATTCAGTACTGGTGAGGCCGCACCTCGAGTACTGTGTTCAGTGTTGGGCCCCTCACTACAAGAAGGACATCAAGGTACTGGAATGTGTCCACAACTGAGCAATGAAGTTGGTGAAGGGTCTAGAGCACATGTCTTATGAAGAGCGGCTGAGGAACCTGAGGTTGTTTAGTTTGGAGAAGAGAAGGCTGAGGGGAGACCTTATTGCTCTCTACAACTACCTGAAAGGAGGTTGTAGCGAGGTGGGCGTCGGTCTCTTCTCCCAAGTAACAAGCGATAGGACGAGAGGAAACGGCCTCAAGCTGTGCCAGGGGAAGTTTAGGTTGGGGATTAGGAAAAACTTCTTCAACGAAAGGGTAGTAAGGCATTGGAACAGCCTGCCCAGGGAAGTGGTTGAGTCTCCATCCCTGGAGGTATTTAAAAGACGGGTAGATGTGGTGCTTGAGGACATGGTTTAATGGTGGACGTGGCAGTGATAGGTTAACGTTTGGACTCAATGATCTCAGAGGTTGTTTCCAACTTTAATGATACTATGATTCTATGATTTTACGATACTATAATGACTTCTATGGTGTCGATATGCCATATCAATGGTGTTACAGTAAGAATCACCCAGATTAATGGAGAAGGAACTTTGATGAAACTGAGCAAAGTGCAGCAATGGTAGCACTGGACAAGTGCAGCGATAATGGAATCAGAACTGGCTTCAGCATGCAACTGCCCAACACCACACACCATCTCTCCTGCCCTGAAGGACTGTTATGACAGGTGGAGCCCAAAGTCATGGACTGAATGAACTCAGTGGATGTTTTAGAGGGATGGCCCATACACGAAGAGAATGATATCTCTGTGTACATGTGAAAAGACAGGAAAAGTGGTGGTGATTAATTGGAATATATTGGAAAGTGTTGGACCTGGGCATGACGCAGATGGTATAGAACAAGGACTGGATACTGCCCTGGTTTCATCTGGAGTAGAATTAGTTTTCTTCCTAGTCACTGGTATAGTGCTGTGTTTTGGATTCAGGATGAGAATAACGTTGATAACACTCTGACGATTTAGTTGTTGCTAAGCACATCACCATGTACCAGTACTTAAAGGGTAGTTACGGAGAAGATGGAGACTCCCTTTTTCCAAGCAGTCACATGGTGAGGACAAGGGGTAATGGGTACCAGTTACTCCCAGGGAGATTCTGATTGGACATGAGGGGAAAATTTTCCACAATGAGAACAGTCAGCCATTGGAATAATCTCCCCAGGGAAGTGGTTGACTCCGCTACACTGAACACTTTTAAGACGCAGCTGGACAGGGTGCTGGGCCATCTCGTCTAGACTGGGCTCTTGCCTAGAAAGGCTGGACCAGATGATCCTTGAGATCCCTTCCAACCTGGTATTCTATGATTCTATGATTCTAGTGCTTACACTAAGTCAAGGACTTTTCAGTTTCCCATGCTCTGCCAGGGGCACAAGAAGCTGGGAGGGAGCACAGGCAGGACAGCTGACCCAGACTGGCCAACGGGCTGTCCCATACCATATGACGTCATGCTCAGTACAGAAGCTGGGGGGAGTTGGCTGGGGGGCAGTGACCACTGCTCGGGAACTGGCTGGACATCAGTCGGCAGGTGGTGAGCAATTGCATTGGGCATCATTTGCTTTGTAGATTCTGCTGTTATTATTATTATTATTATTATTATTGTTATTGTTATTATTATTATTATTATTACTACTCCTGCTACTATTTTATTTTATTTTATTTTATTTTATTTTATTTTATTTCAGTTATTAAACTGCTCTTATCTCAACCCACAAGTTTTCTCACTTTTTCTCTTCCTATTCTCTCCCCCAGCCCACCGGGGTGTGGGGAATGAGCGAGTGGCTCTGTGGTGCTTAGTTGCTGGCTAGGGTTAAACCATGACACTACATTACACACAGTGACCTGCTGTGACCACAAGAGAACCATTACTTAGAAAGAGACTAGTAATAACAACAGAAAAATAGAACCTTTACTGGGAATAAAAGTAGAATAACAGCCATTAAATACAAATCACACCATGAAAAATATGATAGTGCAACCAAATAATTAAGCAGTTACGGACCTTCCTCCCAATATTGGGAACTGGAGGCTTCCTAAACAATCTTCTTCAATTTACTGCAAATTTGGACCATGAAATACTGTCCTTGCTGGACTCTGATGAACAATGCAATCAAGTAGAGGTAGTCAGCCTACTGAATGAGCAGCTAGCACTGCTGTTGCTACGTGGTGGGACATCTCTGGTGGTTTTACCTCCAACACCGCTGCCGTTCTAGGCCTGTTCTCATGCCCATTATTCGTTTCCCTTGCCACTATACTAGTATTAATTGCTCTGTACAGAAAAGACCTTCTGACTGCCAGGCTGCCCTGCGAAGGTGATGGAGCAACTAATCCTCAGAACCATTTCCAGGCAGGTGAAGGACAAGAATGTCATCAGGATTCACCTAGGGGAATTCACACATGACCAACATGATAACCAAGTTCCGCGATGGAATGTCTGGCTTTGTAGATGGCGATATTGGCTACTGTGACTTCAGGAACCCTTTCAAGACTGTCTTCTGTAAGATCCTCCTAGAGAAGCTGTCCTGTCTTGGTAAGCTTCTCCTAGAGAGGCTAACCAAGTCTGGCCTGGATGAGCAGACAGTGAGGTGGATCAAAACTGTCCGAATGCCTGGGACCAGATGGTGGTGATTAGTCGCACACAGTTTACTTGGAGGCTGGCACCTACAGGTGTACCCCAGGGGTCAATACTGGCTCCAGTCCTGTTTGACATCTTCATGATGATCTGGAGGACTGGACAGCATGTGCTCTCAGCAAATGTGCGGCTGTCACCAAGCTGGGAGGACTGGCTGATACAGCAGAGGTTTGTGCTGCCATCCAGAGGGACCTTGACAGGCTGGAGAAATGGGCTGACAGGAACCTCACGCAGTCCAACAAGAGGAAGGACAAAGTCCTTCACCTGAGAAGGAACAACCCAAGGCACCATGGAAGGCTGGGGGCTACTCAGCCATAAAGGATCTGAAGGTTCTGGTGGACAGCAACCTGAGCGTCACCCAGGAATGTGCCCTTGAGTCAAAGGCAGCTAATGGCATCTTGGGCCACACCAGGACGTGTGTTGCCAGCAGGCTGAGGGAGGTCATCCTTCCCTCCCTCTTCAACACTGGAGAGCTCATATGTGTAGTACCGGCTCCACGTCCTGGCTCTCCAGTACAAGGGAGACATGAACGTACTGGAGAGAGTCCAGTGAAGGGCCACAAAGCTGATTATGGGACTGGAGAGAGAGAGCTGGTACGGTTTACCATGGAAAAAGGAAGGCTGAGGGGGGATCTCATCAATGCTTAGAAATACCTGAAGAGAGGGTACAAAGAAGGCAGGGCCAGGCTCTTTTTAGCTGTGGCCAATGACGGGTCAAGAGGCAGTGCAGTCAAATTGAAACACAGGAGGCTGCTTCTGAAAAAATTAGGAAACATTTTTTTCACGCTGAGGGTGACTACCAGGCACATTCATGACTTTGTAGGTGATATGTGGCAGGGCAAAGGGGAAAACTGAAACTTGGACTTTGCTACTCCCCTTCCAGGGAGGGTGACTTCCAGAAACAGCTTTTTACAGGAGCATTGAGGAAAAAACACACTTTCCTCTTTCGGCTACAAGTTTCAAAGCTGGAACTCAAGAGAGAAACATGCAAGTGATACAAAAGTAATATGGGCAGGTAAAACAGTAGCACACAGAGGACTGCGGGGAGCTATGCAGCATGTTTATGTTTAGCTGTATTTCTGGCATCTGCTGTATTGATGTTGTTTGATCTTCTGTTAGATCTTATGGTTCTTCTGTGAAGTTGCAGACACAGCTACGTATGCATGTGACAGGGTTGTACCACTCTGTAGACAAACCCAGAGCCTGGCTTCAGAAGGAATGAGTATAACATGCATCCCCATTTGACCGGTTGACTGGCTGCTTCCTGGAGCCTGAGACACCCACTGCTGGCCACAGCTTGTTGCTGGAGGCAGGGTTCCTGGAGACAGTGGAGGGGAAGGAAATCAATTGGGCAATGATGGGTAGAGGCTCTCTCTTTCTCACTCTCAGGGCTGGCAGCTTCTGCAGGCAGCCTGCAAATTACAGTATTGGTGAAAAATGGTCAATGGTATGTGGGTCAAGGGGCAGAGCGTAGTGGTGCTAACAGGAGGAGTCTTGCCCATCAGAGACCTAGGGATCCACATCACAAGTGCTCAGTGTAGCCATGTTTTGTGCCCTACTGTACTGCCCGTATCACCTGACCTTCATGCCTGTGCTAGGCCATCCCTTGTGGCAGGATGAACTCAGCCAGCTAATCATGACAACAGAGCCTGGAGGAAGCAACCAGTTGTCAGTAGCGCATGGAGAAGACCGTGGTGAAGCAGGCTGTGTCTGTGCAGCTCACAGACAACCATGCTGTAGGAGATATCCTCACTGCAGCCCATGGAGGACCCAGTGTTGCAGCAAATGGAGATGACCTGAAGGAACCTGCAGCCCATGAAGATCCCACACTGGAGCAGGCTCCTGGCAGGAGCTGCAGCCCATGGGGAGAAGCTGCCTGGACGTGGCCCTGGGCAACCGGCTCTGCTTGAGCAGGGATGTTGCACCAGGTGACCTCTGGAGGTCCCTTCCAACTTCAACCATTCTGTGAAAACACAATACCCTGGGCATAGCAGGGTAAACGGAAGCAGGCAACTCCCATCACCTGCCTTCGGGGACAAGGGACAAAGTGTGGAAATGACCCCTCTCGTACCACCTTCCCCGGCTTTGTGTGCCACAGAGATCCCTGTCCCTCCAATCCCCAACCCCAGGTACTCCCTCCGTCTCTTGCAGACTGTTTTTGCCCTTGTTTCCTGCAGGGCTGCAGGGCTGTCCTGCTGGGGACCAGTGCCACTGGGCTGCGTCCACTGTCCATTCCACGCTGAAGAAAGAGCAGAGGTGGGCAGTGGGACATGCTTGTAGGGAAGTACTGGGGCTGCAGGGACATGCGCAGGTCCTCAGGAGAACGGGTCTCCTCATCCTGCTTATCTAGGATGGGAAAAAAAACCATGGACGCAAGAGTCCACATAGCCAGAACAGCTTCATCTCACCTTCCCATGGCATTCCCTACATCCACTCTGTCTTTTCCCCTGTCACCCCTGCCAGGCCCACCATCGCCCTACTCTATGCCCCAGAAAGAGCCCCATCACACCCTTGGCGCTGTTCTGTCTTGAGACTACCCTGAACCCAAAAGCCAAGGTGTGCTAAAGATAAAGTGGCTGGCATTGCCAGGGCACCCTTGGGTGTCGTTTCCTGCCGTTCCTGCCAGGACACTAGAAGGTGTACTTCAGCTCCAGTGTGGTGATGCCCAGCTGTCCTGGTTTCAGCTGGGATAGAGTCAATTTTCTTCTTAGTAGCCGGTATAGCGCTGTGTTTTGGATTTAGTATGAGAATGCTGTGCTTGCATGTGCGGCTTTTGCTTTCCCTATTAAACTGTCTTCATCTCAACCCATGAATTTTCTTACTTTTACTCTTCTGAGTCTCTCCCCTATCCTACTGGGGGGGGGGGGGGGGGGGCGTGACTGAGCAGCTGTGTGGTGCTTAGTTGCCGGCTGGCGTTAAACCACGACACCAGCATACGGCAGTTATGGTTGGCATTGTGGGAAAACGTCTTGTGGGTGACAGGGCCTAGGTGGCTGCAGGAGGCTCCCAGCCCTTCCTCACAAACATGTGCTCTGTGGGCCCAAGGGGACACTGCCAGTACCAGGCCACAGGAATACAGCAGAAGACGGACCTGGAAGCACACCACAGGTTCAGTACATGCCCTACTCACCCCTGCCTGGCAGACCTCCTCAGCTGGATCTTGTCACCCTTAAACATGCCTGAAACCCAGCAGGGATGTTTGCCCATCACTTCACTCCAACCGGCTCATGGCAACAGGTCAAGTGGAAATGATGGGAGCGGGAAACACGGTAGCCAAAGCCCAAGCGATTTGGGTGCTTCTAGTGGTCCTGACCAGAAGACTGTTTTCCAGGAAGGAGCTGGTGATCCGCCTCCTAAGTTGACCTGAGTGGGCGCAGGCATGTATTGGGCTGCACATAGCTCAGGACTTTCTGCAGTGCTCTGTGCTGCACATTCCCCTGTCACAGGATGAACTCAGCCGTCAAATGATAGTGGAGCCTGGAGTTGCCACCCATGTGGTGTCAGCCCCGTTCAATGTTCTTCTCTTCTACTACAGCTCCAGGTGCTGGGTAACAGTGACGTTGCTGTATCAGCTGGTGAATAAAACTGTTGCTACTGTCTCACCTCTCACTCACTCTGTAGGATAATGTGAAACTGGACGTGGAAGAAGGACGAGACTCTTCTGCATCATTGCTCAGGACAGAGCTACCCAACTGAGGACATGCCGTAGGCGTTTTTCTAGGCCCTGCTTAAATGTTGATAAAATTAGGCATTGTATTGTGGGGTACAATACACCGTACAATGTGTTGTGGGAGAGTGCACATAGTGCCCAGAGTGAGAGCATTCGTAAGCCATCTGTAGTGGCTGATCATGCTATGGCTGCCAAGTTCACATGGGAAAGTCCTGAAAAGGAAACCAATATCAGCCTTCCTGGGACTGTGCCCATAAGTGTCCATAATTCCTCATATCCTCCAAACAGCTAAGAATTACAGCTAGAAGCTCACTCAGAGCATGCAAAACATTGCATGAAGTGAGAGGTGGCTGGAGCGCTAGGATTGGGAGAGGGAACCCTACGTCCTCTGGACAGTCAAACTCTGACAGCCCGCTCACAGCTGGTCAGTCCACCGGCGGCACAGCAAACCCACACATTGGCATCTGCAGAGGTCAGACTGCAAACAGCTGCCTTAGCAGCATTGGCCAGCGTGTGGACCACGGGATGCTGGGCTGGCATGGGCACATGCCGGAGCACGTAGCCTAAATAACAGTGCACAGCCTCCTTAGGTCAAAGTAGGCAACCAGCTGCTATGAAACAAGAATTGCCGAGCCTGGCCCAGGAACAGCCCTGGCACCAGAATCCAGGGTTCACGGAAAAGGAGAAACCCCATTTCCCTCCCTCCATCCCCCTGAAGACCGTGAGCTTTTTCTCGCCTCCCCATGGGAGGAGGGTAGATCTTGCATGAGAGACAGTTTCCCTTTGTCCTTGCCAAGCTGGGAGTGCCGAGACCCCCTTTTCTGCCCCTAGCACAGCCCCGCACCACCCCAGGAAACACAGGGACCTCTCAAAGAGTATTGTCCCGCTGTCCTTCTCCTTGCCCTTGTTCTTGCTGATGCGCTGTGCCCTTGGTACCAAACTGGCCTGTGACAAGCGCTTGTGTCCATGAAAAGGGAGGGGGGAGAAGTGGGAGAAGCAGAGAAAGCCCTGAAACAGGACTCCAAGCAGAGCAGGACTGTTCACCCAGGGCTTCACTGCAGCCAGCATAGCAACCCGTCGAGTGGGGTGGGGGGGTGGAGACGGGAAACGTTACAGGAAACACCCCCGATTAGAGGTGAAGCCTGTCCATGGGCCTGCTAAGGAGGGGAGGAGAGGTGGGCAAAAGGACTTGTCTGCAGCACGGCTGGGATCAGCCCGTGGTGTGTAGTGATGCCTGGACTCTCCCGAGGCCTGCCAACACTCCCCTCCAGCTCCTGTGTGCTCAGGGGGCCAAGAGGGCCAATGGCATCCTGGCTTGTATCAGGAATAGTGTGGCCAGCAGGACTGGGGCAGTGATCGTCCCCCTGTACTTGGCACTGGTGAGGCCGCACCTTGAATCCTGTGTTCAGTTTTGGGCCCCACACTCCAAGAAGGACACTGAGGTGCTGGAGTGTGGCCAGAAGGGCAAGGAAGCTGGTGAAGGGTCTGGAAAACAAGTCTTATGAGGAGCAGCTGAGGGAGCTGGAGTTGTTTAGTTTGGAGAAGAGGATGCTGAAGGGAGACCTTATTGCTCTCTACAACTACCTGAAAGGACGTTGTAGCGAGGTGGGGGCTGGTCTCTTCTCCCAGGTAGCAAGCAACAGGACGAGAGGAAACAGCCTCAAGTTGTGCAAGGGGAGATTTAGATTAGATATTAGGAAAAAATTCTTCATGGAGAGAGTGGTTAGGAATTGGAACAGACTGCCCAGGGAAGCGGTGCAATCACAGTCCCTGGAAGTATTCAAAAAACGTGTGGATGGGGGGGACATGGTTTAGAGGTGGACCTGTCAGTTAGACTAGCAGTTGGATGGCATGAGACAAGGAACTCTTTCTGCTTTTCCCCTTTCAAAGAAGGAAGGCTTTGCACCACAGGGGACAAATCCCTTTGTCTTTGCCAAGATTGGATGGTGAGGAACCCACTCTCCTGTCCCTGAAAATGCTCTCAATGAGCACAGGACCACTCACAGGCAAGTGGGGCTTGGGCCCTATGCTGCCATCCTCAACCTGGTCTTTGCAAGATGGGCTGCAATGCCCCATGAGCACAGTGCCAGTCCAAGGGCAAAGCATTAGGTCCCAAGAGGTGGGAGTAGCAGGTAGGTGCCCTGCCTGTCCCCACACCACAGAGGAGGCAGGCTAGACGGAGGTGTCTAACTCATGGTTAGAAGAGGAGGAGGGCTGTTCCCACTGTGCTCTGCAGGGATGGGTGCGGAGGTCAAGCCAGAGGCACCTCAGGCTGCAAGCAGCCAGCACAGCTCCACAGACCTGTGTAAAGCACAGGGCCATGCACACTTCCTGAGCAGGGGCATCACCCCTTCCTTGCACTTACCTGCGATGGGCAATAACCCCACGCACAGGGCAGTCCACATGGCCAGGCGCACTCTGGCTCGCCTCTCGCCACCTTCACTCTGCCTGCAGAACAGCTCTGCCCACATCTCCCCTGGCTGTGCCTCTGTCACTGCAGGCAGTCCTCGTCCCTCCTAGTCACTCCCTCAGTCTATGACAACAGTGAGGGCGAGAGGCAGGGGCTGGAGAAGCAGATGTTGAAGCTGTTGGCGCACACCCGGGTGTCTCTCACCCTGCAGGGTTAAATAACAGAGCGCTCGCTTGGCAGGAAAACCTCTGGGGGGCAAAAGGTGATGTGTGGCTCTAGAGCCACCCACAACCTTCCTCTGAGGAAGGACAGCAGGGTGCTGCTGGGACTGTGGAGCTGGCCCTGGGGGTGGCAGGTTGTCCTCCCAGTGGCCCCCTGTCCCTTGATGCTCCTGATTTGCTGCTCTAGGATGGGAGCCTTGGAGCCCAACTCCGCCTGTCGACAGAGCACCCCCAGGCATATGTGCAGCCCACCCTGCTCCCTCCACTCTGGCTCAGCACCCTACTCCTCCACTTACTCCCTCGTGCTGACACTTCTGCAGCTGCTTCTGCACTGGCAATGGCCTTGCACATTCCCAAAGGACCAAACACCAGTAAGACGGTGAACAGACTGTTCATCAGGTCCAGGGGAAAAGACGCTCTGCAGCTCAGCTCCTGCTGTGGCACTGCTCTGGGGCTCCCTCAACAACATCAGGTTTCAAAACTCAATTCAGCTCTGGATTTCCATGTTCACATTTGAGTTCTTCAATGCTCGCTCTGCTTCTTCCAAAACCAACCTCTTTCCCTCTCCCTTTCTGCCTGTGGGAGAGACCAACAAGGAAGGAAGAAGGTTAACAACATGTTCAGGGTTTGGTGCATGCTGGTGGGAGACTCTGCTGCTGCTGCTACTGCTGCTGCTGCAGCACCTCTGAGCCTGTTCTGGGAAAAGCCAGCCCAGTCTAGTCTTGAGAAGCCTTCTTGCGGCCAATCACAAATGACCTGGCTGGATTTAAAACCCCTCCTTCCAGTTCTGCCCTGGCCCTGCCGGTGTTTCAAGCATGGTGCCCTTTTCCAGCTCGCTGGTGCTGCAGAAATAGGTGGCCTTGTCTGCAGCTGTGGGCGAGAGCACCTCCAGCGACAGCTGGTTCCTGGAGGGGTCTGCAGAGCTGGTGACTCGCGTCTGCAAGGATGAAGCAATGTGCTGGAGGCCCGTGAAAGGATACTGCAACGCTATCTGCTGCAGCTCTCTGCCAGGAGCCTGCCGGATCCAGTCCCAAGCGTAGCTGCTGTCGCTGATGGGGACACCAGAGATGTGGCAGGTAAGCGTGAGAGACCTTCCTGAGACCTTCCCTACCGTGGGGCCTCAGGCCTCTGTCTGCACCTGAGAAAGGGCACCTGTGACCCTGGGACACAAGGACAAACAGGCAGCGATAGCTCAGGCTGACATACTTGGGAGAATCCAGCAAAGGGCCACGAAGATGACGAAGGGTCTGGAGCATCTCTCCTGTAAAAAAAGCTGTGAAAGGTGGGACCGTTTACCCCGGAGAAACAAAGGGTTGTGGAGGATCTCATAAATGTACAGAAATACCTGAAGAGAAGGTGCAAAGAAGACTGGGTGTCCTGGTTTCAGCTGGGATAGAGTTAATTTTCTTCCGAGTAGCTGGTAGAGTGCTGTGGTTTGGATAGCATATGAGAATAATGTTGATAACACACTGATGTTTTACTTGTTGCTAAGCAGTGCTTACACTGGTCAAGGACTCTTCAGCTTCCCACACTCTGCTGGGTGCACAAGAAGCTGCGAGGGAGCACAGCCAGGACAGCTGACCCAGACTGGCCAAAGGGCTACTCCATACCATATGACATCATGCTCACTATATAAAGCTGGGGGAAGAAGAAGGAAGGGGGGGACATTTAGAGTGATGGCGTTTGTCTTCCCAAGAAACGGTTACGCGTGATGGAGCCCTGCTTTCCTGCAGATGGCTGAACACCTGCCTGCCAATGGGAAGTAGTGAATGAATTCCTTGTTTTGCTTTGCTTGTGTGTGCGCCTTTTGCTTTACCTGTTAAACTGTCTTTGTCTCAACCCACAACTTTTCTCCCTTTTACTCTTCCAATTCTCTCCCCCTTCCCACCAGGGGGGACTGAGTGGGTGGCTGCATGGCGCTTAGTTGCTGGCTGGGGTTCAACCACGACACTGGGCCAGGCTCTTCTCAGTGGTGCCCTGTGACAGGACAAAGGGCAATGGCCACAAACACAACACAGGAGGGTCCCTCTGAGTGTCAGAGAAAACTTCTTCAGGGTGCAAGAGAGCAAGCACTGGTGCAGGTTGACCATGCAGCTTGTGGAGTCTCCATGCTTGGAGATATTCCAAAGCTGTCTGGACATAGCTCTTGGCAACCGGCTCTAGGTGGCCTGGCTTGTGCAGGGATGTTGCACCAGGTGACACCCAGAGGTCCCTTCCAACCTCAACCATTCTGTGAAACAGGGCTGCAAGACCATGCTAACCTCTCCTGTGTGGCACCCTCATACGCCCCCACCACGCCTGTCCACCCTAGCTGCAACAGGCAATGACCTCGTGCACACATGATCCCACATGGCCAGAGCAGCTCCTGCTCACCTCTCCCCAGCTCCTCTCCGCCCACGCAGCTGCTCTGCTCAGGTTTCCCACATCTCTCAACCACTGACAGCACCCAGCCACAATGAGACCCCTTCTCCCTGACCCCAAGCACAGTCAACTTGCTGACTCGCCCCAGAGATGGGCTGTGACCCCCGTGAACATGCACCAGGGGAGAGCAGGAGAGGAGGAAGCTGATGTTGTTGGGGCACCCTGCAGGTGTCCCTCACTGTGGTCCCTGCAGGGTGCAGTAGTAGAGGGCACTGTCCCCCAGCTCCAGCCCAGTGATGGTCAGCGTCCCGGAGCTCTTGTCAGCCTGGCAGGAAAACCTCTTGCGGGCAAAAGGGGCTGTGTGGCTGTAGGAGCCTCCCCGGCCCTTGCTCTGCAGCAAGTACTGCAGGGGCCCACCGGGACGCTGCCGATACCAGGCCACATAAACATAGGAGGCGTTGGAGCTGTAAGTGCATCGTAAGGTCCCGGTATTCCCTGCTCGCCACCACACTGCAGACCTCGTCGCTTGGATCTCATCACCCTGAAATGCACCTGAAACAAAAGCAGGGCTGGTCCCCCACTGCTTTGCTCTCACTGGCACCAGGAAATGGCCTACGAGGGGGGCCATGGGAGCAGACTTTGGTGTTGACGAAGCCCAAGCTTTTTCGGTGCCCCAGGGAAGAAGAGGGCCAAGGGAAGGCAGAGAGGGGCTGCAGGCAGGCAGAGTGGCCAGCCTGGTTGGGTGACAGAAACACATAGAACCACCTCCACAGAATAAAACTCTGCATTTGGGACTCAGGAGATGGAAATTAGAAGTGCTGGCAAAGGAGCTCCTGCAGACAGGCCAGGACCACCTGCGCTGTGCAGTGACGGCCCCTCTCTCGTTGGGAACAGTCCTGAGCTGCCCCAGCACTCGCCTGCCCTGCAGATAGTGCACCCAGGGCCAGGCCCCAGCACCTTTCTGTTCAAGCTCAGCTGGATTTCCTGTCCTTGTGTGAACGGCACAGAAGTAGCGGGCAGAGTCCCGGGGGTGCAGGGCACGCAGGGACAGAGACGACTCGGACTGGGAATTGTCCCGGGACACCGTGGCTCGACCCTCCACTGCTGCCCCGTAATTCTTGGTACTACCCTCGTAGTTGCTGATGTAGGACACCCACTCGAGTGTGCCACCGGGTGCCTGACGGTACCACCGCACTGGATAGCTCCAGAAGGTGAGGCCGTACCCGCGGCAGGAGAGGAGCACGGAGTCCCCGGGCGCTCGCAGCCCTCCGCCGGCCTCCACCAGCCTCAGCTGCGCCCACACCCCTGCGGACGGAGAGCGCAGGCAGCCGGGCAGGGCGCGCCCACGGCCCGAGGACCTTCACCCGCCGCCCCGCCGCCCCCCGCCCCGGCACAGCCCCAGCCGCCACCCCCCTCTCTCCCGCCAAAGCCCCGCGCCCGGGGCAGTGCCCCGCCTGCCCTCCTCGGGGCTGAGCCGCGCCTGCTCCCGACACTGCGGCCCGACCCGCTGCCCCACAGCCTCCCCCCGCCCCTGCCCCTGCCCCTGCCTCTCCCTCTCCCCCTCCCTCTCCCGCCCACGCCACCCGCTCCCCGCTCCCCCGCTCAGGAAGGCGAGCGCCAGGCGACAGCGCGCCCGCCGCGGGAGCAGCCGCAGCCCCGCGGCCCCGGCACGGGCAGGGCCGCCCGCGGGCAGCCCCAGCCCCGGGCCCAGCCCCGGCCTCGCTGCCCTCCCCGCCCGCCTCTCACCTGCCGGCCCCGCGGCCAAGGACAAGGCCAGGAGCCACGGCCCCAGCCCGGGCGCCATCACGCCCTGCCGCGCCGGGGACGGACGGGGCCCAAGGGCCCGGCCCCAGCCGCACAGGAGCCCAGCGGACCCGCGCTCTGCACCCAGCCTCAGCCTCAGCCTCAGCCTCATCCTGCTCATGCCCCTGCCCCCATCCCTGCCCCCGTCCCTGCCCCTGCTCCTGCTCCTGCCCCTGCTCCTGCCCCTGCCCGCCCCGCCGCCTCGGCCCCTCGCCGGGGCACCGCCGACGCCTCTGCCCGCCCCCAACCCACCCGGCCCGGCCCCCCGGGGCCGCGGCCCCTCCGGGCCAGGAGAAGGGCGGGCGCGGGGAGGGACGCGGGCCAGGGGCGTGGGCAGAGCAGGAGCGCGGCGCCCCGCCACCCCAAGGCTCCTGGCGCCTGGCTCCCAGCGCGGCTCCCACGCTCTCCCGGCTTCTCGCCCAGCCCCAGCGCCAGCGCCAGCGCCAGCGCCAGCGCCAGGGCCGGGCTGTCGGCCCGCGGCGGCCCCTCGCAGGACCCTCCCCGTGCCCCGCACCCCCAGCCCGCCCTGGCCTCACTCCCGTCCCCTGCCCGCGGCGACCAAGACACGCCGAGCCCTGGGCTGCCCCCCACAGGCACCTCCACAGCCTGCAGACATGGGCTGACAGGAACGGCCTGCACTTCAACCAGGGCAACAGATGCCCAGATGCGCTAGAACTTCAATACGAACTGGAGTCACAGGCAGCCAAGTGGTAAGCTGTGTCCAGCCCACATTGGTATCGCTAATGCATTTTTCTCAGTCGCTTTGGCAAAAGAGTGGAGGCCACCATTAGCTTTTCAGTTGGAGGGGCGTCCAGCACATCTGGAATCGACTGCCCCAGGGGTGGAGGCACAGCCCTACCAATTGCCATGGACTGATCCAGACTGCATTGGAACAGGGTGAAGCTCCAGAACACCTGCAAGGCATTGATGACATCCTCGTATGGGGCAACACAGCAGAAGAGGTTTTTGAGGAAGGAAGGAAAATAGTCCAAATCCTTCTGAAGGCCAGTAAAACAAAGTAAGGTCAAGGGACCTGCACAGGAGATCCAGATTTTAGGAATAAAATGGCAAGATGGACATCGTCAGATCCCAATGGCTGTGATCAACAAAATAACAGCCATGTCTCCACCAACCAGCAAAAAGGAAACACAAGCTTTCTTGGGCGTTGTGGGTTGTTGGAGAATGCATATTCCAAATTACAGTCTGAAAGTCCAATGCGTACCTCAAGGGGATTTGATTTTGGGTGAGAATAGCCAATGAATTAAGTTGTATGATGTTAATTGCTATATATATGTATTCAGTACTGGTGAGGCCGCACCTCGAGTACTGTGTTCAGTGTTGGGCCCCTCACTACAAGAAGGACATCAAGGTACTGGAATGTGTCCACAATTGAGCAATGAAGTTGGTGAAGGGTCTAGAGCACATGTCTTATGAAGAGCGGCTGAGGAACCTGAGGTTGTTTAGTTTGGAGAAGAGAAGGCTGAGGGGAGACCTTATTGCTCTCTACAACTACCTGAAAGGAGGTTGTAGCGAGGTGGGCGTCGGTCTCTTCTCCCAAGTAACAAGCGATAGGACGAGAGGAAACGGCCTCAAGCTGTGCCAGGGGAAGTTTAGGTTGGGGATTAGGAAAAACTTCTTCAACGAAAGGGTAGTAAGGCATTGGAACAGCCTGCCCAGGGAAGTGGTTGAGTCTCCATCCCTGGAGGTATTTAAAAGACGGGTAGATGTGGTGCTTGAGGACATGGTTTAATGGTGGACGTGGCAGTGATAGGTTAACGTTTGGACTCAATGATCTCAGAGGTTGTTTCCAACTTTAATGATACTATGATTCTATGATTTTACGATACTATAATGACTTCTATGGTGTCGATATGCCATATCAATGGTGTTACAGTAAGAATCACCCAGATTAATGGAGAAGGAACTTTGATGAAACTGAGCAAAGTGCAGCAATGGTAGAACCGGACAAGTGCAGCGATAATGGAATCAGAACTGGCTTCAGCATGCAACAGCCCAACACCACACACCATCTCTCCTGCCCTGAAGGACTGTTATGACAGGTGGAGCCCAAAGTCATGGACTGAATGAAGTCAGTGGATGTTTTAGAGGGATGGCCCATACACGAAGAGAATGATATCTCTGTGTACATGTGAAAAGACAGGAAAAGTGGTGGTGATTAATTGGAATATATTGGAAAGTGTTGGACCTGGGCATGACGCAGATGGTATAGAACAAGGACTGGATACTGCCCTGGTTTCATCTGGAGTAGAATTAGTTTTCTTCCTAGTCACTGGTATAGTGCTGTGTTTTGGATTCAGGATGAGAATAACGTTGATAACACTCTGACGATTTAGTTGTTGCTAAGCACATCACCATGTACCAGTACTTAAAGGGTAGTTACGGAGAAGATGGAGACTCCCTTTTTCCAAGCAGTCACATGGTGAGGACAAGGGGTAATGGGTACCAGTTACTCCCAGGGAGATTCTGATTGGACATGAGGGGAAAATTTTCCACAATGAGAACAGTCAGCCATTGGAATAATCTCCCCAGGGAAGTGGTTGACTCCGCTACACTGAACACTTTTAAGACGCAGCTGGACAGGGTGCTGGGCCATCTCGTCTAGACTGGGCTCTTGCCTAGAAAGGCTGGACCAGATGATCCTTGAGGTCCCTTCCAACCTGGTATTCTATGATTCTATGATTCTAGTGCTTACACTAAGTCAAGGACTTTTCAGTTTCCCATGCTCTGCCAGGGGCACAAGAAGCTGGGAGGGAGCACAGGCAGGACAGCTGACCCAGACAGGCCAACGGGCTGTCCCATACCATATGACGTCATGCTCAGTACAGAAGCTGGGGGGAGTTGGCTGGGGGGCAGTGACCACTGCTCGGGAACTGGCTGGACATCAGTCGGCAGGTGGTGAGCAATTGCATTGGGCATCATTTGCTTTGTAGATTCTGCTGTTATTATTATTAATATTATTGTTATTGTTATTATTATTATTATTATTACTACTCCTGCTACTATTTTATTTTATTTTATTTTATTTTATTTTATTTCAGTTATTAAACTGCTCTTATCTCAACCCACAAGTTTTCTCACTTTTTCTCTTCCTATTCTCTCCCCCAGCCCACCGGGGTGCGGGGAATGAGCGAGTGGCTCTGTGGTGCTTAGTTGCTGGCTAGGGTTAAACCATGACACTACATTACACACAGTGACCTGCTGTGACCACAAGAGAACCATTACTTAGAAAGAGACTAGTAATAACAACAGAAAAATAGAACCTTTACTGGGAATAAAAGTAGAATAACAGCCATTAAATACAAATCACACCATGAAAAATATGATAGTGCAACCAAATAATTAAGCAGTTATGGACCTTCCTCCCAATATTGGGAACTGGAGGCTTCCTAAACAATCTTCTTCAATTTACTGCAAATTTGGACCATGAAATACTGTCCTTGCTGGACTCTGATGAACAATGCAATCAAGTAGAGGTAGTCAGCCTACTGAATGAGCAGCTAGCACTGCTGTTGCTACGTGGTGGGACATCTCTGGTGGTTTTACCTCCAACACCGCTGCCGTTCTAGGCCTGTTCTCATGCCCATTATTCGTTTCCCTTGCCACTATACTAGTATTAATTGCTCTGTACAGAAAAGACCTTCTGACTGCCAGGCTGCCCTGCGAAGGTGATGGAGCAACTAATCCTCAGAACCATTTCCAGGCAGGTGAAGGACAAGAATGTCATCAGGATTCACCTAGGGGAATTCACACATGACCAACATGATAACCAAGTTCCGCGATGGAATGTCTGGCTTTGTAGATGGCGATATTGGCTACTGTGACTTCAGGAACCCTTTCAAGACTGTCTTCTGTAAGATCCTCCTAGAGAAGCTGTCCTGTCTTGGTAAGCTTCTCCTAGAGAGGCTAACCAAGTCTGGCCTGGATGAGCAGACAGTGAGGTGGATCAAAACTGTCCGAATGCCTGGGACCAGATGGTGGTGATTAGTCGCACACAGTTTACTTGGAGGCTGGCACCTACAGGTGTACCCCAGGGGTCAATACTGGCTCCAGTCCTGTTTGACATCTTCATGATGATCTGGAGGACTGGACAGCATGTGCTCTCAGCAAATGTGCGGCTGTCACCAAGCTGGGAGGACTGGCTGATACAGCAGAGGTTTGTGCTGCCATCCAGAGGGACCTTGACAGGCTGGAGAAATGGGCTGACAGGAACCTCACGCAGTCCAACAAGAGGAAGGACAAAGTCCTTCACCTGAGAAGGAACAACCCAAGGCACCATGGAAGGCTGGGGGCTACTCAGCCATAAAGGATCTGAAGGTTCTGGTGGACAGCAACCTGAGCGTCACCCAGGAATGTGCCCTTGAGTCAAAGGCAGCTAATGGCATCTTGGGCCACACCAGGACGTGTGTTGCCAGCAGGCTGAGGGAGGTCATCCTTCCCTCCCTCTTCAACACTGGAGAGCTCATATGTGTAGTACCGGCTCCACGTCCTGGCTCTCCAGTACAAGGGAGACATGAACGTACTGGAGAGAGTCCAGTGAAGGGCCACAAAGCTGATTATGGGACTGGAGAGAGAGAGCTGGTACGGTTTACCATGGAAAAAGGAAGGCTGAGGGGGGATCTCATCAATGCTTAGAAATACCTGAAGAGAGGGTACAAAGAAGGCAGGGCCAGGCTCTTTTTAGCTGTGGCCAATGACGGGTCAAGAGGCAGTGCAGTCAAATTGAAACACAGGAGGCTGCTTCTGAAAAAATTAGGAAACATTTTTTTCACGCTGAGGGTGACTACCAGGCACATTCATGACTTTGTAGGTGATATGTGGCAGGGCAAAGGGGAAAACTGAAACTTGGACTTTGCTACTCCCCTTCCAGGGAGGGTGACTTCCAGAAACAGCTTTTTACAGGAGCATTGAGGAAAAAACACACTTTCCTCTTTCGGCTACAAGTTTCAAAGCTGGAACTCAAGAGAGAAACATGCAAGTGATACAAAAGTAATATGGGCAGGTAAAACAGTAGCACACAGAGGACTGCGGGGAGCTATGCAGCATGTTTATGTTTAGCTGTATTTCTGGCATCTGCTGTATTGATGTTGTTTGATCTTCTGTTAGATCTTATGGTTCTTCTGTGAAGTTGCAGACACAGCTACGTATGCATGTGACAGGGTTGTACCACTCTGTAGACAAACCCAGAGCCTGGCTTCAGAAGGAATGAGTATAACATGCATCCCCATTTGACCGGTTGACTGGCTGCTTCCTGGAGCCTGAGACACCCACTGCTGGCCACAGCTTGTTGCTGGAGGCAGGGTTCCTGGAGACAGTGGAGGGGAAGGAAATCAATTGGGCAATGATGGGTAGAGGCTCTCTCTTTCTCACTCTCAGGGCTGGCAGCTTCTGCAGGCAGCCTGCAAATTACAGTATTGGTGAAAAATGGTCAACGGTATGTGGGTCAAGGGGCAGAGCGTAGTGGTGCTAACAGGAGGAGTCTTGCCCATCAGAGACCTAGGGATCCACATCACAAGTGCTCAGTGTAGCCATGTTTTGTGCCCTACTGTACTGCCCGTATCACCTGACCTTCATGCCTGTGCTAGGCCATCCCTTGTGGCAGGATGAACTCAGCCAGCTAATCATGACAACAGAGCCTGGAGGAAGCAACCAGTTGTCAGTAGCGCATGGAGAAGACCGTGGTGAAGCAGGCTGTGTCTGTGCAGCTCACAGACAACCATGCTGTAGGAGATATCCTCACTGCAGCCCATGGAGGACCCAGTGTTGCAGCAAATGGAGATGACCTGAAGGAACCTGCAGCCCATGAAGATCCCACACTGGAGCAGGCTCCTGGCAGGAGCTGCAGCCCATGGGGAGAAGCTGCCTGGACGTGGCCCTGGGCAACCGGCTCTGCTTGAGCAGGGATGTTGCACCAGGTGACCTCTGGAGGTCCCTTCCAACTTCAACCATTCTGTGAAAACACAATACCCTGGGCATAGCAGGGTAAACGGAAGCAGGCAACTCCCATCACCTGCCTTCGGGGACAAGGGACAAAGTGTGGAAATGACCCCTCTCGTACCACCTTCCCCGGCTTTGTGTGCCACAGAGATCCCTGTCCCTCCAATCCCCAACCCCAGGTACTCCCTCCGTCTCTTGCAGACTGTTTTTGCCCTTGTTTCCTGCAGGGCTGCAGGGCTGTCCTGCTGGGGACCAGTGCCACTGGGCTGCGTCCACTGTCCATTCCACGCTGAAGAAAGAGCAGAGGTGGGCAGTGGGAGATGCTTGTAGGGAAGTACTGGGGCTGCAGGGACATGCGCAGGTCCTCAGGAGAACGGGTCTCCTCATCCTGCTTATCTAGGATGGGAAAAAAAACCATGGACGCAAGAGTCCACATAGCCAGAACAGCTTCATCTCACCTTCCCATGGCATTCCCTACATCCACTCTGTCTTTTCCCCTGTCACCCCTGCCAGGCCCACCATCGCCCTACTCTATGCCCCAGAAAGAGCCCCATCACACCCTTGGCGCTGTTCTGTCTTGAGACTACCCTGAACCCAAAAGCCAAGGTGTGCTAAAGATAAAGTGGCTGGCATTGCCAGGGCACCCTTGGGTGTCGTTTCCTGCCGTTCCTGCCAGGACACTAGAAGGTGTACTTCAGCTCCAGTGTGGTGATGCCCAGCTGTCCTGGTTTCAGCTGGGATAGAGTCAATTTTCTTCTTAGTAGCCGGTATAGAGCTGTGTTTTGGATTTAGTATGAGAATGCTGTGCTTGCATGTGCGGCTTTTGCTTTCCCTATTAAACTGTCTTCATCTCAACCCATGAATTTTCTTACTTTTACTCTTCTGAGTCTCTCCCCTATCCTACTGGGGGGGGGGGGGGGGGGGGGGGCGTGACTGAGCAGCTGTGTGGTGCTTAGTTGCCGGCTGGCGTTAAACCACGACACCAGCATACGGCAGTTATGGTTGGCATTGTGGGAAAACGTCTTGTGGGTGACAGGGCCTAGGTGGCTGCAGGAGGCTCCCAGCCCTTCCTCACAAACATGTGCTCTGTGGGCCCAAGGGGACACTGCCAGTACCAGGCCACAGGAATACAGCAGAAGACGGACCTGGAAGCACACCACAGGTTCAGTACATGCCCTACTCACCCCTGCCTGGCAGACCTCCTCAGCTGGATCTTGTCACCCTTAAACATGCCTGAAACCCAGCAGGGATGTTTGCCCATCACTTCACTCCAACCGGCTCATGGCAACAGGTCAAGTGGAAATGATGGGAGCGGGAAACACGGTAGCCAAAGCCCAAGCGATTTGGGTGCTTCTAGTGGTCCTGACCAGAAGACTGTTTTCCAGGAAGGAGCTGGTGATCCGCCTCCTAAGTTGACCTGAGTGGGCGCAGGCATGTATTGGGCTGCACATAGCTCAGGACTTTCTGCAGTGCTCTGTGCTGCACATTCCCCTGTCACAGGATGAACTCAGCCGTCAAATGATAGTGGAGCCTGGAGTTGCCACCCATGTGGTGTCAGCCCCGTTCAATGTTCTTCTCTTCTACTACAGCTCCAGGTGCTGGGTAACAGTGACGTTGCTGTATCAGCTGGTGAATAAAACTGTTGCTACTGTCTCACCTCTCACTCACTCTGTAGGATAATGTGAAACTGGACGTGGAAGAAGGACGAGACTCTTCTGCATCATTGCTCAGGACAGAGCTACCCAACTGAGGACATGCCGTAGGCGTTTTTCTAGGCCCTGCTTAAATGTTGATAAAATTAGGCATTGTATTGTGGGGTACAATACACCGTACAATGTGTTGTGGGAGAGTGCACATAGTGCCCAGAGTGAGAGCATTCGTAAGCCATCTGTAGTGGCTGATCATGCTATGGCTGCCAAGTTCACATGGGAAAGTCCTGAAAAGGAAACCAATATCAGCCTTCCTGGGACTGTGCCCATAAGTGTCCATAATTCCTCATATCCTCCAAACAGCTAAGAATTACAGCTAGAAGCTCACTCAGAGCATGCAAAACATTGCATGAAGTGAGAGGTGGCTGGAGCGCTAGGATTGGGAGAGGGAACCCTACGTCCTCTGGACAGTCAAACTCTGACAGCCCGCTCACAGCTGGTCAGTCCACCGGCGGCACAGCAAACCCACACATTGGCATCTGCAGAGGTCAGACTGCAAACAGCTGCCTTAGCAGCATTGGCCAGCGTGTGGACCACGGGATGCTGGGCTGGCATGGGCACATGCCGGAGCACGTAGCCTAAATAACAGTGCACAGCCTCCTTAGGTCAAAGTAGGCAACCAGCTGCTATGAAACAAGAATTGCCGAGCCTGGCCCAGGAACAGCCCTGGCACCAGAATCCAGGGTTCACGGAAAAGGAGAAACCCCATTTCCCTCCCTCCATCCCCCTGAAGACCGTGAGCTTTTTCTCGCCTCCCCATGGGAGGAGGGTAGATCTTGCATGAGAGACAGTTTCCCTTTGTCCTTGCCAAGCTGGGAGTGCCGAGACCCCCTTTTCTGCCCCTAGCACAGCCCCGCACCACCCCAGGAAACACAGGGACCTCTCAAAGAGTATTGTCCCGCTGTCCTTCTCCTTGCCCTTGTTCTTGCTGATGCGCTGTGCCCTTGGTACCAAACTGGCCTGTGACAAGCGCTTGTGTCCATGAAAAGGGAGGGGGGAGAAGTGGGAGAAGCAGAGAAAGCCCTGAAACAGGACTCCAAGCAGAGCAGGACTGTTCACCCAGGGCTTCACTGCAGCCAGCATAGCAACCCGTCGAGTGGGGTGGGGGGGTGGAGACGGGAAACGTTACAGGAAACACCCCCGATTAGAGGTGAAGCCTGTCCATGGGCCTGCTAAGGAGGGGAGGAGAGGTGGGCAAAAGGACTTGTCTGCAGCACGGCTGGGATCAGCCCGTGGTGTGTAGTGATGCCTGGACTCTCCCGAGGCCTGCCAACACTCCCCTCCAGCTCCTGTGTGCTCAGGGGGCCAAGAGGGCCAATGGCATCCTGGCTTGTATCAGGAATAGTGTGGCCAGCAGGACTGGGGCAGTGATCGTCCCCCTGTACTTGGCACTGGTGAGGCCGCACCTTGAATCCTGTGTTCAGTTTTGGGCCCCACACTCCAAGAAGGACACTGAGGTGCTGGAGTGTGGCCAGAAGGGCAAGGAAGCTGGTGAAGGGTCTGGAAAACAAGTCTTATGAGGAGCAGCTGAGGGAGCTGGAGTTGTTTAGTTTGGAGAAGAGGATGCTGAAGGGAGACCTTATTGCTCTCTACAACTACCTGAAAGGACGTTGTAGCGAGGTGGGGGCTGGTCTCTTCTCCCAGGTAGCAAGCAACAGGACGAGAGTAAATGGCCTCAAGTTGTGCAAGGGGAGATTTAGATTAGATATTAGGAAAAATTTCTTCACGGAGAGAGTGGTTGGGCATTGGAACAGACTGCCCAGGGAAGTGGTGCAATCACGGTCCCTGGAAGTATTCAAAAAACGTGTGGATGGGGGGGACATGGTTTAGAGGTGGACCTGTCAGTTAGACTAGCAGTTGGATGGCATGAGACAAGGAACTCTTTCTGCTTTTCCCCTTTCAAAGAAGGAAGGCTTTGCACCACAGGGGACAAATCCCTTTGTCTTTGCCAAGATTGGATGGTGAGGAACCCACTCTCCTGTCCCTGAAAATGCTCTCAATGAGCACAGGACCACTCACAGGCAAGTGGGGCTTGGGCCCTATGCTGCCATCCTCAACCTGGTCTTTGCAAGATGGGCTGCAATGCCCCATGAGCACAGTGCCAGTCCAAGGGCAAAGCATTAGGTCCCAAGAGGTGGGAGTAGCAGGTAGGTGCCCTGCCTGTCCCCACACCACAGAGGAGGCAGGCTAGACGGAGGTGTCTAACTCATGGTTAGAAGAGGAGGAGGGCTGTTCCCACTGTGCTCTGCAGGGATGGGTGCGGAGGTCAAGCCAGAGGCACCTCAGGCTGCAAGCAGCCAGCACAGCTCCACAGACCTGTGTAAAGCACAGGGCCATGCACACTTCCTGAGCAGGGGCATCACCCCTTCCTTGCACTTACCTGCGATGGGCAATAACCCCACGCACAGGGCAGTCCACATGGCCAGGCGCACTCTGGCTCGCCTCTCGCCACCTTCACTCTGCCTGCAGAACAGCTCTGCCCACATCTCCCCTGGCTGTGCCTCTGTCACTGCAGGCAGTCCTCGTCCCTCCTAGTCACTCCCTCAGTCTATGACAACAGTGAGGGCGAGAGGCAGGGGCTGGAGAAGCAGATGTTGAAGCTGTTGGCGCACACCCGGGTGTCTCTCACCCTGCAGGGTTAAATAACAGAGCGCTCGCTTGGCAGGAAAACCTCTGGGGGGCAAAAGGTGATGTGTGGCTCTAGAGCCACCCACAACCTTCCTCTGAGGAAGGACAGCAGGGTGCTGCTGGGACTGTGGAGCTGGCCCTGGGGGTGGCAGGTTGTCCTCCCAGTGGCCCCCTGTCCCTTGATGCTCCTGATTTGCTGCTCTAGGATGGGAGCCTTGGAGCCCAACTCCGCCTGTCGACAGAGCACCCCCAGGCATATGTGCAGCCCACCCTGCTCCCTCCACTCTGGCTCAGCACCCTACTCCTCCACTTACTCCCTCGTGCTGACACTTCTGCAGCTGCTTCTGCACTGGCAATGGCCTTGCACATTCCCAAAGGACCAAACACCAGTAAGACGGTGAACAGACTGTTCATCAGGTCCAGGGGAAAAGACGCTCTGCAGCTCAGCTCCTGCTGTGGCACTGCTCTGGGGCTCCCTCAACAACATCAGGTTTCAAAACTCAATTCAGCTCTGGATTTCCATGTTCACATTTGAGTTCTTCAATGCTCGCTCTGCTTCTTCCAAAACCAACCTCTTTCCCTCTCCCTTTCTGCCTGTGGGAGAGACCAACAAGGAAGGAAGAAGGTTAACAACATGTTCAGGGTTTGGTGCATGCTGGTGGGAGACTCTGCTGCTGCTGCTACTGCTGCTGCTGCAGCACCTCTGAGCCTGTTCTGGGAAAAGCCAGCCCAGTCTAGTCTTGAGAAGCCTTCTTGCGGCCAATCACAAATGACCTGGCTGGATTTAAAACCCCTCCTTCCAGTTCTGCCCTGGCCCTGCCGGTGTTTCAAGCATGGTGCCCTTTTCCAGCTCGCTGGTGCTGCAGAAATAGGTGGCCTTGTCTGCAGCTGTGGGCGAGAGCACCTCCAGCGACAGCTGGTTCCTGGAGGGGTCTGCAGAGCTGGTGACTCGCGTCTGCAAGGATGAAGCAATGTGCTGGAGGCCCGTGAAAGGATACTGCAACGCTATCTGCTGCAGCTCTCTGCCAGGAGCCTGCCGGATCCAGTCCCAAGCGTAGCTGCTGTCGCTGATGGGGACACCAGAGATGTGGCAGGTAAGCGTGAGAGACCTTCCTGAGACCTTCCCTACCGTGGGGCCTCAGGCCTCTGTCTGCACCTGAGAAAGGGCACCTGTGACCCCGGGACACAAGGACAAACAGGCAGCGATAGCTCAGGCTGACATACTTGGGAGAATCCAGCAAAGGGCCACGAAGATGACGAAGGGTCTGGAGCATCTCTCCTGTAAAAAAAGCTGTGAAAGGTGGGACCGTTTACCCCGGAGAAACAAAGGGTTGTGGAGGATCTCATAAATGTACAGAAATACCTGAAGAGAAGGTGCAAAGAAGACTGGGTGTCCTGGTTTCAGCTGGGATAGAGTTAATTTTCTTCCGAGTAGCTGGTAGAGTGCTGTGGTTTGGATAGCATATGAGAATAATGTTGATAACACACTGATGTTTTACTTGTTGCTAAGCAGTGCTTACACTGGTCAAGGACTCTTCAGCTTCCCACACTCTGCTGGGTGCACAAGAAGCTGCGAGGGAGCACAGCCAGGACAGCTGACCCAGACTGGCCAAAGGGCTACTCCATACCATATGACATCATGCTCACTATATAAAGCTGGGGGAAGAAGAAGGAAGGGGGGGACATTTAGAGTGATGGCGTTTGTCTTCCCAAGAAACGGTTACGCGTGATGGAGCCCTGCTTTCCTGCAGATGGCTGAACACCTGCCTGCCAATGGGAAGTAGTGAATGAATTCCTTGTTTTGCTTTGCTTGTGTGTGCGCCTTTTGCTTTACCTGTTAAACTGTCTTTGTCTCAACCCACAACTTTTCTCCCTTTTACTCTTCCAATTCTCTCCCCCTTCCCACCAGGGGGGACTGAGTGGGTGGCTGCATGGCGCTTAGTTGCTGGCTGGGGTTCAACCACGACACTGGGCCAGGCTCTTCTCAGTGGTGCCCTGTGACAGGACAAAGGGCAATGGCCACAAACACAACACAGGAGGGTCCCTCTGAGTGTCAGAGAAAACTTCTTCAGGGTGCAAGAGAGCAAGCACTGGTGCAGGTTGACCATGCAGCTTGTGGAGTCTCCATGCTTGGAGATATTCCAAAGCTGTCTGGACATAGCTCTTGGCAACCGGCTCTAGGTGGCCTGGCTTGTGCAGGGATGTTGCACCAGGTGACACCCAGAGGTCCCTTCCAACCTCAACCATTCTGTGAAACAGGGCTGCAAGACCATGCTAACCTCTCCTGTGTGGCACCCTCATACGCCCCCACCACGCCTGTCCACCCTAGCTGCAACAGGCAATGACCTCGTGCACACATGATCCCACATGGCCAGAGCAGCTCCTGCTCACCTCTCCCCAGCTCCTCTCCGCCCACGCAGCTGCTCTGCTCAGGTTTCCCACATCTCTCAACCACTGACAGCACCCAGCCACAATGAGACCCCTTCTCCCTGACCCCAAGCACAGTCAACTTGCTGACTCGCCCCAGAGATGGGCTGTGACCCCCGTGAACATGCACCAGGGGAGAGCAGGAGAGGAGGAAGCTGATGTTGTTGGGGCACCCTGCAGGTGTCCCTCACTGTGGTCCCTGCAGGGTGCAGTAGTAGAGGGCACTGTCCCCCAGCTCCAGCCCAGTGATGGTCAGCGTCCCGGAGCTCTTGTCAGCCTGGCAGGAAAACCTCTTGCGGGCAAAAGGGGCTGTGTGGCTGTAGGAGCCTCCCCGGCCCTTGCTCTGCAGCAAGTACTGCAGGGGCCCACCGGGACGCTGCCGATACCAGGCCACATAAACATAGGAGGCGTTGGAGCTGTAAGTGCATCGTAAGGTCCCGGTATTCCCTGCTCGCCACCACACTGCAGACCTCGTCGCTTGGATCTCATCACCCTGAAATGCACCTGAAACAAAAGCAGGGCTGGTCCCCCACTGCTTTGCTCTCACTGGCACCAGGAAATGGCCTACGAGGGGGGCCATGGGAGCAGACTTTGGTGTTGACGAAGCCCAAGCTTTTTCGGTGCCCCAGGGAAGAAGAGGGCCAAGGGAAGGCAGAGAGGGGCTGCAGGCAGGCAGAGTGGCCAGCCTGGTTGGGTGACAGAAACACATAGAACCACCTCCACAGAATAAAACTCTGCATTTGGGACTCAGGAGATGGAAATTAGAAGTGCTGGCAAAGGAGCTCCTGCAGACAGGCCAGGACCACCTGCGCTGTGCAGTGATGGCCCCTCTCTCGTTGGGAACAGTCCTGAGCTGCCCCAGCACTCGCCTGCCCTGCAGATAGTGCACCCAGGGCCAGGCCCCAGCACCTTTCTGTTCAAGCTCAGCTGGATTTCCTGTCCTTGTGTGAACAGCACAGAAGTAGCGGGCAGAGTCCCGGGGGTGCAGGGCACACACGGACAGGGATGCCTTGGACCAGAAATTGCCCGAGAGGCTGCAGCTCGATCCTCCACTGCTACCCCATACTTCTTTGTACCCCAGCAGCTGACAAAAGGCACCCACTCGGGTCTCCCATTGGGTGCCTGACGGTACCAGCGAATTGCAGAGGTCCCGAAGCTGAAGCCGTACCCGTGGCAGGAGAGGAGCACGGAGTCCCGGGGCGCTCGCAGCCCTCCGCCGGCCTCCACCAGCCTCAGCTGCGCCCACACCCCTGCGGACGGAGAGCGCAGGCAGCCGGGCAGGGCGCGCCCACGGCCCGAGGACCTTCACCCGCCGCCCCGCCGCCCCCCGCCCCGGCACAGCCCCAGCCGCCACCCCCCTCTCTCCCGCCCAAGCCCCGCGCCCGGGGCAATGCCCCGCCTGCCCTCCTCGGGGCTGAGCCGCGCCTGCTCCCGACGCTGCGGCCCGACCCGCTGCCCGACAGCCTCCCCCTGCCCCTGCCTCTCCCTCTCCCGCCCATGCCAGCTGCTCCCCGCTTCTATGACTAAGAGCATCGTCCAGACACTCCTTGCACTTTGACAGCCTTCGTGCCCTGGCCACTTCCCTTGGGACACTCTTAGAGTCACTGACCACCCTCTCAGTAAAGAACCTTTTCCTAATTCCCAGTCTGATCTTCCCGTGATACAGCTTCATTCCATTTCCTCGTGTCCTATCGCGGGTCACCAGAGAGAGGAGATTGGCACCTCCCCCTCTGCTGCCTGCCTTGAGGAACTTGTGGACTGTGATGAGGTCACCCCTGGGCGACGAGGTTACCCCTCAGCCTTCTCCATGCTGAACAAACCAAGTGACCTCAGCCACTCCTTCTTAAGTCTTCCCCTTGAGGCCTCTCCTGGTTTGAGCTGGGATAGAGTTAATTTTCTTCTTAGTAGCTGGTAGAGTGCTGTGTTTTGGGTGTAAGATGAGAACAATGTCGATAACACACTGATGTTTTGGTTCTTGCTAAGTAGTGCTAAGTTGCTGCTAAGTAGTTGCTAAGCAGTGCTTACACTAAGTCAAGGACTTTTCAGCTTCCCATGCTCTGCCAGGTGCACAAGAAGCTGGGACGAGCACAACCAGGACAGCTGGCCCAAACCGCAAAAGGGCTATTCCATATCATATGATGTCATGCTCAGTATATAAGCTGAGGGAAGAAGAAGGAAGGGGAGGGGACATTCGGCATGATGGTGTTTGTCTTCCCAAGTAACCGTTATGCGTAATGGAGCCCTGCTTTCCTGGGGATGGCTGAACCCCTGCCTGCCGATGGGAAGCAGTGAATGAATTCCTTGTTTTGCTTTCTTTGCGTGCACAGCTTTTGCTTCACCTATTAAACTGTTCTATTTAATTTTACTTTAATTATTAAACTGTTCTCACCTCAGCCCTAGAGTTTTCTCCCTTTTAATCTTCCAATTCCCTCCCCCATCCCACCGGTGGGGGGGAGTGAGCAAGCAGCTGTGTGGTGCTTAGTTGCTAGCTGGGGTTAAACCACGACACCTTCTCTGTGCTGCACCACAACAAGGCCTTTCACCATCTTGGCCACCCTCCTCTGGACACACTCTCATAGTCTGATGTCCTTCTTATATTGAGGTGCCCAAAACTGCACAGAGTACTCGAGGTGGGGCCACACCAGTGCAGTACAGAGGGGGACAATCACCTCCCTCAACCACCTAGCTAGGCAGGGCTTAATGCACCCCAAGACACGGTTGGCTCTTTTGGCTGCCAGGGCACACTGTTGACTCATTCAACTTGCCATCAACCCCAACCCCCAGATCTCTCTCTGAGGGGCTGCTCTCCAGCCTCTCATTCCCCAATTTGTACATTTAACCAGGATTGCCCTGTCCCAGGTGGAGAATCCAGCACTTGCTCTTGTTAAATTTCATACAGCTGGTGACTGCCCAGCTCTCCAGTCTAGCCAGATCTCTCTGTAAGGCTTCTCTACCCTCGAGGGAGTCCACAGCTCCTCCCAGTTTACTATCATCAGCAAACTTACTTCACGTACATTCGATTCCTACGTCCAGATCATTTATAAAAACATTAAAGAGCACTGGCCCTAAAATTGAGCCCTGGGGAACCCCACTGGTGACTGGCCACCAGCTGGATGTATAACCCCATTTCCTACAACTCTTTGAGCTTGACCCATCAGCCAATTGTTCACCCAACGTATTACGGACTTGTCTAGCTGCGTGCTGGACACTTTGTCCAGAAGGACACGCTGAGAGACAGTTTCAAAAGCTTTGCTAAAATCCAAAAAACAACCCACGTCTAACAGCTTCCCTCAGTCAACCAGATGGGTGACCTGGTCATGAAGACATGAAGTTAAGCAGGACCTTCCCCTCATGAACCCATGCTGGCTATGACCAGTGACTGCGCTGTCTCTCAAGCGTTTTTCAGTAACTCCCAGAATAACCTTCTCCATCCTTTTACCAGGCACTGAAGCGAGAATGACAGGCCTGTAATTACCAGGGGCTTCCTTCTTTCCCTTCTTGAAACTTGGGACAACATTTGACACCTTCCAGTCATCTGGGACCTCTCCAGACTCCAAAGACCATTGAGAAATAAGGGAGATGATAGGTGCTGTGACAACATTGGCCAGCTCTTTCAGTACCCTCGGATGAATGCCAGTGGGCCCCGTAGATTTATGTGCATCCAGCTGGAGCAATGCAGATGAAATGTTATGAACTGACCCCAAACCCCATTTCCCATTGCACCCTGTGCCTCTCGGGGAAAGGAAAGGAATGAAGGAGTAAAGTTGAGCCTGGGAAGGAGGGCAGAGAGGAAGGAAGGTTCCTTTAGGCTTGGGATATTTTCATTCTCGATATTTCACTCTAATTTAATTGGCAATAAATTAGAATTCCTGCAGAGTGCAGGAAAGGCCAGGAACACCTGCGGTGCACAGTGATGACCCCTCACCCTCTGGGAACAGCCCAGAGGCCCCTTGGAACCAGCACTCTCCTGCCCCGCAGCTCCCGCACCCTGAGCTGGGCCCCAGCACCTTTCTGTTCAAGCTCAGCTGGATTTCCTGTCTCCGTGGGAACGGCACAGAAGTAGCGGGCAGAGTCCCGGGGGTGCAGGGCACGCAGGGACAGAGACGACTCAGATTGGTAATTGTTCCGAGACGCCGTGGCTCGACCCTTCACTGCTGTCCCATACGTCTTTACACGACCAGCAAAGTCGATATACGACACCCACTCGAGTGTGCCACCGGGTGCCTGACGATACCAGCGAATTGCAGAGGTCCCGAAGCTGAAGCCGTACCCGCGGCAGGAGAGGAGCACGGAGTCCCCGGGCGCTCGCAGCCCTCCGCCGGCCTCCACCAGCCTCAGCTGCGCCCACACCCCTGCGGACGGAGAGCGCAGGCAGCCGGGCAGGGCGCGCCCACGGCCCGAGGACCTTCACCCGCCGCCCCGCCGCCCCCCGCCCCGGCACAGCCCCAGCCGCCACCCCCCTCTCTCCCGCCAAAGCCCCGCGCCCGGGGCAGTGCCCCGCCTGCCCTCCTCGGGGCTGAGCCGCGCCTGCTCCCGACACTGCGGCCCGACCCGTTGCCCGACAGCCTCCCCCTGCCCCTGGCCCTGGCCCTGCCCCTGCCTCTCCCCCTCCCTCTCCCGCCCACGCCACCCGCTCCCCGCTCCCCCGCTCAGGAAGGCGAGCGCCAGGCGACAGCGCGCCCGCCGCGGGAGCAGCCGCAGCCCCGCAGCCCCGCGGCCCCGGCACGGGCAGGGCCGCCCGCGGGCAGCCCCAGCCCCGGGCCCAGCCCCGGCCTCGCTGCCCTCCCCGCCCGCCTCTCACCTGCCGGCCCCGCGGCCAAGGACAAGGCCAGGAGCCACGGCCCCAGCCCGGGCGCCATCGCGCCCTGCCGCGCCGGGGACGGACGGGGCCCAAGGGCCCGGCCCCAGCCGCACAGGAGCCCAGCGGACCCGCGCTCCGCACCCAGCCTCAGCCTCAGCCTCATCCTGCTCATGCCCCTGCCCCTGCCCCTGCCCCTGCTCCTGCTCCTGCCCGCCCCGCCGCCTCGGCCCCTCGCCGGGGCAGCGCCGACGCCTCTGCCCGCCCCCAACCCACCCGGCCCGGCCCCCCGGGGCCGCGGCCCCTCCGGGCCAGGAGAAGGGCGGGCGCGGGGAGGGACGCGGGCCAGGGGCGTGGGCAGAGCAGGAGCGCGGCGCCCCGCCACCCCAAGGCTCCTGGCCCCTGGCTCCCAGCGCGGCTCCCACGCTCTCCCGGCTTCTCGCCCAGCCCCAGCGCCAGCGCCAGCGCCAGGGCCGGGCTGTCGGCCCGCAGCGGCCCCTCGCAGGACCCTCCCCGTGCCCCGCACCCCCAGCCCGCCCTGGCCTCACTCCCGTCCCCTGCCCGCGGCGACCAAGACACGCCGAGCCCTGGGCTGCCCCCCACAGGCACCTCCACAGCCTGCAGACATGGGCTGACAGGAACGGCCTGCACTTCAACGAGGGCAACAGCAAAGCCCTGCACCTGGGGAGCAACACCCCCATGCACCAGGGCAGGCTGGGGGCCACCCAGCTGGAAATCACATTCTCACAAAAGCACCCAAGGGTTCTGGTGGACCACAGCTTGACCAGGAATGTGCCCTTGTGGCAGAGAAGGTCCATGGTATCCTGGGCTGCATTAGACAAGGTATTGCCCGCAGGTCGGGGAGGTGATCCTTCCCCTCTGCTCACCACTGCTGAGGTCACACCTGCAGTACTGGCTCCACTTCTCTGCTCCCCAGTACAGGAGAGACTTGGGCATACAGGAGAGAGGCCAGTGAGGGCCAAGAAGGTGACAATGGGACTGGAGCTCCTCTTACCCGAGGAACAACTAGAACAAATCATTATGCCATTATGTGCCATTATGCAGCACATGCGGGACAACCAGGGGATCAGGCTCAGCTAGCATGGGTTTATAAAAGGGAGATGCTGTTTCATTAACCTGGTCTCCTTCTATGACAAGGTGACCCGCTTAGTGGATGAGGGGAAGGCTGTGGATGTTGTCTACTTGGACTTTAGTAAGGCCTTTGACACTGTCTCCCACAGCATTCTCCTGAAGAAGCTGGCTGCTCACGGCTTGGATGGGTGCACTCTGCGCCCGCTTAAAAACTGGCTGAATGGGCAAGCCCAGAGAGTGGTGGTAAATGGAGTCAAATCCAGGTGGTGGCCGGTCACGCGTGGTGTTCCCCAGGCCTCAGTGTTGGGGCCGGTCCTGTTCAGCATCTTCATTGATGATCTGCATGAGGGGATTGAGTGCACCCTCAGTAAGTTTGCAGATGACACCAAGTTGGGTGGAAGTGTTGATGTGCTGGAGGGTAGGAAGGCCCTGCAGAGGGACCTGGACAGGCTGGATCAATGGGCCGGGGCCAACTGTATGAGATTCAACAAGGCTAAGTGCCGGGTCCTGCACTGCAGGCTGTGTTCAGTTTTGGGCCCCTCACTACAAGAAGGACATGGAGGTGCTGGACCGTGGCCAGAGAAGGGCAACGAAGTTGGTGAAGGGTCTAGAGAACAAGTCTTATGAGGAGAGGCTGAGGGAACTGGGGTTGTTTAGTTTGGAGAAGAGGATGCTGAGGGGAGACCTTATTGCTCTCTAGAACTACCTGAAAGGAGGTTGTAGTGAGGTGGGGGTTGGTCTCTTCTCCCTAGTAACAAGTGATAGGATGAGAGGAAACGGCCTCAAGCTGCGCCAGGGGAAGTTTAGGTTAGATACTAGGAAAAACTTCTACACCGAAAGGGTGGTCAAGCATTGGAACAGGCTGCCCAGGGAAGTGGTTGAGTCCCCATCCCTGGAGGTATTTAAAGGACGGATAGACGTGGTGCTCGAGGACATGGTATAGTGATGGACTTGGCAGTGCTAGGTTAACGGTTGGACTCGATGATCTTAAGGGTCTTTTCCAACCTTAAGGATTCTATGATTCTATGAGGAAAGGCTGAGAGAGCTGGCACTATTTACCCTGGAGAAGAGAAGGCTCAGGGGGGATCTCATCAATACATAAAACCATATGAAGGGAGGGTGCAGAGAAGGCAAGGCTAAGCTCACTGCAGTCAGTCCTCGTCCCTCCTAGCCACTCCTCAGTCTATCACAACAGTGAAAGAGAGCAGAGGTGGCTGGAGGAGCAGTCCAAGTTGTTGAGGGGTTTCTGAGGGTCGAAGAACAACAGGTGCCAATCGGTACAACAACGCTGCACAGGCGGCAATATCACACAGCCAAGACTTTCTGATTCCCATCCGTAAGCTCATTCATTGACTGGAGAGCCAAAGACTGATCAGCAAGACTCACTCAGCCTTTAACAGTCCCGTATGTCCAGTGCAAATGTCTAATGGAGAGTAGAGATTAACAGTAAACTATCGTGGCCTGAACGAAGTCATGTTGCTGCTGAGTGCTGCCATGCCAGATGCGCTAGAACTTCAATACGAACTGGAGTCACAGGCAGCCAAGTGGTAAGCCACCATTGATATCGCTAATGTGTTTTTCTCAATTGCTTTGGCAGCAGAGTGGAGGCCGCCGTTTGCTTTTCACTTGGAGGGGCGTCCAGCACACCTGGAATCGACTGCCCCAGGGGTGGAGGCACAGCCCTACCATTTGCCATGGACTGATCCAGACTGCATTGGAACAGGGTGAAGCTCCAGAACACCTGCAAGGCATTGATGACATCCTCGTATGGGGCAACACAGCAGAAGAGGTTTTTGAGGAAGGGAGGAAAATAGTCCAAATCCTTCTGAAGGCCAGTAAAACAAAGTAAGGTCAAGGGACCTGCACAGGAGATCCAGTTTTTCGGAATAAAATGGCAAGATGGACATCGTCAGATCCCAATGGCTGTGATCAACAAAATAATAGCCATGTCTCCACCAACCAGCAAAAAGGAAACAAAGCTGTCTTGGGCGTTGTGGGTTGTTGGAGAATGCATATTCCAAACTACAGTCTGATCCAAATAATTACAGCTCTCGCTATCAAGGGACCCGGAAGAAGAATGATTTCAAACACGGCCCTGAGCAACGACAAGCCTTTGAACAAATTAAAGAGCAGATAGTCCCTGCAGTAGCCCTGCGGCCAGTCTGGGCAGGGCAAGATGTAAAAAATGTGCTCTACACCACAGCCGGGGAGAATGGTTGAGTGTCCATCCCTGGAGGTATTAAAGGACGGGTAGATGCCCTGCTCAGGGACATGGTTTAGTGGTGGACTTGGCAGTGGTAGGTTAATGGTTGGACTCAATGATCTTAAGGGTCCTTTCCAACCTTAACGATTCTATGATTCTATGATATAATGACTTCTGTGGTGGCTATATGCCATATCAAAAAACCAACAGAAGACTGCGCTGTGGCCCTTGGACTCCAGAGCACGCAGCCGCAGACCGATCGAAGTGGAAGAACGATGTTCGCGCCTTGTGTGCCTCCTGGCACTGAGAGAATTCAGGTTCAGATCAGATATGCCATATCAATGGTATTACAGTAAGAATCACCCAGATTAATGAAGAAGGAACTTTGATGAAACTGAGCAAAGTGCAGCAATGGTAGAACTGGACAAGTGCAGCGATAATGGAATCAGAACTGGCTTCAGCATGCAACTGCCCAACACCACACACCATCTCTCCTGCCCTGAAGGACTGTTATGACAGGTGGAGCCCAAAGTCATGGACTGAATGAACTCAGTGGATGTTTTAGAGGGATGACCCATACACTAAGGCAATGATATCTGTATGTACATGTGACAAGACAGGAAAAGTGGTGGTGATTAATTGGAATATATTGGAAAGTGTTGGACCTGGGCATGACGCAGATGGTATAGAACAAGGGCTGGATACTGCCCTGGTTTCATCTGGAGTAGAATTAGTTTTCTTCCTAGTCACTGGTATAGTGCTGTGTTTTGGATTTAGGATGAGAATAACGTTGATAACACTTTGACGATTTAGTTGTTGCTAAGCACATCACCATGTACCAGTACTTAAAGGGTAGTTACGGAGACGATGGAGACCCCCTTTTTCCAAGGAGTCACATGGTGAGGACAACGGGTAATGGGTACCAGTTACTCCCAGGGAGATTCTGATTGGACAAGAGGGGAAAATTTTTCACAACGAGAACAGTCAGCCATTGGAATAATCTCCCCAGGGAAGTGGTTGACTCCGCTACACTGAACACTTTTAAGACGCAGCTGGACAGGGTGCTGGGCCATCTCGTCTAGACTGGGCTCTTGCCTAGAAAGGCTGGACCAGATGATCCTTGAGGTCCCTTATTATTATTATTACTAGTCCTGCTACTATTTTACTTTATTTTATTTCAGTTATTAAACTGCTCTTATCTCAACCCACAAGTTTTCTCACTTCTACTCTTCCGAGTCTCTCCCCCACCCCACCGGAGCGGGGGCAATGAGTGAGTGGCTCTGTGGTGCTTAGTTGCTGGCTAGGGTTAAACCATGACACTATATTACTACTATGACTTCAGGAACCCTTTCAAGACTGTCTTCTGTAAGATCCTCCTAGAGAGGCTAACCAAGTCTGGCCTGGATGAGCAGACAGCGAGGTGGATCAAAAACTGTCCGAATGCCTGGGACCAGATGGTGGTGATCAGTGGCACACAGCCTAGTTGGAGGCTGGCAACTAGCGGTGTACCCCAGGGGTCAATACTGGCTCCAGTCCTGTTCGACATCTTCCTTAATGATCTGGACGATGGGACAGAGTGCACTCTCGCCAAATGTGCAGATACACACCAACCTGGGTGGAGTGGCTGATATACCAGAGGGTTGTGCTGCCATCCAGAGGGACCTCGACAGGCTGGAGAAATGGGCTGACAGGAACCTCATGCAGTCCAACAAGAGGAAGGACAAAGTCCTTCACCTGAGAAGGAACAACCCAAGGCACCATGGAAGGCTGGGGGCTACTCAGCCATAAAGGACCTGAAGGTTCTGGTGGACAGCAACCTGAGCGTCACCCAGGAATGTGCCCTTGAGTCAAAGGCAGCTAATGGTATCTGGGGCCGCACCAGGAGGTGTGTTGCCAGCAGGCTGAGGGAGGTCATCTTTCCCTCCCTCTTCAACACTGGAGAGCTCACATCTGTAGTACCGGCTCCACGTCCTGGCTCTCCAGTACAAGGGAGACATGAACGTACTGGAGAGAGTCCAGTGAAGGGCCACAAAGCTGATTATGGGACTGGAGAGAGAGAGCTGGTACGGTTTACCATGGAAAAAGGAAGGCTGAGGGGGGATCTCATCAATGCTTAGAAATACCTGAAGAGAGGGTACAAAGAAGGCAGGGCCAGGCTCTTTTTAGTTGTGGCCAACGATGGGTCAAGAGGCAGTGCAGTCAAATTGAAACACAGGAGGCTGCTTCTGAAAAAATCAGGAAACATTTTTTCATGCTGAAGGTGACTGATCACTGGCAGAGGTTTCCCAGAGAGTTTATGAAGTCTCCCTGCTTGGAACTATTCAAAAGCTATCTGGGCATGGTGCTGGGCAACCGGCTCTAGGTGGCCCTGCTGAAGCAGGTGGGATGGACCAGATGACCTCCTGAGGTGCCTTCCAACATCAACCACTTTGTGATTTGGCGAAAGACTCACAGGCACATTCACGACTTTGTAGGTGATTTGTGGCAGGGCAAAGGGGAAAACTGAAACTTGGACTTTGCTACTGCCCTTCCAGGGAGGGTGACTTCCAGAAACAGCTTTTTACAGGAGCATTGAGGAAAAAACACACTTCCCTCTTTCGGCTAAGAGTTTCAAAGCTGGAACTCAAGAGAGAAACATGCAAGTGATACAAAAGTAATATGGGCAGGTAAAACAGTAGCACACAGAGGACTGCGGGGAGCTATGCAGCATGGTTATGTTAGCTGTATTTCTGGCATCTGCAGTATTTATGGTGTTTGATCTTCTATTAGATCTTATGGTTCTTCTTCACAAGTGCTCTGGAGTCAGTGTAGCCACGTTTTGTGCCCTACTGTACTGCCCGTATCACCTGACCTTCATGCCTGTGCTAGGCCACACACATTCCTTGTGGCAGGATGAACTCAGCCAGCTAATCATAACAACAGAGCCTGGAAGAAGCAACCAGTTGTCAGTAGCGCATAGAGAAGACTGTGGTGAAGCAAGCTGTGTCCGTGCAGCTCACAGACAACCACGCTGTAGGAGATATCCGCACTGCAGCCCATGGAGGACCCAGTGTTGCAGCAAATGGAGATGACCTGAAGGAACCTGCAGCCCATGAAGATCCCACGCCGGAGCAGGCTCCTGGCAGGAGCTGCAGCCCATGGAGAGAAGCCTAGACAGGAGCAAGTCTTCTGGCAGGAACCGTTGCACCCACACTGTAGCAGTCTTTTCCAGAAGGACCATACCCCAAGGAGACGACCCACACTGAAGCAGGGGAAAAGTGTGAGGAGGAAGGAGTGGCAGAGTCAGTGTCAGGAACTGACCGCAATCCCTCTTCGTCATCTCCCTGCACTGCCTGGGGCAGGGAGCAGGTAGAAGTCTCAGGGATAAAGGAGTAAAAGTTGAGCCAGGGAAGAAGAGGGGGGCCCAGGGTGGTGGTGGTGAGGTTGTTAATTTTGTCATCATTTCTCATTATCCTACTCGAATTTAAATTGGCAATATGTTAATTCCCCCCCTGTTCTTCTTTGCCTGTGATTGGTAAGCAATCTACCTGTCTATTTTGTCACAGGCGCTTTTTTATCTTATTTTCTCCTCGTGTCCAATTGAGGAAGGGGAGTGAGAGAGCAGCTTGATGGGCATTGGGCCGCCACCCAAGGTTAACTCACTGGAGTGGCGGAGGCAGCCAGTGGCATCCTGGGTGGCACCGGAAGGAGCGTTGCAAGTAGTTTGCGGTAGGTGATCCTTCCCACCTATTCAGCACTGCTGAGGTCACACCTGGAGTACTGAGTCCAGCCTTGGGCTCCCAACTACAAGAGAGACATGAACATAGTGGAGAGACTCCAGCAAAGGGCCACGAAGACGACTAAGTGTTTGGAGCATCTCTCCTATTAGGAAAGGCTGAGAGAGCTGTGACCATTTACCCTGGAGAAAAGAAGGCTCGGGGGGGAATCTCATCAACGTACAGAAATAGATAAACAGAGGGTGCAAAGAAGACAGGGCCAGGCTCTTTGCAGTGGTCCCCAGTGACAGGACAAGAGGCAATGGCAACAAACTGAAACACAGGAGGCTCCATCTAACATCAGAAAACACTTTTTCAGTGTGAGAGTGAGCAAGCACTGGCGCTGCTTGCCCACGGAGCTTGTGGAGTCTCCATGCTTGGAGATATTCCAAAGCTGCCTGGACGTGGCCCTGGGCAACCGGCTCTGCTTGAGCAGGGATGTTGCACCAGGTGACCTCTGGAGGTCCCTTCCAACTTCAACCATTCTGTGAACACATAATAACCTAGGCACAGCAGGGTAAATGGAAGCAGGCAACTCCCATCACCTGCCTTCGGGGACAAGGGACAAAGTGTGGAAATGACCCCTCTCGTACCACCTTCCCTGACTTTCTGCGCCACAGAGATCCCTGTCCCTCCAATCCCCAACCCCAGGTACTCCCTCCGTCTCTTGCAGACTGTTTTTGCCCTTGTTTCCTGCAGGGCTGCAGGGCTGTCCTGCTGGGGACCAGTGCCACTGGGCTGTGTCCACTGTCCATTCCACGCTGAAGAAAGAGCAGAGGTGGGCAGTGGGAGATGCTTGTAGGGAAGTACTGGGGCTGCAGGGACATGCGCAGGTCCTCAGGAGACGGGTCTCCTCATCCTGCTTATCTAGGATGGGAAAAAAACCCATGGACGCAAGAGTCCACATAGCCAGAACAGCTTCATCTCACCTTCCCATGGCATTCCCTACATCCACTCTGTCTTTTCCCCTGTCACCCCTGCCAGGCCCACCATCGCCCTACTCTATGCCCCAGAAAGAGCCCCATCACACCCTTGGCGCTGTTCTGTCTTGAGACTACCCTGAACCCAAAAGCCAAGGTGTGCTAAAGATAAAGTGGCTGGCATTGCCAGGGCACCCTTGGGTGTCGTTTCCTGCCGTTCCTGCCAGGACACTAGAAGGTGTACTTCAGCTCCAGTGTGGTGATGCCCAGCTGTCCTGGTTTCAGCTGGGATAGAGTCAATTTTCTTCTTAGTAGCCGGTATAGCGCTGTGTTTTGGATTTAGTATGAGAATGCTGTGCTTGCATGTGCGGCTTTTGCTTTCCCTATTAAACTGTCTTCATCTCAACCCATGAATTTTCTTACTTTTACTCTTCTGAGTCTCTCCCCTATCCTACTGGGGGGGGGGGGGGGGGGGGCGTGACTGAGCAGCTGTGTGGTGCTTAGTTGCCGGCTGGCGTTAAACCACGACACCAGCATACGGCAGTTATGGTTGGCATTGTGGGAAAACGTCTTGTGGGTGACAGGGCCTAGGTGGCTGCAGGAGGCTCCCAGCCCTTCCTCACAAACATGTGCTCTGTGGGCCCAAGGGGACACTGCCAGTACCAGGCCACAGGAATACAGCAGAAGACGGACCTGGAAGCACACCACAGGTTCAGTACATGCCCTACTCACCCCTGCCTGGCAGACCTCCTCAGCTGGATCTTGTCACCCTTAAACATGCCTGAAACCCAGCAGGGATGTTTGCCCATCACTTCACTCCAACCGGCTCATGGCAACAGGTCAAGTGGAAATGATGGGAGCGGGAAACACGGTAGCCAAAGCCCAAGCGATTTGGGTGCTTCTAGTGGTCCTGACCAGAAGACTGTTTTCCAGGAAGGAGCTGGTGATCCGCCTCCTAAGTTGACCTGAGTGGGCGCAGGCATGTATTGGGCTGCACATAGCTCAGGACTTTCTGCAGTGCTCTGTGCTGCACATTCCCCTGTCACAGGATGAACTCAGCCGTCAAATGATAGTGGAGCCTGGAGTTGCCACCCATGTGGTGTCAGCCCCGTTCAATGTTCTTCTCTTCTACTACAGCTCCAGGTGCTGGGTAACAGTGACGTTGCTGTATCAGCTGGTGAATAAAACTGTTGCTACTGTCTCACCTCTCACTCACTCTGTAGGATAATGTGAAACTGGACGTGGAAGAAGGACGAGACTCTTCTGCATCATTGCTCAGGACAGAGCTACCCAACTGAGGACATGCCGTAGGCGTTTTTCTAGGCCCTGCTTAAATGTTGATAAAATTAGGCATTGTATTGTGGGGTACAATACACCGTACAATGTGTTGTGGGAGAGTGCACATAGTGCCCAGAGTGAGAGCATTCGTAAGCCATCTGTAGTGGCTGATCATGCTATGGCTGCCAAGTTCACATGGGAAAGTCCTGAAAAGGAAACCAATATCAGCCTTCCTGGGACTGTGCCCATAAGTGTCCATAATTCCTCATATCCTCCAAACAGCTAAGAATTACAGCTAGAAGCTCACTCAGAGCATGCAAAACATTGCATGAAGTGAGAAGTGGCTGGAGTGCTAGGACTGGGAGAGGGAACCCTACGTCCTCTGGACAGTCAAACTCTGACAGCCCGCTCACAGCTGGTCAGTCCACCGGCGGCACAGCAAACCCACACATTGGCATCTGCAGAGGTCAGACTGCAAACAGCTGCCTTAGCAGCATTGGCCAGCGTGTGGACCACGGGATGCTGGGCTGGCATGGGCACATGCCGGAGCACGTAGCCTAAATAACAGTGCACAGCCTCCTTAGGTCAAAGTAGGCAACCAGCTGCTATGAAACAAGAATTGCCAAGCCTGGCCCAGGAACAGCCCTGGCACCAGAATCCAGGGTTCACGGAAAAGGAGAAACCCCATTTCCCTCCCTCCATCCCCCTGAAGACCGTGAGCTTTTTCTCGCCTCCCCATGGGAGGAGGGTAGATCTTGCATGAGAGACAGTTTCCCTTTGTCCTTGCCAAGCTGGGAGTGCCGAGACCCCCTTTTCTGCCCCTAGCACAGCCCCGCACCACCCCAGGAAACACAGGGACCTCTCAAAGAGTTTTGTCCCGCTGTCCTTCTCCTTGCCCTTGTTCTTGCTGTTGTGCTGTGCTCTTGGTACCAAACTGGCCTGTGACAAGCGCTTGTGTCCATGAAAAGGGAGGGGGGAGAAGTGGGAGAAGCACAGAAAGCCCTGAAACAGGACCCCAACCAGAGCAGTCATTCACACAGAGCTTCACTGCAGCCAGCATAGCAACCCGGTGCGGGTGGGTGTGTGGTGGAAATGGGGCTACAGGAAACACCCCCGATTAGAGATGAAGCCTGTCCATGAGCCTGCTAAGGAGGGGAGGAGAGGTGGGCAAATGGACCTGTCTGCAGCACTGCTGGGATCAGCCCGTGGTGCGTAGTGATGCCTGGACTCTCCCGAGGCCTGCCAACACTCCCCTCCAGCTGCTGTGTGCTCAGGTGGCCAAGAGGGACAATGGCATCCTGGTTTGTATCAGGAATAGTGTGGCCAGCAGGACTGGGGCAGTGATCGTCCCCCTGTACTCGGCATTGGTGAGGCCACACCTCGAATCCTGTGTTCAGTTTTGGGCCCCTCACTACAAGGACATTGAGGTGCTGGAGCGTGGCCAGAGAAGGGCAACAAAGCTGCTGAAGGGTCTAGAGCACAAGTCCTATGAGGAGCACCCGAGGGAGGTTGTTTAGTTTGGAGAAGAGGATGCTGAGGGGAGACCTTATTGCTCTCTACAACTACCTGAAAGGACGTTGTAGCGAGGTGGGGGTCTCTTCTCCCAGGTAGCAAGCAACAGGACGAGAGTAAATGGCCTCAAGTTGTGCAAGGGGAGATTTAGATTAGATATTAGGAAAAATTTCTTCACGGAGAGAGTGGTTGGGCATTGGAACAGACTGCCCAGGGAAGTGGTGCAATCACGGTCCCTGGAAGTATTCAAAAAACGTGTGGATGGGGGGGACATGGTTTAGAGGTGGAGCCGGCAGTTACATTAGCAGTTGGATGGCCTGAGACAAGGAACTCTTTCTGCTTTTCCCCTTTCAAAGAAGGAAGGCTTTGTACCATGGGGGACAAATCCCTTTGTCTTTGCCAAGATGCGATGGTGAAGAACCCACTCTCCTGTCCCTGAAACTGCTCTGAATGAGCACAGGACCACTCACAGGCAAGTGGGGCTTGGGCCCTATGCTGCCATCCTCAACCTGGTCTTTGCAAGATGGGCTGCAATGCCCCATGAGCACAGTGCCAGTCCAAGGCCAAAGCATTAGGCCCCAAGAGGTGGGAGTAGCAGGTAGGTGCCCTGCCTGTCCCCACACTGCAGAGGAGGCAGGCTAGACGGAGGTGTCTAACTCACAGCTAGAAGAGGAGGAGAGCTGCTCCCACTGTGCTTTGCAGGGATGGGTGTGAAAGTCAAGCCAGAGGCAGCTCAGGCTGCAAGCAGCCAGCACAGCTCCACAGACCTGTGTAAAGCACAGGGCCATGCACACTTCCTGAGCAGGGGCATCACCCCTTCCTTGCACTTACCTGCGATGGGCAGTAATCCCATGCACAGGGCAGTCCACATGGCCAGGCTCGCTCTGGCTTGCCTCTCTCCACCTTCACTCTGCCTGCAGAACAGCTCTGCCCACATCTCCCCTGGCTGTGCCTCTGTCACTGCAGGCAGTCCTCGTCCCTCCTAGTCACTCCCTCAGTCTATGACAACAGTGAGGGCGAGAGGCAGGGGCTGGAGGAGCAGATGTTGAAGCTGTTGGCGCACTCCTGAGTGCCTTTCACCCTGCAGGGTGCAATAACAGAGCGCTCGCTTGGCAGGAAAACCTCTGGTGGGCAAAAGGTGATGTGTGGCTCTAGAGCCACCCACAGCCTTCCTCTGAGGAAGGACAGCAGGGTGCTGCTGGGACTGTGGACCTGGCCCTGGGGGTGGCAGGTTGTCCTCCCAGTGCCCACCTGTCCCTTGGTGCTGCTGAGCTGCTGCTCTAGGACGGGAGCCTTGGAGCCCAACTCCACTTCTAGACAGGGCACCCCCAGGCATATGTGCACCCCACCCTGCTCCCTCCACTCTGGCTCAGCACCCTACTCCTCCACTTACTCCCTCGTGCTGACACTTCTGCAGCTGCTTCTGCGGTGGCAATGGCCTTGTACATTCCCTAAGACCAAACACCAGTAAGACGGTGAACAGACTGTTCATCAGGTCCAGGGGAAAAGGCGCTCTGCAGCTCAGCTCCTGCTGTGGCACTGCTCTGGTGCTCCCTGAACAACATCAGGTTTCAAAACTCAATTCAGCTCTGGCTTTCCATGTTCACATTTGAGTTCTTCAATGCTTGCTCTGCTTCTTCCAAAACCAACCTCTTTCCCTCTCCCTTTCTGCCTGTGGGAGAGACCAACAAGGAAGGAAGAAGGTTAACAACGCGTTCATGGTTTGGTGTGTGCTGGTGGGAGACTCTGCTGCTGCTGCTACTGCTGCTGCGGCAGCACCTCTGTGCCTGTTTCTGGGAAAAGCCAGCCCAGTCTAGTCTTGAGAAGCCTTCTTGCAGCCAACCACAAAAGACCGGGCTGGAATTTAATCCCTCTCTTTCCAGTTCTGCCCTGGCCCTGCCGGTGTTTCAAGCACGGTGCCCTTTTCCAGCTCGCTGGTGCTGCAGAAATAGGTGGCCCTGTCTGCAGCTGTGGGCGAGAGCACCTCCAGCGACAGCTGGTTCCTGGAGGGGTCTGCAGAGCTGGTGACTCGCGTCTGCAAGGATGAAGCAATGTGCTGGAGGCCCGTGAAAGGATACTGCAACGCTATCTGCTGCAGCTCTCTGCCAGGAGCCTGCCGGATCCAGTCCCAAGCGTAGCTGCTGTCGCTGATGGGGACACCAGAGATGTGGCAGGTAAGCATGAGAGACTCTGAGACCTTCCCTACCGTGGGGCCTCAGGCCTCTGTCTGCACCTGAGAAAGGGCACCTGCGACCACAGGAGACAAGGATGAACCAGCAACAAGAGATCGATCTATTGCTTCACCTACTGCACCACTTCCCAGGACTTCTGCTTGTCACCCCCAAGATCCAGCAGCTGCAAACACACAAGATGACAAGCTCTTGCTCCCATTGTAACGTCAGATCTGGGAGAGAAACACAGACTTCCTACTACCTGAAGAGAAGGTGCACATAAAGACGGGGCCAGGCCCTTCCCAGTGGTTCCCAAGTGACAGCACAAGGGGCAATGGGCACAAACTAAACCACAGGAGGGTCCCTCTCAACATCAGGAAACACTTTTGCACTGTCAGGGTGACTCAACACTGGCACAGGTTGTGCACAGAGGTTGTGGAGGCTCTATGCTTGGAGGTATTCCAACGCTGCCTGCGCATGGTACTGATCAATCAGCTGCAGGGGTCCCTGCTTGAGCAGGGGCGTTGCACCAGGTGACCTCTGGAGGTTCCTTCAACCCTAAACCATTCTGTGAAAACAGGGTTGCAAGAGCATTTGGGCACAGAGGTGGGCTGTGACCCTCCTGCACTGGGCTTCCACTGCAAGGTTTTGGTAGCCGGGCGCTGCAGCGATGGCCTCTGTGATGAGGCCAGGGACTGCCTCATGCCCGACACAGCCTGTTCCAGCCAGCTCGGCAGCAGACCCGTCACTGGCCAAAGCTGAGCCCAGCAGCAAAGATGGCATTGCCTATGGGACAACGGAGCTAAGAGTGGTCCAAAGAGGGGGCAGCAGTGTGAGAAGTGAGGAAAGAAAGTGTGAGAAACGATCCTGCAAACACCAAGTCAGTGAAGGAGTGGGAGACCCTCCAAGTGCCAGGGCAGAGATTGGCCTGCAGCCCGCGGAAGAGACCCCAGTGGAACAGGGGTTTCCCTGCAGCCTGTGCAAGATCCCATGCCAGAGCATGTGAATATGCCCTGACTGGAACTGGGGCCTGTGGAGAGCCCAGGCTGGAGCAGGTTTACTCTGAAGGACTACGGCCCTTGGGAAGGAGCCACCCTGGAGCCATTGGTGAAGGACTGCAGACCATGGGAGGGAGGAAGGAGCAGGAGAGATGACGTGTTGTGGACTGACCCCACACGCCATTCCCCCCACGCACTTTGGGGACAGGAGGGAGAGAAGTCAGGAATGAAGGACTGAAGTTGAGCCTGGGAAGCGGTGGGGATTCAGTGGGGGGGGCAAGGTGTTTTAAGGAGGCATTTTTGTTGTTACTCACAATTCTGCTCTAATTTAAGTGGCAATAAATTAGAATTCCCAAAGTGTGCAGTGAAGGCCAGGAACACCTGCGGTGCACAGGGGTGGCACCTGACTCCTTGGGAACAGCCCTGAGACCTGCCCCCTCCTCGTCCCTGGCAACATTCACCTTCCCCACATCTCATGCACCCTGAGCTGGGCCCCAGCACCTTTCTGTTCAAGCTCAGCTGGATTTCCTGTCCTTGTGTGAACGGCACAGAAGTAGCGGGCAGAGTCCCGGGGGTGCAGGGCACGCAGGGACAGAGACGACTCGGACTGGGAATTGTCCCGGGACACCGTGGCTCGACCCTCCACTGCTGCCCCGTAATTCTTGGTACTACCCAAGAGGTTGATGAAGGAAACCCACTCGAGTGTGCCACCGGGTGCCTGACGGTACCAGCGAATTGCAGAGGTCCCGAAGCTGAAGCCGTACCCACGGCAGGAGAGGAGCACGGAGTCCCCGGGCACTCGCAGCCCTCCGCCGGCCTCCACCAGCCTCAGCTGCGCCCACACCCCTGCGGACGGAGAGCGCAGGCAGCCGGGCAGGGCGCGCCCACGGCCCGAGGACCTTCACCCGCCGCCCCGCCGCCCCCCGCCCCGGCACAGCCCCAGCCGCCACCCCCCTCTCTCCCGCCAAAGCCCCGCGCCCGGGGCAGTGCCCCGCCTGCCCTCCTCGGGGCTGAGCCGCGCCTGCTCCCGACACTGCGGCCCGACCCGCTGCCCGACAGCCTCCCCCTGCCCCGGACCCTGCCCCTGCCTCTTCCTCTCCTTCGCCCTCTCCCTCTCCCGCCCACGCCACCCGCTCCCCGCTCCCCCGCTCAGGAAGGCGAGCGCCAGGCGACAGCGCGCCCGCCGCGGGAGCAGCCGCTGCCCCGCAGCCCCGCGGCCCCGGCACGGGCAGGGCCGCCCGCGGGCAGCCCCAGCCCCGGGCCCAGCCCCGGCCTCGCTGCCCTCCCCGCCCGCCTCTCACCTGCCGGCCCCGCGGCCAAGGACAAGGCCAGGAGCCACGGCCCCAGCCCGGGCGCCATCGCGCCCTGCCGCGCCGGGGACGGACGGGGCCCAAGGGCCCGGCCCCAGCCGCACAGGAGCCCAGCGGACCCGCGCTCCGCACCCAGCCTCAGCCTCAGCCTCATCCTGCTCATGCCCCTGCCCCTGCTCCTGCTCCTGTCCGCCTCGGCCCCTCGCCGGGGCAGCGCCGACGCCTCTGCCCGCCCCCAACCCACCCGGCCCGGCCCCCCGGGGCCGCGGCCCCTCCGGGCCAGGAGAAGGGCGGGCGCGGGGAGGGACGCGGGCCAGGGGCGTGGGCAGAGCAGGAGCGCGGCGCCCCGCCACCCCAAGGCTCCTGGCCCCTGGCTCCCAGCGCGGCTCCCACGCTCTCCCGGCTTCTCGCCCAGCGCCAGCGCCAGCGCCAGCGCCAGCGCCAGGGCCGGGCTGTCGGGCCCGCAGCGGCCCCTCGCAGGACCCTCCCCGTGCCCCGCACCTCCAGCCCGCCCTGGCCTCACTCCCGTCCCCTGCCCGCGGCGACCAAGACATACAGTGCAGAAAGAACCGTCTGCAATTCTGTCGCCTTGCTCCACACTCCTCCTTTCCTTACCAGAGATGTCCCCCTTCCCCACCGCCACTGCAGCCCTGCAAGCCCCGGATCATCCCTCCCATGTCTTGCAACCTATTCTTGCCCTTGTTTCCTGCTGGGCTGTACAGCTGTCTTGTGGGTGACCAGTGACATCGGGCTATGTCCACTGTGCCTTCCACGTTGAGGAAACAGCAGAGGTGGGCAGTCGGAGATGCTTGTAGGGCGGTGCTGGGGCTGCAGGGACCTGCTCGGGCCCTCAGGAGCCATGTCTCCTTGTCATCCTTCCTGAGATGGGAAAGTGTCCATGGACACGGGAGCTCACACAGCCAGAAGTGCTCCATGTTAGCTATCCCCACCTTTCCCCACATTTGCCCTGCCTGTACACTTGTCACGCCTGCCTAACCCACCTTCTCTCTATGTCCCAGTCAGAGTCCTGTTACTCCCTTGGCACTCTTCTGGCCTGTGCCAACCCTGAACCCAAAAGCTGAGAAGTCGTGAAGAGAAAGTAGTTGTAATGGCCAGGGCACCCTTGGGTGACTTTTCTTGTCATTCCTGCAGGACACAAGAAGGTGTCCTTCAGATCCAGTGTGGTGATGCCCAGTGCACTGCAGTTATGCTTGTCCTGGTGGCAAAACTTCTTGTGGGAGACAGGACCTTGGTGGCTGCAAGAGGCTCCCTGGCCTGTTCTCCCCACAGAACAAGCTGAGTCCTGCCTGGGCTCTGGGCTGCCCAAACCAAATTGCCTTTGCGTCCCCAGTGCTACCAAACAGTGAGCACAACCCTGGGGGAACCCCATTATCATCATCATCATCATCATCGTCTTCATCTTCCTCTTCATCATCTTATTCATCTTCATCAGTCATCATTATTTGATGATCTCAGGGCAGTGTTAGGGGATACCTTTCACTAGTATGTAGAGCTTCTTGCCTCACGGGCTGCAATGCTATCGGTCGCTTAAGTATATCTTAATTTTACTATGCTTTAGCTTTTCTCTTTATTCATATTTTCCAAAGGAGTTGACTTTATGCTGACTGGCGTGTGTGTGTGAGGATCTCATCATTTAACTATGTGCAGCACAGAGAAGGTGTCGTGGTTTAACCCCAGCTAGCAACTAAGTACCACACAGCTGCTTGCTCACTCCCCCCCACCGGTGGGATGGGGGAGAGAATTGGAAGATTAAAAGGGAGAAAACTCTAGGGCTGAGGTGAGAACAGTTTAATAATTAAAGTAAAATTAAATAGAACAGTTTAATAGGTGAAGCAAAAGCTGCGCACGCAAAGAAAGCAAAACAAGGAATTCATTCACTGCTTCCCATCGGCAGGCAGGGATTCAGCCATCCCCAGGAAAGCAGGGCTCCATTACACGTAACGGTTACTTGGAAAGACAAACGCCATCATGCCGAATGTCCCCTCCCCTTCCTTCTTTCCTCAGCTTATATACTGAGCATGACATCATATGGTATGGAATAGCCCTTTTGCGGTTTGGGCCAGCTGTCCTGGTTGTGCTCATCCCAGCTTCTTGTGCACCTGGCAGAGCATGGGAAGCTGAAAAGTCCTTGACTTAGTGTAAGCACTGCTTAGCAACTACTTAGCAGCAACTTAGCACTACTTAGCAAGAACCAAAACATCAGTGTGTTATCGACATTGTTCTCATCCTACACCCAAAACACAGCACTCTACCAGCTACTAAGAAGAAAATTAACTCTGTCCCAGCTGAAACCAGGACAGAAGGATACCCTGCCCAGTGCTAAGGCATTACAGTAAAAGCTGCTTTCCTGTTCCTTGGCTGCTCTGCAAAGAGTAGAAAGATGAGGGTTTGTGGTCCATTGGGTAGCTGTGTCGAGGGCTAGGGCTGGCCAGGAGCAAAGCAGAGACATGGATTCCCTTGCTCTGCCCACAGCTGGGTCAAGACCTCGGCCAGGATGCTGTCACCCCAGTAGCACTGGGTTCTACAGTGTCAGCTCCCAGAGGAACCAACAGCAGGTAAGGATTGATGCTGCAACTGGAAGTTATGTCCAGGGGTGTTGGTCGTTTCTTTGAGGGGTGTTGGTTTCTGTGTGAGGAAGTGAGGAAAGCTGTGTCTCGGCTCATCTGCAAACAGTCCCATGGTCCTGCACTTCTAAGTCCCCAGTCTGAATACCTCTGCATAGATCAGGTCTTTGAGAAAAGTAGGGAGGAGCTGGGATGGGAGATGTTGGAAAGGTTGATATAAGAAGGAGAGGATCATTTCAGAGACGAAAGCACTGCCAAAGTTGAAAGATGCAGGGCCTCACCCCTCCCGTGCTGTTCTTGACAATGCAGATTTTGCACAAGCGGAAACGGGGCTTAGCTTAACGTGGTGTTCCAGAGCACAGTAATAAATCGCAGTGTCCTGGAAAGAGACAGTCGCTATTTCTAAGGGGGCTGTTTTATTTTCATAGACCACCATAGAGAATCGGCCATTGCGGAACTTGTCATTCCCTGAAGCTCTAAATGCTTGCAGGAGAAACGTCAAAGTTTCCCCCCGGAGCTGGCGGTACCAGAAGAAATTCAAGTTGCTGTCACTGTCCTCGGTGGTGGACTGGCAGGGCAGAACCACTCGCTGCCCAACTGTGGTTGACACTTCAGAGAAGAACTGCTTCTGTGGGTCACCTCCAACAAGACCTGCAACACAGGCAGAAATGTGTCTGCAGAGAATCTTGCTTCCTTCTCTCACTTGCTCTATCTTTAAGGCTATGTTTTACCCAAACCTTTGTGTCTTTCCAAAGAAAAGGAAAGTTCAGATATCTATTACCATGACCCCTCTGCATTTCTCCCTGACCTCATCATCTTGTCAGCACAGACCTCTGTGTAGCCTACTAAAACTCTAAGAAACAATAACAAGTGCACAAATATACCCACCTGACTGGATTAGCAGGACACATGCTGACACAGCCATGGTGAAGATCATTTTTCCTGGCTCCATAATCCTTGTCCCTTGGGTCACTCTCAGCACACTACAGAGCAAGGCACTCTTGGCAGCACAATGAAATGACTGCATCCTGCGGAGTGTGCTGGGGAGTGTGTGACATAGTCACACCTCTGGGGTGAGGAGGGCAAGAATGAGGCCCATTCACCTTTTGCCTTTGCTTGTCTTCGCAGCAGAGTGGACAGTCTCAGTGGCTTCCTGCACTTTTTCCTGGGTTTCCCCGTCCCTTCATAAGATTTACTCTGCAAGGGAACTTCTCTCTCTCGCTGTAGAGTGTATCTACTTTTGCGTGCTCTTTGTTCGTGGGAGGGCTTTTGAAAGCATAACGGCTCCTCATAACGTTCAGGGCTCTGGGAAACACAGGTGTAGTGTTATTTTTAAAAGGTTTCAGGTTTCTCTTAGTTCAGCCTCTGTTATTTTGGAAGCAGCTGTTCAGTATTTCTCCACACATGAGGTCTCGGAGACAGGGGGGAAAAAAGGTATCATATATCCTTATCATAAGGGGGAAAAAAAGGTATTTTAATGGGTGAACATATAAGTTCCTAGAATAGGGAGATGGAATCCAGATTCCAATGGGTTGGCTCAGTGATGGCTGGGGCAGGGCAGGCTGGTGGGGTGGTGGAGTGGGAGGATCTGCAGCCCCATTCCCAGTGCAGCTCTACACCTGCATAAGGGCAGGGTATGGGGCTCCCCAGCTCCTGCTGGCACAGTGGAAAGGAAAGGGACTGAGACTGAGACAGGGACAGGTGCTGGAAGCAAAACCCTGGTGTTTGGAGCTGGTGAGTGGAGAACTGCCAAGGAGCAGCCCTGGCACTGGGAACAACTGCTCCTGGGCAGCACCTTTCTTTCTCTTCAGCCTCCTGGCAGATCTGCAGCCTTTAGTGTGTTTCTCATTTTGGTGGGTACTTCGCATACAGTGGAGAGAGGAGCCTTCACTGCTGTGCATTTAATTCTGCAGTAATGTACTCTTCCGCCAGTCAAGGCTGCAAGGTGACCTTGGCCCTGTAAATCACAGACCGTCAGCTGAAATCTGCCCAGGTTGTGAACATCCCCTGGACAAAGCAGCCACTGTTCTTGGAGGACCCTGCAGTGCCCAGAAGGTACCTGGACTCACTGCTCCCAGATGACCAGTACCAGAAGAAGGAGGGATTTCAGTGCAAGGAGGTGATGGTGCAGGTGACTGCACCAGACTACTCAACTGATGTGAGCACTGGGAGAGTCACAATGGGAAGGAGCTGGTTTGGTGCAGTGCCTGTGGGAGGGCAACAAGGTACCCACACTTCCTCCTTTGGACACAAAGGCAAAGTCCTGCACCTGGGGAGGAACAAGTCCATGCATCAGTATGTGCTGGGAACTGCTCAGCTGTAAAGCAGCTTTGCAGAAAATGACCTGGGTCATCCTGCTGGACATTAAGTTGACAATAAGCCAGTAATGTTTCCTTGCCTCAAACAAGGAGCTCATAAAGCAAGCCCTGTCCTTTTGTTCTCTCTAACACTTTGGACAACAGCTGTGTCTTGGGCTGGTGAGGAATAGAGAGGTGACTTCTAGCTATGCTGAGGCACTATGAATACTGAATTAAGCTAAGAACCCAAACTGTTGTCAAACCATCCTTGTTGGGGCCTGAAATCAGCAGTAAAACAGTGTGAGCTTTGCAGGGGCAGGAAGAAGAGGGCTGAAGATACAGAAAGTTGCGTTTCAGTGCCTGTGCTGTGGGCAGTTCTCTGCCAGGTCTGTTCTGTTGTTGTTCAACTGCACTCAGGCTCCTTCTGGCTCTGGCTGCTTTGTGGAGCTCATGGACAGAGCAGTGTAGAGTGTTCTTGCTGTGACTGGCAAATACCCTCATGATAAGTGACACACAAGGACACACAAACATGCACATGCTCATACAGACCCGTGTAGAAGCATGTGAAAATCTGCACTGACAAGCACTTGCACAAATGCGGACAAGTGCAGACAAGAGAACACATGCATAAACATGACCAACTGTGCACTCAACTGGGGACACCCTGGGGACAGTCCTAGCAGGGATTCTGGGCAGCATTCTGGGGAAGGACAAGACCCTAAACATGCTAATGGTGTTGTCTAGGTACCCAGGGAGACTGCACAGAGAGGGGAGGTGTATTGGGACCCTTGCGGAAGACATTGTATCCAAGAAGTCAGTGATCTTGGGCAAGACATGTCTGCTCTACTGGGCCTTGCACTAAAGACTTGAGAAGCCCCTACATTAGCACAAGTAGCTGCTGCAAGGGAACCTGCTGGAGTGCCCTGTGCCAGCCTGTGCTGCGTGCTGGTGGGTGTTATGGCAGAAATAACCTTCCAGAGTGTAAGGACGAGATGTATGATTTCTTTTTTTGTTACACAAAATAAAAGGCACCACAGCATGGGAGTGGAGCAGAAGCTCTTTCTGGATGGGATCTGCACAGTGCATCTTGGGAAAATCCACCTGGGTCTGTACAATGCTGCATGAATCCAGGGTTCCCAGCATCTGAAGGGATGTAAGCTTTACTTGCTATCTATATTTCTCTTTTTATTTTGTCTTACTAAACCAGGTATTTTATTACACCATTTGTTGTCAGGCCTTTCCTTCTGAGATTTGGAATGGCGCCTGCAACAAATCTCTCCCCATGCCTCTCTCGAACAGGAGGAGGCAAAACAGGCCAGCAGAATTTTCCTGAGAGCAGTGTTAGGTGTGGGATAGGGTCAAACTCAGGAGATGGGCCACTCCTTGCCAGCAGGGCCACAAAAAGACCTAAATGTGTGACCCAGACTGACATAATTTACTTGACTCCTCCAGCATATGAGAGTTCTCTGCCCACGGTGATGTGTTTTGCTCTGGAAATGCTTGGGCCTCTCATCCTGTCACGCAAAAGGTGCCTTCCCTGGGGAATGTGCCTGGCATAAAGCAGGAAATGAAAAGACAGCAATTCAGGAAACCTAAACACAGCCCATTGCATTAGCTGGGATGCTTTGCATTCAAGATGAGCTTGTCAGAAAATAATCACCGCTGCAAGGGATGCCTCTGGCAGCCTGGGGCAGTAAAGGTCCACCATAAAAGGCAGCCCAGCTCCTTGCTCTCTCATCCGCTTCTCTGGCCTCCTTCTCTGTGGGAACTAGGTGAGTCTGAAGTCCCTTCACCTTCTCCACTTTCCCTCAAAGGAGGTCTCACCTTAATGGACTTCTCAGCTGATACCAGCTTTGTCATATGCCAGATCTTGGGGCTGCTTGTTGTGGGAGAGGGAGAAAATTAGACACAGAGGGAAGCTGGGACTGTACTGAGGTGGCTTCTGGAGGGAGGGGCTAGGCAGTAGCTGCATAGGAGCTGGTGGCTGTTTTTGGGCCCTGGCAGGATGAGGCCAAGAAGCCCTCATCCATCTCTGCACAGCCTTCACCTCCTGGCCCTGCCTGTTCTTTGGCTCCCTCATGGTGTGGTGACAAGCTGCTCCTCACACATCCCCACGTTTTGCTTCCTCCCTGCCCTCTATCAGGTGCATCTTGGGCACCCAAGACATGTCCTGCTGCGACCAGTGCCAGCCCTGCCAGCCCTGCGGCCCCACCCCGCTGGCCAACAGCTGCAATGAGCCCTGTGTCAGGCAGTGCCAGAACTCCACCGTCGTCATCCAGCTCCAGCTAGTGGTGGTGGCCCTGCCTGGACCCATCCTCAGCTCCTACCCACAGAACACCGTTGTGGGATCCTCCACCTCCGCTGCTGCTGGCAGCATCCTCAGCTCTCAGGGAGTGCCCATCACCTCTGGCTGCTGTGACCTCTCTGGCATTTCCAGCTGCTACGGTGGCAGAAGGTGCCCCCCCTGACAAAGATGCTGGCAACGGTCTTGAACAAGGACCCCCGGGAACTCAGAGCATGATGCTGGACAGAGGATCAAACTTTGTGCCGTTGTTTTAAGAGCAGCTGACCATCTCTGGCTTGCCCTGCAAGGGCAGACTGGAAAGGGCCAGCCTGGGCTCTCAGAAAACATAGCCAATGTCTATCTTTCCTCTCTTCCACTCACCCTTTTCTCTCTTTTCTTTGCTGCTTTCTTGTGCTCCCCTCAAAGCCCACTGTGAGGACCCCAGAAACCAGCCTTGAATGACCTGCTAGGCTCTCTCCCTTTGCTGGGCAGGTCAACAGGAAAAGCGAAAGAGATTCTTGGCTTCTCCTGCTCCTTCCTGGACAGGGAACCTCCACTTCGAATGACCTAATTTCTCACTAAACTAAAAGAGTGGCTGATACACCAGAGGATCAGGTTGCCATCCAGAAGGACCTCAATAGGCTGGAGAAATGGGCTGACAGGAACCTCCTGCACTTCAACAAACAGAAGGGCCACATCCTGCACCTGAGGAGGATCAAGCCCATGCATCAGGATGTGCTGGGGACTGCCCAGCTGTTTAAAGCTGCTTTGCAGAAAAAAACCTGGCTTGTCCTGCTGGACACCAAGCTGACAATGAGCCAGCAATTCGCCCTTGCCTCAAAGAAAGCCAACAATATATTCTGGGCTGCACTGGGAGGAGAGTTGCCAGAAGGTCAAGGAAGGTGATCATTCCCCTCTAGTCAGCACTGGTGAGGCCACTCCTGGTGTACTGGTTCCAGTTCTAGACTCCCCAGTGCAAGGCAGCTATGGAAGTAGTGGAGAGAACCCAGTGAAGGGGCACAAAGATGATGAATGAAGTGGAGCATCTCTGCTAGGAGGAAAGGCTGCGAGAGCTGGGTCTGTTCAGCACAAAGAGAGCTTTCAGGGGGGATCTTATCAACATGTATAAACACCTGAAGGGAGGGTACAAAGAAGATGGAGCCAGGCTCTTCTCAAAGGTGCCCAGTGACAGGACCACAGGCAATGGGCACAGGCTGAAACACAGGAGGCTGTGTCTGAAACATCAGGAAACACTTTTTTTATTCTCCCTTCTTGGAGATATTCAAAAGCCATCTGGACATGGTTCTGGGGAACCTGCATTAGATGGCCATGCTTCAGAAGAGTGGTTAGACAAGATGATCTTCAGAGGTCCTTTCCAACCTCAACCATTCTGTGATTCTCCAGAAGACTTTTTATGAAATAACTTTTCCCACAGTTTCTAAACCCTTCCAGGATAGCAGAAAAGGGATGCTTTCAGCACATGCCCATGATCAAAAACCATAGAGGAGGCTTTTAAATTTTCAGTCAGTACTCTCTTGCTGTAGACCACCTTCTGTGTCTTCCAAAGGAGCCTTGGTTTCTATTACCCACTTCTGCTTGTTCCTGGTGATACAATACCGCTCTATCACAATCTTTTTAGGGTTGTCACTGTCTGGATTTACATCATAATCCAACACAAGATTCCTCAGTGCCTCAAAACTGATTTTTCCTCTATTTGTTGCATCTAGAGTGATGCCTTTAACCTTTAACAACACTTTCTTCAGACTGCAAGTAGCTGTAGGATTTAGGGCCTGATGACATAAACTCCACAACATTCTCATCTGGCAGACACTTGCCCATCAACTTGCCTAAGCAGTCGCCAAGCAGGGAGGTCCCAGTCCCCTGGACAACTCATAAGTATCATAGAGTCTGTGTCAAGATAAAGGCAATGGTCTTGCCAGAAACTTAAGAGATTGTAAAGCTCTAGGTGCGCGTATACTGTTCTGAAGCAAGCTATAGAAATGTTAGTGTTGTACTCTAGGGTCATGCACCCTTTGGCACGCTTCCATGAGACAGTGGCCACATCCTCATCAATAAAGTCTCACAAGAGGACATATCGTAAGCTGGAGAAAAGAGGTAATCATACAACTCATCTGGTTGTCTTACGATGTTTGAGTAGGCTGGATCTCTGTCCAAATTTTCCCCACAGAGAATCTAAAAAGTTTTGCAATGTCATGTTTTGCAATGTTTTCTTACTATGTTCAGGCCACAAAATGGCATCTTATTTTGACCTGTCATCTTCAACATACTCAGCTTTTTTGTCATCATCTGTGCACCAAGCTGGGTAGCCTGAAGCTTTGTGCTTCTGGTGGAGGTAGTTTTATATAGTCTGAGAAGAAAACGCTCGTGGTGGGGTCATGGAATCATGGCAGATTGCTCCTCACACACACCTGTGCTCTGATTCCTCTCTGCCCTCTCCCCCAGGTGCACCTCCAACCCAGAGACATGTCCTGCTACAACCAGTGCCTGCCATGCCGGCCATGTGGCCCAACCCTGCTGGCCAACAGCTGCAATGAGCCCTGTGTCAGGCAGTGCCAGAACTCCACCGTCATCATCTAGCCCTCCCCCGCGGTGGTGGCCCTGCCTGGACCCATCCTCAGCTCTTTCCCACAGAACACCGTTGTGGGATCCTCCACCTCCGCTGCTGCTGGCAGCATCCTCAGCTCTCAGGGAGTGCCCATCACCTCTGGCTGCTGTGACCTCTCTGGCATTTCCAGCCGCTACTGTGGCAGAAGGTGTCCCCCCTGCTTCACTACTGTGCTGCGGGAGACATGGGGAGAAGAGCCAGGTCTGCAGCCAGGCACCCCCGCTGGCCCACCGCTGGCACCAGCACTGGGACACAGACAGAAACTCCCTGCAACAGTGGCAGCAGCGGGGCAGGATTCACAGCTGGAGCGGTGGTGGTGTCTGGCGGTGCCCGGGAAGGAGCAATTGCCCCCAGTGGCCCCGCTGGCTCCCAGTGAGGAGCAGCACCTCTCTGCTCTGCACAGGGAGGCGGGGAGCAGAGCTCCTCCTGCCCACGGGCAGACGGGCAGCCCTTGGTCCTGCTGCAGGGACCGGCCACTGCTGGCATGGAACATACAGGGCCTCTGCTCGGGCTTCTGACTTTCCCCAGTGGCTCAGCCAAGGGAGCCCTGAGCAGGTGCTTTCCTCTGCTCTGTAAACTCAGGGACTCCAGTGCTGAGTTGCTAAGGCAAAACTTGACCTAGGAAAGACCAACCAGAAGGGGTTTTGCATTTCATTACTTTGTAAAAGCTCGGATATACAATTAAAAACTGCATGGTACAGGCTTTCAAGGAGCTTTTAAAACAATCCTGCTAGCATTAAAAAGTCTTCCCATGGAGTCAGGACTTTGGGGTCCACACTGACAGGAGAAGGGGATGTTGTGGTCACAGGCACCTTCAAGCACTCCTCACAGTGGCTCAGTGTTGAGACCATGAGCTTGTTTTACAGGATTCAGAACCTTTGGAATTGAGGCCCAGGAGACAAGGTAAAAGTGTGGACTGGACACACTGAATGCAGCCTCATGGGAAGCCAGGTTCCTGCTTGATGAGTGAGTCAGAAAGAGATTGGCAAAGTTTCCCTAAGGGGCTGGAAGTCTGAGGTGAGTGAGAGCTGGAAGGAGGCCTCTGGGAAGAGACTGTGGGCTCCAGCCAGTCCCTGGGGAACTCTGTGTGGCTTGAGTAGCTGACAGAGCAGTTCAAAGCCCATGGTCAGAGGCTTCAGTGGCACAGAGTGAAGGATCAGCCCTGCTCCCTGTCCCAGCTGGACTTCATAACTGTGTTTCCAGGGAGCTACTGGCAAGAGGACAAACAAGGCCTGGACAACCAGGCATGGCCAGGGGAGCATGCAGATCAGTCACGTGTTCACATGGGATCAGCTCCTCTCATCCTTGTTCTCCATCTGTCTTCCCATGATTTCTCCAGGCCAAACTGCCTTGATCCTTCCCCTTCCCTGTCTCTGCTGCTTCTGCTAAGCCCCCCATGTCTTGCACCATCCTAAAATACTTTCTCCACTGCATCCCGTAATGAGTTCTGATCCCACTGTAGGCAGAAACACCTCTGAGTTTATAAGATGATCCTCTCTTCTCACCCTTCTGGAAGGTCTCACCTCCAGACAAGGAGTCAATTGTGGTACCTGAAGGGATGGGGAGAAGATATTTGTAAGGAAGAGGGTTGTGTGTCCTCTTGCCAGAGAGAGGTGGTGTGTCTGACTCTGGGTAGGATGTTTACAACAGGTGCTATTTCCAGAGACATTTGAGAAGAGAGAGAAACCCCCTGTAGGGAGAGGGAGTCAGACTCCTGCTTCCTGGTGCCTTTGACTGTTCATGGTTCTACCTCCTTTCAGACACCACTGAGGGACAAGGAGCATGTCGGAGGCTTTAAGGGGGGCTGTCTCTGTCCTCGAGAAAGGTGGGTGCAGGCCCCTGTCTCTGGCTGGGCACTGGATGGCAGGAGAAGTTCAGCATGGACACTGCTCCCTTGCTGGGGGCTGGTTGCGCTGGTTGTGATGTCCAGGAGGAGCCAAAAGCAGGAGAAGAGCCTGCAGCCTCCTATCTCCTGACAGCAGACTGCTTGATCTCTTCCTTCAGGCTCCTACAGGAATTCGCAGGTGCCCCAGGCCCCTTTGGCCATGAGACCTGGAGCTGAGAGGCAGCGCTTCGACACCAGGGTATGTCTGCCCGGGAGAGGATGCTGAAGCACCTTCTGACTGGGAGGGCGGTGAGAAGCCCAGCTGTGGCCTCTCTGCCCGAAAAAGGATGACCCAGTGCTGAAAAACCTCCCTTTGGCCCTTGCAAACCTGCAACACAGTAATGGTCACAGTTTAGTGCCTTGCCTGTAATTTCTCACCCTACAGAGCGTCCTCACGGCAGAGGTGTGGAGTCCCAAACATGCCTGAATGAGAAGACTCTCTTCTTCATTCCCTCCCATCACCTCTTTACACACATTGCCAAGATCCCCCAGGGGCCTTCTCTTCCCCAGGCTGAACACTGCCAGCCCTCTCAGCCCATCCTCACAAGAAAGATGCTCCTGTCCCTGCACCATTTGGCTGGGCTCGCTCCAATATCTGTCTCGTATTGGGGAGCCCAGAAGTGGACCCAGCGCTCCAGATGTGGCCTCACCGGCGCTGAGTAGAGAGGAAGGATCAAGTCCCTTGTCCTGCTGGCAACGCTCTTCCTGCTGCACCCCAGGATGCTGTTGGCTTTCCTTGCCATGAGGCTGCATTGCCACAGCAGACTCAGGAATGACCCTGAACCACTGAAACTGAATGGGACACAGCAGTGAGTATTCAGGAGCAGTAGCCCAGCTGCTTGTCCAGCTCTTACTCTTCCCTCAGCGTCCACCAGCGACCACTGTAGGAAAAGAGGCTCTTGGTTGGAGACATGACTTCTCCTGTGACATGGTTTAGCTGGTGAAGGGTCTAGAGCAGAAGGCTTATGAAGAGTGGCTGAGTGAACTGGGGTTGTTTAACCTGGAAGAAAGAAGGGTGAGGGGTGACCTTCTCGCTCTCTACAGCTACCTGAAAGGAGGTTGTAGCGAGGTGGGGGTCGGTCTCTTCTCCCAAGTAACAAGGGATAGGACAAGAGGAAATGGCCTCAAGTTGTGCCAGAGGAGGCTTAGACTGGATATTAGAAAAAATTTCTTCATGGAAAGGGTAGTCAGGCATTGGAACAGGCTGCCCAGGGAAGTGGTTGAGTTCCCATCCCTGGAGGTATTTAAAGAACCTGTAGATGTGGTGCTTAGGAACATAGTTTAGTGGTGGACTTGGCAGTGCTAGTTTAGCAGTTGGACGTGATCTTAAAGGTCTTTTCCAACCTAAACAATTCTATGATTCTACCAGGGGAGATCTCATCAATGTGTACAAGTATCTGATGGGAGTCTGTGAGAAGGTGGAGCAAGGCTCTTCTCCATGGTGTCCAGTGACAGAAGAGGAGGCATTTGGCACAAAGTGAAACACAGGAGGCTCTGTCTTAACACCAGGAAACAATGTTTGACAGTGAGGGTGAGGCAGCACTGGCACAGGATGCCCAGAGAGGTTGTGGAGTCTCCATCCCTGGAGACATTCAAAAATCATCTGGACATGGTCCAGGCAACCAACTCTAGGTGAGCCTTTCTGAGCAGGGTGTTGGACCAGGTGACCTCTAGACATCCCTTCCAAATTTACCAATTCTTTGTTTCTGTAACCCGAGACACGAGGAGAGGCTGAGAGAAACAACGTTCTTCAGCCTTCAAATGAGAAACTACAGGAAGAATTTTTTAATCTTCTAACACTTGATTGGAGTATGAAGAGAGGAGGGAGCTTCTGGAGCCAAACTTGGAGGATGACCTTTTGGTTTTACCCATGAGGCTGAAGCATGGATGTAGATGGATCCCAGTAAGAATGGTGCTCTGGCTGCATAAGATGTTGATTAAAATGCCATGAACTGGAAATAACACAAGAAGGAAAAGGGGGATAGCACAGGAAACCTTATGCCCCTTCAGATGCTACCAAATCCTAATTATGGATCATGAAATGGACCTCAACTCACAGTTTGTCACACGGTGCAAATCCTGCCCGTGCTGAGATTCACTGACATTGTCATCTTTGGATTTTTCATGGGAATTTCTTAGAAATAGACGACTCTATTTATCATTTCTACTGTTGAGCAAAATAACATTTGTATGAAAACATGGTGTTTCACTCCTAGATAAAGACAAGGACATGCTTGTGACATCACTGCCAAGTGTGAAGTGATATATTCAGCACAGCACAGGTCTGTGCCCACCCAAGTCAGCTGCCATGTGGATCCCTAACTTATAGAATCATAGAATGCTTTGGGATGGAAGGGACCTTTAAAGGTCATCTGTTCCATCCCCCCTGCAATTGGCAGGGACATCTACAACTAGATCAGGTTGCTCAGAGCCCCATCCAGCCTGGCCTTGAATGTTTCCAAGGATGGGGCATCTACCACCTCTCTGGGCAACCCTGCACATCTGTGTTTCAGGGGTGGGGGGCATAGAGGTGACCTGCCCTTGCTACCCTTGCCTTTGGGTGCAGGCCATGCCCCCTCATTCTGGGGACAGGTAGGAGGATGAGGAGGAGAAGGTCTGGGGCTGTTTTAAAGGTCTTTTCTCAGACCATTATCACTCCTGCAGCCTTTGAGGCCATCTTCTGACGGAGCTTCTCTTCCCAGCACAGGGCTATACAAAGCAGGAGGATCTCCCTTCTTCATTGGCATGCAAGCTGTTGACTTCTCAGAGCCTCCAGCAGCACTGGGATCCTCACTGAGGGACAGCAGTGGTCAACCTCCCTGTCTACAGGACACGCTCTGAGGTCAAGAGGCCATATCTAAACAGGGATGCCAGAATACAGGGCTTGATCACCACTGGCCATGGAGAAGCTGAGTATGTCTTCCTCAGCTCCAAGAGACAGTGTCGGGAAGGGCTCCACTGCCCTGTGTCTCGCCTTCCCCTTCCTCTTCCACTTGTGCCCCCACCTTACGCCCTGCCACCTAAGGCAATGCCTTTCTTCCTTGGCAACCTAAGACAATGTCCACCAAGAAAAGGATTATGTGGAGGCAGAGGTTGGGATGCAGAGAACTTGAATGACTCTGAACAGGAAAATGAGATCACTTCTAGAAGAGGGGGCCAGAGCAAGGAGAGCACTAGCAGCTGTAGAAAGTCTGTGCCCATTGCCCACAGTAGAGATCCCACAGGGCATCCATCTGCCTGCGCCACAGAAGGAGAGGGGCCAGCAGATCCCCCATGTTGGCTCTGGGGGTCTTACAGTCCAGAAGAACAGAAGATAAGAAAGAGATGAGAGAGAGTGGAAGGTAAGGAAGTTACATTTTGGTCATGTTTTCAGAGAGCCCCAGCTGCCCTCCTTTGGAAGGGGAGCACTGGTTGCTCAGCCTCTCTGAAATCAATGGCCAGGAGCTCTGTCCTCAGTCTGGCATCAAATTCTGTGTTCCTAGGGGTCCTTGTCTTAACTGTCCTGGGGCAGAGGGCGGGGGGGCGGGGCGCACCTTCTGCAGCGCTGCAGCTTTTCGGACCCTTTATGAAGAGGAGTTTGGGGCTTTGGCCTGGAATCTGATGGTACCAGAGGATGAAGTCATTCGATTGTATCTTGGGGTGTGAGCAGTTGATGCTAATGCTGGTACCCTCGGAGGTCTCTGCCAATGGCTCCTCCTGCACCTGGGCTCTGCCTGCAGCCACTGCCGAGACAAAAGAAGGAAAGGCCAAAGATCATCAAAGGTCGCCCAGCTCTGATGGCCCTTTTCCCAGAGAAATCTTTTCTTCAAGAAACAGTCAGGAACAGTGGCAGTGAGACAGAGTCAGACCGGAGTGGGTGGGGATGAAAGAAAGAAATAAAGTCAAAAGGGGGAAGGAATGAGTGACTTTGTTTCCCGCTTTTGACTCATTAAAGTTCTGCTGCATTCAAGCCTGGCCTCCATGTGCTCCTTCCCTCTCTGGACACTCCCCAAGCTGCCAAAGGAGAAGGGTGTTGGTCAGGGTTGGAAGAGGGTGAGGGCACAAGGCGACCCTTCTCCATTCACAGAGGCATGGGAGGTTTTCACACCCTGCAGCGGCTCCTCTTTGGGGAACCATCCCTTGGAGCTGAGGAAGTCATCCCTGGCTGCTCTGCTGCCAGCGAGCATCAGGCCTTGCCTTGCTGTGTCTCTGCCCACAAATGCCCAGAAAGGCAGGAGGCCCTGAGGGGTCAACAGCGCCATGAGCTCTTGAGGAAGGACGTTCCTCTTGCTGTGGCTGGAGCTGCGCTGGCATAGCAGGGAGAGGGTGTGGGGCTCTGGGAGATGATTTGCTTGGCAGAATGGCAAGAGTGGTAAAGCAGGGAAGAGCCTTTGGGATGGCCCATAGCTGCTACTCCTCCTTCCTCTCCCCTCCACCACCCAATGGAGAGGCCATGGCCAGCAGGCATGGGCAGGAGTAGCAGGGAAAAGTTGCCCATGCTGCTGAATGCGTTGAGGCTGGAAATTGGAGCTAAGCATGTGGGAGCTGAGGGCTGTCAGCACAGAAATGGGGGCAGTGAAAGGGTGTATTTCTGAGGGAGAGCAAATTGCTCTGATACAGAGCATGCAGGAGAATGTGAAGATCAACAGGGATGAGGGTGCTGGGTGCACTTCCCAAGAGAGCTGCAGGCAAGTGCAGAGCTCTGGACGGCTTCCTTGGTCCCCCCAGAGAGTTTGTGCTCAGGAATTGGCTTCCATTCTCGGAGGAGAGGATTCTTTTACTGTTAATCTCATCCCTTCTGACTCGAGGAAATGTCTCTCAGCAACCACTACAGTCTCATATCCTATTTCCTGCATGAAAATTCAGATGTCTTGACAAAAGTGGACAAGTGGAAGAATGGAAATCCCCACACCTGTGTCCTCCATCAAGAGCAAATTATGGCTCATGACGCACGTGTCAGGATGGCTGAAGGCCAGAAGATTTATAAGGGCATTTCGCTTGCATGTCTGAAATCTTTTCTCCCTGGTCATGCTATTAATAACCCTCATCTGCGGCAGCACAGTTGGACTTCCTAACCCTACTGCACTAAACCTTGTCATAAGCAGAAGGTACCTCAGGTCCTTTACAGTGGTGATACCATCTGCAGTTGTCCTTGTAGAAGAGGGAGGGATGGCATTTCTTCTGACAGAAGAGTAAGCCCTTCGGCCAAAGCACTGCCAGAGCTCTGCTACTGGCTCTTAGCATGACCTCTAGGTTGGCTGCACAACCAAGGAGGTCTTGGAAAGGTAGGAAGAAGGCACAGGCTCCATGCAGGTTTTACACTTCAAAGTAAGGGCATTGTAGCCAGAGGTTATGCTTTTTTAATGGTGATTTAAATCATGCTGTGGCTCTCCTTTGGGGAAGGCAGGCACTGAGCTGTCTCAACCTGTGCTTCCCATTTCACTGCTGTGGCCTCTTCCTATGGCCCATTCACCTACATGGGAGCCCCCTCAAAAGGGTCACTACGCAGAGCAGTGGCTGTTCTTTGCATCGTTCTCACTCCCCTACTGAATCCCTTGAGTCACACCCGAAGAAACAAGGATGTGAAAGCTGCTCTGAGCAGGTTCAAGAGCTGGTGTTTCTTCACATGAAGGAAACAAGTGGCAGGGTGCCATCACCCTAACCCAAAGATCACAGTACATCAAGGAGTTAGTGACCCATGTAAAAGAGAACCTGAGGAGGCCCTGGCCTCTGCTGTGCCGAGCTTGGCCTTCAGGCCCATGTTGTGCTGCACAGATCCCATGGCCAGAGGACAAACTCAGCCAGTGGATTGTAACCCATGAACCTGTAGGCAGCTTCTGCTCGGTGCCAGTGATGACCTTTACTTGTGTGTCCTTGCCTGTGTCTAAAGTGCAGTAAGAGGTTCTCATGTGGACATCGTTTCTGTTTGACAGCAGAAATGATGAATAGAGCTGCTTGATTTTATGAAAAATCCTCTAAAAGTTTGACTGACCAAAATGGGGTAACCCTTTCTTGGGCAGGATCTGTGTGGTGTGCTGTGCCCTGATTGGAGCCACCCACTTGACAGTACATAGTTTAGGACTCCTAGCATCTGAAGGATGTAGGGTCATTTATACTGCCTTCCCTTTCTTCATAGTCTTAGTCTAAGAAATGGCATTTAAAGTGATGCTTTACAGAGTCTGGGTTCCTTTCTTATGGGAATCAAAAAAAACCAGCAGCTCGCTGTGCAAAACATTTGGTGTAGTTGGTAGGTCCCAGTGGGAAATGCCTTTGTAGAGAAAGGATAGTGAAGAAGAGATAGACTGAATGCCTGGCTGGCCCTGCACACAGCCGTGGGGGGCTGTCATAAGGCCCTTGGCCCAGGTGGTTTTCCTGGTGAACTGGGAAAGCGAGGAGGAATTAGGTGAATGTCCCAGCCCACCTGAAGTATTAACTTGTTTCAAGAAACACAGGGTAGGGCAAGGAAAAGGGAAGACAGACTTGTGCTGTGTTTGTTCTTACTACTGTGCTTAAAGTGCATATGGGGATGTTTGAAGCTGCAGCAGTGGCCTGACATGAGATGCGGGCGCAGAGCAGCTCAAAGGGGTCTGGGCAGCAAATGGCGGGATGGGGGCATGGGGCAGGGGGTGCACGGCATGTCATCCCCCCTTCCCTGCAAACAAGCCCAGGAAGGGATGTTCCCTCTTCAGCACGGGGATAGGGACGGGCACGGGCGGGAATGAACATATCCCTTGTGTTCTACTTGTAACACTGTGGAGCTAGCATAATAAGCAACAGGTTATGGCTCTGCTAGATACTGGGGCAGAAGTAACCCTAATTCATGGAAATCTGCCTTATTACTCCAAGAATAAAGTGGTGAATGTTAACAAAATCAGGGTGAGGAAGGGGCAGAAGAATTGTCTCAAAAAGTCTTTCTAACCTTGCAGCTAGATTAAGGGAGTCAGGGAGTGCAGTTTCCCTTGGTGATGAGAGAAGAACCAGCCCCAGCACTGTCTTGTAGCAATCCTGGAGTGTGAATGCTCAGTGGCCACCTTTGGGCAGCAGAACTGGTGCTGGGGGACAGACCCAATACCAGGCTGAGGTGCTGCATGCAACTGCTCCCGGGATGGGTGCTGGTGCCAGTGAATGTAAGGAATAGGATCATGACACATCTTTGCAGACTCCTTGTAGAACTGCTTATGGTGATAGGCCTCTGTCCAATACAGTGATCGTTTGGTGGGGTGTGAGTTTTTTTCATATTCAAGCAGAAGCATGTGTTTCATTTGCCTCAAGGGGTACAATACAAATTCCCCAACAGCACACATATCTGTGTGTGTGCATGCCTGTGAGTGTGCGTACCTACCCCTGTGCGCATACAGGTGTGCGTGTGTGTGCAGCCCTGAGGGTACGCCAAAGGTCTTGCTAAAGTCAAGGTACACCACAGCCAGTGCCCCTCCCCTTCCCCACAGCGCCAGTCACCTCCTCATAGAAAGCAATGAGGTTAGTCAGGCATGATTTCCCCTCAGTAAATCCATGTGAGCTACTCCCAACCCCCTTCTTGCCTTTCATGAGTTTGGAAAAGGCTTCTGAGAGTATTTGCTCCATCATCCTTCCAGGGACTGAGTAGAGACTGTCCCATCAGCTCCTGGAACACCCCTGGATGTATCCCCAGTGGTCCCACCAACTTGTGTATGTCCAAATGATAGTAAGAGCTCCTTAGTTCTTTCTTCTTCTACTGTGGGTGCTGCATCATTCCCAGAGAGTCTGTGGGGAGGCTCAGGGATGTGGCAGGCCTAAGGAGAAGCCATAGCAGTAAAAACTGAGGAGGAACAGGCATTGAGTACATCAGCCTTTTCCCTATCAGTTGTCATCAGGTCGCCACCCTCACTGAGCAGTAAGCCCACATCTACTTAGCCTTCCAAGCACCTCCATCCCCTGGTTAAACCCCATACCCATGTCCAAGGTATTCGAGGACAGATGGATAGGAGGGAGAGGGTTTTTGTGCGGGTGAATGGGCTCAAGCTGGGCATGTTATGCTCATCAGCTGCATAGGCCCTTCACACCAAGTGCAGATCATCTCCCTTCAACCACATTGAAGCCTTGGACACGGGACTTGCAGAAGATGTCTCTGTCAAGTCCAACACCTGTGTGGTGGCCCTGGACAATGTAGGCAGTCTCTCTGTGGGTGTGAATCTTCTCAACTAACTCTGGATTCCTAGAGGTCGAGACTTGTGCGTGCGTGCATGCATGTGTTGTTTAAGCCAGCTGTCTCGTCTATCTTGAGGGTCAACAGAAGAAAACTAGGTGCTTGTAAGGCATGGATTGCCTGATGTGTAGGAGACAGGGTGAACTGAGGCTTGACAGTGCCTGTTTCTCTCTGCTGATGATCAATGGGGCAAAGGTGAGTAGCTGCTTGGAGACACAGCTGCTCTGGAGGCAGGGGGGATCAATTTCCCCCTACTCAAGTCTTGTCTGGCTTTGCACTTAGATCTTTACTTAGATCTTCACTTCAATGAGGACTGAAGACATAGGCCTTAACTGCAGCTAGAGGCTCAGAAATGAGGTAGGTGAATCCCTTACCTTACTCTCTCTGTAGCCTTGTGTCCATGGTTGCCTTTAGTTCTCTCCCACCCTGGAGGTTTCAAGACCATGTCAGTATCCAGCACCAAATACTTGACACTTCCAGTCTCTTGGGACGTGGCTCTTTCAGACATCCTCTGCATGTCAGCAAATGGCTACACAAGAGAGCACTGGGTTCCTGACAAGGTCCACATACCACAGCTGCTGGCAGGAGGCAAACACCCAGCCTGACAGCCACTTGAGCGCATTGTATTGCTGTTTGATTGGCCTGTGTGAAGAGGGAGCAGTATCTGCCTGCAGCAATTCCATGCGATCCCCCAGAGATCAAACTCCCTGTAGCACACGGAGGGGAATCAGAAAACTATCTCCCCAGTGTGGACAGTTTGAGCTTCAGAGTGTGAATAAGGTGGGTGTGGGGATGATTTCCTGCTAATGATGCTGGTGACTCTCTGATGTACGCTCTCACTATATGGAGCTAAACTGCAGAGACTTTACACTGTGTGTGCACACAAAGCTCCCCTTTGTGGAAGTACAGCGGTGGCCGTGAGGGGGAAAGAAAATCGGGAGCACAAGCTCTCAATACCTACCAGGTGGATGGAGAGGAAACAGGGTCAGGCAATTGTGTACAGCTTGAAGTGAGTCGGCAAGGTGAGAGCTGCTCATCCACACTTCTCCTGACATCAGTGCATCCAGAGTCCCTCCAACCAATCAGCCTCTTCCCAATGTTCTCCCTCAGCTGAGGGGACCACGGCTTCATCTGGAGGATGGTGCATGAAGAGATGTCGTTTGGACCATTTCCATTGGCTGAGCTGGTGAGTGAAGCCTGCCCAAGACATAAAGCATAGACTTGCAATGCCTTGCACGTTTAAGGAGAGCTGGATTTAGGGGCATTTCTCTGCTCTTTAGCCACATGGGATTTCTGGTATGGAAATTCCTAAGGAGGAAGAAAGGAGAGAAAGGGTTCATTCAGACGGTGGTCCATCTCTCTCTGTCTTAGACACCACCTGAGGATGAGATTGGTTCTCCTCTAGAGAAATGATCAAGAATCCTCCCTTGTCTGCAGGGAGAGCATAGATTATACCCTGCATTTTGGCTGGCTTCGTAGCAGAGCTGCCTTGGGGGGGGTTCAGCTCAGAGAGTTTTGCCTTCAGCCACTGAGGCATGGATACCTCTGTGCAAGTTGAGATGTCTGACTTATCCATCTGAGCTTCTCACTAGGCTCCTGCCTTAGTCCTCAGAGACAACCTGGCACTTCCAGAGGGCTGTTGGCCATGTACGTAAGGGAAGATGAGCCATGTCTCCCCAGTGCCTTTTCTCTGTCCATTGAGAAAGAAGGAGGGTAAGCTGAGGAGCTGAGATAGGAGTATTTCATTGTAGTCTTTCAACTTGGTCAGCAGAAATCCTTCCCCTGACTCTGAGATGGCAAGATTACAAAGAGGTGAACCCTACCCCTAGAAGCTATACTGAGAAGCAGATGTCAGTGGAGGTAATGGAGGTATTTCCAAAAGCTTCTTGTGCTGGGACTTGGAAGAAAGCAAATATACAAGACCACGAGTCCTTGAGCAATGACTGTCAGACTAGCCTGCTGCGGTGTGCCACTGCCACCTCAGTCAGAAGCCCTTGCGTTAAGATGACCTAGAAGAGGTGAGAAAATCTCTTCCAGTGCCATGTTATTGTGACAGTTTTCCAATCCCTCAGTCTCAGTTCGTGAAATCACAACACCATATTGCCTGCCGTGAAGAGTGCAGGTATGTTATGCCCTTCCGCACTGCAAGACCCTTTCACGTAGCTGGAGACCCTCAGCCTGCTGTCCATAGTTTCCTAAACAGGATTTTCATCTGGAAACGGTACAAGAGTGGAGGAATTCATCCTTCTTGGCTTCCCAGGCACGTGGCATTTCTGAGTCTCCCTTGGTATTTGCACTGACGTACTCCCTGACAGTAACAGGCAATGCATCCATCATAGCCCTTGTGCTGACGAACAGGAACCTCTGTACCCCTATGTACTTTTTCCTCTCTAATCTCTCCTTTCTGCAGATCTGGTACACTATGGGTGTTGTTCCCAAAGCCATAGGAGTCATGCTATGAACTAGCCAGGCCATGTCCTTCAGTGTCTTCAAACTCTGCTTGTTCTTTCTTCTCTCCCTATGCTCCACTGAGTGTTTTCTCCTGTCTGTCATGGCCTATGACCGCTACTTAGCCATATGCTACCCCTTGAGATACAGCTCCCTCATGAGCAGTGTCCTCTCTGCTTGGCTGGCACTCAGCTCCTGGCTGGGAGGTTTTCTGGCCGTCTCGCTGCTGGCATTTCTGACATCCAGGCTGACATTCTGTGGGCCAGAGGTCATCAATCATTTCCTCTGCGATATAGATTCCTGCCTTGCCCTCTCCTGCAGTGACATGTGGCAACATTCCTAGTCTCCATTAATTGTTGTGGTGGCCTCCTGTGTGCTCACCCTGGTCTCCTACGTCTACATCATCTCTTCCATCCTGAGAATCCAGTCAGCCCATGGCCAGAAAAAGGCCTTTTCCACTTGCTCTGCCCATCTCAGTGTCGTCACCATCTGGTATGGCTCCACCATGTTCCTGTACATCAAGCCATTGGCCCAGAACTCCCGGGATCTGAACAAACTCCTGAATACCTTGAACACGGTTGTAACTCCTTTGTTGAACCCCTTCATTTACCCACTCAGGACCAAAGAAGTGAAGCAAGCTCTGGGGCGGGCTTTCCAGAAGAAGGGAAGTGGCTTTTCAAAGGGCCTCAGTGGGACCAAAGAGATTCATCCCCTCCCTCCCACAGCTTCTGCCTTGCAGAAGTTCCTCACCAAAGTGTAAGTGCACCTGGGCATCCCAGGTAGGGAGAAGCCACCAGTTCCCCAGGCAGCTCATCTCACTCACCTCACAGCCATCTTAGGCGGGGCTGAGCCTCGATTCTAAAGCTCCCACCTCCCTCTCTTCGCTCCTGGGGAAATTCAGAATGTCTCACAATGCTCTAAAGACCAGCGCTTGGAAAAGGTCACAAACCCCATCCAGAAATGTTCTCCAGCAGAACACTGGACGAGTGGTCCTCCCACAGGTTTGTATTGCAGTTTCCTAAGTGTTTCATTTTGTCAGGGATTCACTTGAATCCCCTAAGAAGACCCAGCAGCTGACTCGCTGCTTTAGGAAACGGACATGTATTTCTCCATTGAGTCTGCCATTTTCTGGATGTATCTGTGCCCCATTCTTGCGGCTGTTTTATCAAATCATGCTCTGGTTCAAGATAACATTTGCCAATACCTGGCATCTCTACCCATAGCCATTATTCCTAGCATAAGACAGACAACAAAATTTCTACTCCCCTTCCTTCCCTGCATCCACTAGCTGAATGTACTTTTTAATTTTAATTAAAAATATGCAAAGTGCTATGCTTCACGCTAGATGTCTCAGGGCATTTCCACATCAAAAACCCCACATCAGTTTTTAACAGTCCATCGTTCCACCCATTTTGGGCTTTGTTGTGGAAACACTTCAATGTGATTGGCAAAGTCCCCAAACTGCAGTGCTGTGAAATGCTGGCTGGGCAGCAACTCTCTCTTTACACTCATTGGGAGGACATTAGCCCTTCCAAAGGGCACTTGCTTTTCCCCTTCCCATTTTCATTTCAGAACAGATGAATCACGTTCTCCAAGCTCTTCTTTCTGCACACTGACAGTGAAGGGAGCCCATGTGACCACTTCCTAAGGAGGAGGAGGCATCAACATGGCTGATACACTTTTATGAGCAGTGTGGGATTGATGTCACCTGAGTGTAGAGCTCTCCAAGTGGAATGACTGAGTCCAGACTGAACGTCTACTCCTCCCTTCTGGAAGCAGTGGTGCTTCTGGAGGTGATTCACCAACCTCCTGCATCCACCTCTGCTGGGCACTTGGCTCTTAGACCTACAGGCAGGCCCAGGAACCAGTGCCCAAGCACAGGCTGATACCCACCCTTGTCACCTGTCTTCTCTGTCTCGGTGGCTTGTGGGAATATCCCTGCGCCAGCCCACTGAGGCTGGAGAAAGAGCCTGAGCCTGGATCTGTCCTCTGGCAGCCATCACTGCTTGTCATTCCTTGCTTTTGGGGGAGAATTGTGTCTGTGGTGTGTTGAAACCCTCTGCAGCTCTGGACAGCAACCCAAAGCAGGACCTGAAACGTCCAAGGGACCCGAGACACAGCGGAGTGCAGGACACTGAGGGCTGCCATCAATTCCCCATCAATGCTGCCTAGCGCCCTCTGAGATAACTAGGGGCATGCAAAGCCTCCCAGAGGGCTGGCAGAGCAGAGCCACATCACTGGGGAGAGGCAGGCCATCCTGGAGGAGCAGTGGGACAACAGCCAAGTACCCCAGGCTTTCTCAGGTGAAGTGGATGATGCTTCCTGAGCAAGAGAATCTAATTCATAGGGTGGGATCCAGGTGGAAAGCCAGCACCCTCCAGCTGAGCTTCCACATGCAGTGCTGGGGTGGGATTGCCTGAGAAGAGGTCCCCACAACCATTCCTGCTGTCGATGGGAGCAAAAGAGATCACTGAGATGTGATTACCATCTGTTAGACAACTGGCATGGACTCAGGGACAAAAGGCTTCCTCCCAGACAAGCACTGGTGATTTCCCTGAGAAGGAGACATGAAAAGAGTGGGATGAGTGCGGGAAGGGTTTGAACAGAGAATCTTGTCCAGCGTCTGGCTGATGGCTCTTTTTCACTTGCTGACACCCACATGCAGGGCAAGGAAGGGCTCTTCCCTTCTTGGGCTGCTACGGCCACCTGGCAAAACCATAAGAGCAGCTGTGCCTCCTACCACAAGCTTTGTTCTCCAGCTGTGGCCAGCAGTGGAGGCACAGGGAAAGGGAACAAGCAGACAAGCTGATAGGTCACTTGCCCTGAGTACTCACTCCAGTGTCCCAGCTCTTTTAAGCAAAGGGCATTTACAAGCCTGGCTTGCCTTGTTTAGGGTGCAGCCACCAAGTCAGCTTTCTTGGACTCTTTTCATCATCAAAGGCCCTGGATGTAGACGCAGCTGTAAAAGTCATGCTGGCACGTGCTTCAGAGCAGCAGAGGCTGGGGAGGCAGAGGCCCAGCCTCACCACAGCCCCCAGGTGCCACCGCTGGGCAGGCTGAGCTCAGAGCTACAGGCAAGCAGTGGCAGGGAGGGAACTGCTCCACACAGCACCCCCACCTTTGAGTGCAGTGCTGCAAGCTGTGGGCACCAGTGTGGGCTCAGTGCACAGAAATAGGCAGCGCTGTCCTGGAGCTCGGCATCCCGCACTTGCAGAAGCACCTGGGAGGTCTCCACAGACAGCACAGAGGAGAACCTCCCTGAATCCACCCGAGGCTTCCGTTTGTCCACCCGCAGCAGCATCTGAGGGGAGTGGGTCTGGCGCTGCTGGTACCAGAAGATGTAGGGATCAGGATCACTGGTGGTGAAATTGCAGTGCACAGTTGCATTGTGTCCCACCTGGATGGTCATTGCTGGTGGGAACTGGAGCACGGAGTCCTTTTGGCCATGACCTGTAAAGCCAGAAAGGGCTTTCACCTTTGCTTGCCTGTCTACCTGTCCGTCTACCACTTCATCAGCTTTTCCTAGCCTCTGCCAGGCTGAGCTGTTTGGCCCTGCACATTTCTTGCTGCAGCTTCTTGCCACTCCTCACCCCCCACATCACCCTGCTTTGCAGCCATTCCCACTGCTCTTTCAGTCCACTGATTCTCTCCCTATCTGCCTCTGAGCTATGGTAACGGATGGTCTCTCCTTCAGCAGCAGAAGACAGGAGCTGTTCCTCTCCCACCTCTCACCAGATCTTCTTGCTCTAACAGTTCCTCCATATGGCACACCATATCCTCTGCCCTTGCCCTGCCCTTGTACGGCATTTCAGCTCTTCTTGCATCCAGTTAGCCTGATCTCTTTGTCCCCCAAGGTTTACACCCATCCCTACAGAGATTGGTAGCATTCTATCCCATACATCTGAGAGAGACGCTCCTCCTATCTGCTGCATCGCTCCGTTCCCTGGCATCTTTCCCTCTTTCAGGCTTCATCTCTATTAGCAGGACCTGCAGGAATGCTCAGGACCTGCAAATTGAAGGTGAGATCTTACTCCTCCTCTGATGCCCATTACTCCTGACATCTCCCAGATTCATTGCTGTACCCGCCTGCAGCCCCTGCTCTCCCTGCAGAAACACTCCCAGATCCCCCAGGGACTCAGGACTCACGTCTCCCCGCTTCCCCACCACCAGCTGTGCAAACTCTTGCCTCATTCTCCCCAGCCTGAAAGTTGCATCTCACCAAAGTCTGACAGTGCCACCAGAACTGCCAGGAAAATCAGGACCATGTCACGGTCTCCCTTCATGGGGTGCCCAGGGACCTGCCAGCAGGAGGGATCTGATGCTTGCAACTTCACCTCTTCTTCTGCCTCTGCCAGATCAAGGAGGCCTCCAAAGCACAGCCCAGAGGGTGGAGCAAACCCCTCTCCCTGATGCTCCAGGCAGGCCTCTTTGCGTCTGTGCCCCAACCTCTACCACAAGAAGCCTCTCTAGAGAGATAAGAGATGCATGGTTTAAGTACTGTCCATCAGAGGGACAGGCATCCATTGCAAACTTCTCCTGACTTCAACCACCTAGCCAGCTGCACAGGCCTGCACCCAGCTCTGCAGGAGATGGAGAAGGCGCCCCTGCACCCACCCCTGCCCACCCTGTCCCTGGGACTGCCTTCATGGAGAGAGGACCAGGTGCACACTCAAGTGCCTGGACCAAGGTCTCGCACACTCTCTCCCTTTGCCTCTGTCTGTAGAGGAGGCACCTGAAGAGAAACATCTCTGGAAAGAGCATCTGCTGCAGAAACCGGCTGCACAGGGACAGACACACTCCCACACTCTGGCAGGGGGAGGACACAGCAACACAGCTCCCTGTTGTACAGGCAGTCCCTCTCTGTCCCCTCACCTACCCCCTTTACCCACAACCTCCAGCTGCTTGTCCCACCCTGGGCCCCAGAACCCCACTACCCGGGCAAGTGAAAGGGCTACTGGATTTTAATGTCTTGTGCTGTCTGCTGCCTGGAGCAGGGCTCCTCTGGCACTTCTCACCCAGGGCCCTTTGCTCGCACAGCTGGCAGGGACTGCAGGGAGCAGGTTATTAGCACAGCAGCCCCCATTCACAGCCCCACTCCCACAAGGCCTTCAGTGTCCTGTGGTTCAGTCGAGGCCATGGCAGAAGGACGGTGGGCTGCCCTCTGCCCTCCAAGGACTGCAAACCTGCCAGCACTTCCCTTGCAATACAACTCCAGCTGCCACAACGGTCCCCAGCTGGGGCAGGGAAGACGCCTGACCCTTTCCTCTCTGCCTCTGGAGCCTGTGAACATGGGCTTTCACAGCTGTGTCAGCTCCTACAGCCTCCCTGGGGCCACGCTGGGCCCAGGACCCCATGCCCAGAGGCCTCCTTCCAGCTCTTGCTCACCTCAGACCTTCAGCCCCGCAGGCCAACTTAGCACATCTCGTGGTGCCTCACTCCTGAGCTCTGACCTTGACTCGCACCTCTGTCTTGCAGCAAGTGCCCAGCTCAAGCTTCTCTCCTGTCTCCTGCACTTCAACACCAAAGGCTCTCAGGCTGAGGTTAAGGGCAATCCTCTGCAACAAGCTCCATGTCCTGAACACTACCCGCTGTGGGATGCACTTGAAGGTGCCTGTGACAATCAGTATCTCCTCCTCATGGGGGTGCTGAGGCAGAACTGCTGGCTCTGCAGGATGCCTGTCCAACACCAGCAGGAGCGCCTTGGAAGCGGGCTGTGGAGCTGGAGGGTTCAGTTTGTAATTGTGTATCTGAGCCTGCTTACAAAGTTCCCAGCAAGAAACCACTTCTGGTTGTGGATTCAAAGCAAGGGCTTGGATTAGCGCTGAATGCGTTGGGTGTTTGTGTTCTGCCAGGGCCTGGCTATGTGCGAGGGGTGAAAGAGATGCCCAGCCGCTGCTGGTGGAGCAGCAGCAGCAGTGGCCGGTCCCTGCGGCAGGACCGAGGGCTGCCCAGCTGCCCGTGGGCAGGAGGAGCTCTGCTGCCCGCCTCCCTGTGCAGAGCAGAAAGGCGCTGCTCCTCGCCAGGAGCCAGCGGGGCCGGCGGCTGCACTCGCTCCTGCCCAGGCACTGCCGGACACCGCCACCGCTGCCTGCCCGCTGCCGCTGCTGCCAGTGTGGTGGGGGATTTCTGTCTGCATGCCGCTGGGAGTGCAGGCATTTCCTACTTGCCCCATTCCTAATTGTCTCCTTCAAAAGCCCAGAGAGCCTGTTAGCGGTAATAGCAGCCTTGGGTGGAGATCGTGGTGGGTGTCCTTGGGAAGGGCAAAACCACTGGGCATCTGTCCCCTCTGAGACGCCTTTCTGAGACACTGCTGGCAGGCCTTTCCAGACAGGCCAGAGGATGCCACGTTACCCAGAACGCTCGCAGCCCTTTCTGGGGAAGCAAGAGAGCCCTGCGGGAAACCCCCTACTGCCCTCCCTGCCTGGCACAGAGCGCCTGGGTCTCCGTTGGCAGCGCTGCCCGACGGGGGCTCTTTGGTGCCTTCAGGAGCACTGATCCGCAGCAGCCCTCAAGGAGAAGAGGTGCTGAGCCCCGGCACTGACTCCAAGGAGGACCTGGCGGGGGCGGTGGCGGTGGCGGGCGGGCGGGGGAAGCCGCCCGGGGCCCGGGGCCGGGCGGGGCCGGGCGGGGCGAGGCGGGGCCGGGCGGGGCGAGGCGGGGCCGGCGGGCGGAGCGGCAGCGCCCCCTGGCGGGCCCGGCCGGGGCTGTGCCCCCGCCCCCGCCACACCCGCCCGGCCCCGCCCGCGCCCCTTCGTGCCCGGCCGCAGCCCCGGCTCCTCTCCCCGTGCCTCCCACGGCGCAGTAATACACCGCCGCGTCCCCGCGCCGGGGCCGGGCGAGCCACAGGGCGCTGGACCGGCGGTCTGCCGACACCCACAGTCGCCCCGCCGGGGCCTCCACTGGTTTTGTGCCTTGGTCACCCGTGCCTACTAGGAGGGGTGGTTCGCCTGGGAACTGACAATACCAATGAGTAACGGCTGCATCAATTTTGGGGTGCGAGCAAGTGATGTTGATGCCGGTGCCCTCCGAGGTCTCTGCCGACGGCTCCTGCTGCACCTGGGCTCTGCCCGCAGCCACTACCGAGGAGAAAAGAAGAATCACTTTGCTTCAGGAGCAAATGTCATGCAGCAGGCGGGAGAAGACGACAGTTGACAGACGATGGGGATATGTTCCGAAAACCATGCATGGAGAGAAGATTTCGGTGAGGGACAAGAATGGATGAGGCATTTTTGGAAGGACAGTCAGAATGAAGAAAAGGAGAAGGGAATGAGGAAAAGAGATTGGCTGGGAGGAATGGATGGATGCATGGAGGAATGGATAAAGAAATGGAGTAACAGAATAAGACAGCAAGCTAGGAGTGAAGGAGCACATTGAGGGCAGAAGGGATGACTGCAGAAGGGAGGACAGAGGGTGAATGAAGCGCATGAAGGAGCCGGAGCCCCAGAGGCAAGTTGTGGGCCCACCATCGGTCCCACGTAGCCGCCGGCGCCCACCCAGCCCCGCCAGCCCCGCGCACCCAGCAGCACCGCGGCCAGCGCCGCCAGCCCTGCGCCCCGCCACCGCCGCATCCCGCCGCTCCGCCGCCCGCGCCTCGCTGCCCCCCGCCAGCCCCGGCTCGTCGGCTCCGGCCCGGGCGCCTCCTCTCCGCCGCCTCCTGCTCTCCTCTCCTCTCCCCTCCCCTTCCCTAGCCTCTCCTCTTCCCTCTCCTCTCCCCTCCCCTCCCCTCCCCTCCCTTCCCCTCCCCTTCAACTGCCCTCCCGTCCCCCCCTTCCCCTCCCGTCCCGTCCCCTCCCCTCCCCCATCCCCCCCTCCCCTCCCCTCCCCTCCCCTCCCCTCCCCTTCCCTCTCCTCTCCTCTCCTCTCCTCTCCTCTCCTCTCCTCTCCTCTCCTCTCCTCTCCTCTCCTCTCCTCTCCTCTCCTCTCCTCTCCTCTCCTCTCCTCTCCTCTCCTCCCCTCCCCTCCCCTCCCCTCCCCTCTCCTCCCCTCCCCTCCCCTCTCCTCTCCTCGCCGCCGCCGCCAGCTCCGCCCCGGGGCTGAGCCCTGCGCCGCGGCCGCTCAGGGGCGCGACCGGCCTCAGAGGGCGCAGGGGCTCTGCACGCCCACCACTTTGACACCTGACAAATGCACTCTCCCCAGCCTCCAGCAAGGACTCCCCAGCCACAAGAAGCCTGCTCAACGCCAGCTGCAGCCTGGGGCAGCCCCAGGGCCTTGGCCCAGCACATGGAGCAGCTTCCCAGAGCTGTCTGCGAGCTGCGGGGCTGGAAAGCGCAGCCACTGATTTCCTGCAGATGGCAATGAGCAGGCTTGAGAGCCTCCCTTCAGCTGCCTCTCTGCAGTCCAAGCACGGTGCCGAAAAGATGTGTTGTGGCAGAGCGGGTGTGAAGACAAATGTGAGGGACCTCCAGAGGTCATCAAGATCAACCTCCATTTGGAACAGATCCCATTAGATCAGGTTACTCAAGGTCTCATTCAGTCCAAGTTAAACAGTTCCCAGGAGGGAGATTGCACAGCCTCCCTGGGAAACCTGTTCCAGTTCTTCTTACTTCTTTTAGCCTGTTGCTTAATTGGATTTCTCCATGTTCCAGCTGTTGTTCATTTCATCTACTTCTTGAAGGGACTCCATGTCGGCTGGACCAGAGTCTAGGTCCATCTTCCCTGTCTCCTCCGAGCAAGTAATTGTAGAAAGTAAGAAGGTCTCCCCTGAGCCATCTCTTGTCCAAGAGGAGCAGACCCAGTTCTCTCAACATCTCCTTGCATGTCATGTTTGTCAGCCCCCTAATCGACTTGGTGGCCTTTGTTGGACTCGCCTCAATATGACAATATCTGTATTGGAGCAGGGAGCCCCAGCCTCCATGCAGGACACCAGATGCAGTCTCAAATGGGACTGAGGGTCATGGTCACCTTCCTGGACCTGCTGGCAACACTTTGGCTACCTCAGCTCAAGATGCAGTTGCCCTATTTTACTGCAAGGGCACACTGTGGTCTCATGTGCAGCAGGGTGTCTACTAAAACCACACATCTTTTTCTGTGGATCAAAACCTTGCCTTTGCTCTTTCTGGCCTTCATGAAGTTCCAGTCAGCCCATTTCTCGATGTTTACAACTCTTTGAGCCCGGTAGTCCAGCCAATTTCCCACCCATCTTGTCATCCTCCAGCTGAACCCATGCATCTCCAATTTGGTCATAAAGGAAGTATGGGAGAGGGTGTCAAACTTCTAAAGTCCAGGTCCACACATGCCCTGCCTTTTCGTTGCCCAGAGTGCCCATTACCTCATGAGAAAGCCATGAGGTGGGCCCTTGGCTACACTAGACCCTCAGCTCAGAAGCAGCTGCATGGAGAGGGGAATCAGCCCTGCCCGAGCTCTCCCGGCTGAGCTCCCTGGCACTGATCTCACTGAGGTCACTAAAGGGAAGGGGGGAAGACCTCGACTGCATTGCCCCCAAGTTGGACCTGAGCCCAGGCAGACAAACATTCAGGAGGGGAGATGGGCTCAGGAGCTTTACATACTGTGCATAGCCCTTCTTGGAAGACCATGGGAGACCCTCAGGCTTTGGATAAGGTGGCCTCAAACGCGATGTCCCTTCCCTCCCAGGGGCAGTTGCTGGGCACTCAGACCTAGATTGCAATGCAGGGCATGAAGGTCCTTGTGGGCTGAAGACCAAAGCAGTCATCAGCTCTTTGGCTTTCCCTGTGCAAGCCACAAGCTCTGTCTTTCCTCTCACATAACAGTGACATCAGGCTCCGTGTTCCTTTCACTCAGGACCTGTTTGGTCCAAGGTCTCAGTCCCTCCCTGACACAGCCAATGGGCTGCACAAGTACATTTGGCATTGGATCGGACATGAGAGAGGGGGCTGTGTCCCAACCCAGGCACCACTGAGACTATTGGAAGCAGATGGCCAGCCCGAGGTTGGCAGGATTCCTCAGCCCTTCTCCTTGCCCATAAAGCCAACCCCATCCTTTTGAACTCCCTAGCACTGGGGAGAGCAGCTGAGTCCTGGCCTGGAGAGGCAGGCAGGGGGCACTGCCAGCCGTGCTGAGGCACTCCCAATATTGTATACACTGAATTAGTCTATGGATCCAAATTGATGTGAAACCACACTTGCTGTGGTGTGAAATCGGCAGCAGTGGAGTGTGAGCTCTGGAGGGGCAGGAAAAGGAGGTGTCAGGAGGCAGGGGCTGCATTTCAGTGCCTCTTCCCTGCACAGATCTCTAGCAGGCTGGTGCCATCACCATTCAGCTGCACTCACATTTCTACTGACCCTCGGAACCTGCTGCTCTGTGGCAATCATAAACAGAGCAGTGGAGAGTGTCCCTGCCATGAGCAGCACATTCCCTTGTGATGAGGGACACACAAGGTCACACACACACTCTCAGACATTGGTGTGGAATCACGCACAATTTTCTTCTCCCACATGCATCCACACAAACACAGCTACACACAAGTGCACACAAGGCAGGAACACAACCAATTGTGGGCTCTGCTGAGGACAGCCAGGGACAATCATGGCATGACTAGAGCACTGTGGGGAAGGACAAGGCCCCAGGCATGCCCATGGCATTGCTTGTGTGCTCACAGACTGCACAGAAAGGGGACGAGTCAAAACAGGCCAGAAATTATTCCTAAGGAAGGGCAGTGTTTGGCAGGATGGGGTCAAAACCTGGCAGCACAATGCACACATCTGGAGAGGAAAAAACAAGTGACCACTGGGACAGGAAAGAGAAGGACAGGGAGCTTCCACATGCACAGGAGAAGCTGGGTGTCCAGCTGAGGATTGCTGGAGCCTCTTCCTGAGAAACAGCCCCACCAGAGTCACCCAGGCTGATGTCGCTTGCCTACCCTGAACTGTCCAGCCCTTGAGCTGAGTCTTCTGCCAGCACTGCTGCATTCCTGCCCTAGAAATCCTGGGGCCTTTCATCCCAGTGCTAGGAAGAAGCCTTCATTGGGGAATGGGCATGGCCCAAATCTGGAAATGGAAAGGCAGCAGTGCTGGAAACCAAAGCACAGCCCATATCATTAGCTGCGACGGTTTGCATTCAAGAGGAGCTTGTCAGAAAATTGTTACCTCTGCAAAGGGTGCCTCTGGTCCTGCAGCAATGGAGGGCAGGTATAAAAGCCAGCCCAGGTTCCTGCTCTCTCTTCCACTTCTCCTGCCTCGTTCTTCTTGGGAACCAGGTGAGTCTGAAGCCCCCTCTCCTCCTCTTCCAAAGTGAGATCTCTCCTCGACGGACATCTCAGCTGATATTGTCTTTGTCCTGTGCTGGGCCCTGGAGCTCCTTGTCATGGCAGGGGGTTGTGGGGAGAAGGTATGCTAGAGAGAGGCTGCGATGTCGCTGAGGGGCCTTTTGCTTTAAGAAGTAGCAGACAGTCAGCCTGGGCCAGGCTGTTCTTTGTAGGAAAATGAAGACTGTGTGTCTCCTGGCACAGTTTCTAGCTCACCATCAGTAGTGGCCTTGGCTGCTCCTCACACCTGCCTGTGCTCTGCTTCCTCCCTGCCCTCTCCCCCAGGTGCACCTGCAACCCAGAGACATGTCCTGCTACAGCCAGTGCCTGCCATGCCGGCCCTGTGGCCCGACCCCGCTGGCCAACAGCTGCAATGAGCCCTGTGTCAGGCAGTGCCAGAACTCCACCGTCGTCATTGAGCCTCCTGCTGTGGTGGTGACCCTGCCCAGACCCATCCTCAGCTCTTTCCCACAGAACACCGTTGTGGGATCCTCCACCTCCGCTGCTGTTGGCAGCATCCTCAGCTCTCAGGGAGTGCCCATCACCTCTGGGTGCTGTGACCTCTCTGGCATTTCCAGCTGCTACGGTGGCAGAAGGTGCCTCCCCTGACAAAGATGCTGGGAAAGCCCCAGGGAGACCCCTCAAGCAACTCAGAACATGCTGCTGGGCAGATGGTCAAGATTTTTCAGTGTTGTTACCAGGATAGCTGAGTGGCTTTGCCTTTCTCTCCCTTTTCTTTGTTTGCTTCAGTTCCTCTTGGCAGCAAGGTGCCAGCAAGGCCAGCCTGGTGGGGACCGTCTGTCTCCTCTCCCTCTATGGAGCAGGCAGGCAGACAGACATCACGCAGGAACTTCTCCACAGCAAAGGGCCTCAGACTCTCGGCTGACCTGGGACTTTCTGCACTGGCAGCCCCTACATGGAGTGACTTTGTTTCCCTCTTTTGACTCATTAAACTTCTGCTGCATTCAAGCCTGGCCTCCATGTGCTCCTTCCCTCTCTGGACACTCCCCAAGCTGCCAAAGGAGAAGGGTGTTGGTCAGGGTTGGAAGAGGGTGAGGGCACAAGGACACCCTTCTCCATTCACAGAGGCATGGGAGGTTTTCACACCCTGCAGCGGCTCCTCTTTTGGGCATCATCCCTTGGAGCTGAGGAAGTCATCCCTGGCTGCTCTGCTGCCAGTGAGCATCAGGCGAGCATCAGGCCCTGCCTTGCCTTGCCTTGCCTTGCTGTGTCTCTGCTCACAAGTGCCCAGAAAGGCAGGAGGCCCTGAGGGGTCAACAGCGCCATGAGCTCTTGAGGAAGGGCATTCCTCTTGCTATGGCTGGAGCTGCACTGGGGTGGTGGGTGTGAGGGTGTGAGGCTCCAGGAGATGATTTGCTTGGCAGAATGGCAAGAGTGGTAAAGCAGGGAAGGGCTGTGGCCCTTAGCTGCTACTCCTCCTTCCTCTCCCCTCCACCACCCAATGGAGAAGCCATGGCCAGCAGGCATGGGCAGGAGTAACAGGGAAAAGTCACCCATGCGTTGATGCTGGAAATTGGAGCTAAGCATGTGGGAGCTGAGGGCTGTCAGCACAGAAATGGTGGCAGTGAAAGGGTGTATTTCTGAGGGAGAGCAAATTGCTCTGATACAGAGCATGCAGGAGAATGTGAAGATCAACAGGGATGAGGGTGCTGGGTGCACTTCCCAAGGGAGCTGCAGGCAAGTGCAGGCTCTGGACTGCTTCATTGGTCTCCCCAGAGAGTCTGTGCTCAGGAATTGGCTGCCGTTCTGGGGGGAGAGGCATCTTTTACATCTATATCTCATCCCTTCTGATCAGTGGAAATGTTTCTTGGCAACCACTACAGTCTCATGTTCTATTTCCTGCATGAAAATCCAGATGTCCTGACAAAAGTGGACAAGTGGAAGAACCCACACCTATGTCCTCCACCAAGAGGGAATTATGGCTAATGAAGCGTGTCTCAGAATGACTGAAGACCAAAAACTTCAGTCTCTCTTCTCCAGTGTCTTCCTTCCAAAGATGCTGGAGAGCTTCCTCAGACCAGGGGGTATACCCATCTCCTTCCACAGCTGCATGGCCCAGCTGTACTCCTCCCAGTGACGGGGCAGAGACCAATGCTTCCTCTACACTCTCATGTCCTATGGCCACTGCTTGGCTATCTGCATCCTCTGTGCTATGGGGCCATCATGCAACGGACTGTGTGTGTCTGGCTGGTGGCAGGGCCATGGCTGGCCAGTTCCCTGCCTCCTGCTCTGCATACAATAATCACCTCCCATTTGATATACTGTGCACCCAGGCACATTGGCCGCTTCTCCAGTCATCCACCAGATCTCCTCACCATGGCTTGCGCTGGCACTTCTGCCAACAAGGCTGTGATCACGTTCAGTACTGGTGATGTGACCCTGGGCTGCTTCCTTTTCACCCTCACTTCTTACAGATGCAGAGCAAAAGCCATCCTGGGGCTATGCTGGGCAGAAGGCAGGCACAGAGCTGTCTCAGCCTGTGCTTCCCATTTCACTGCTGTGGCCAGTGTGTGTTCACCTACATGGCAAGTGACCTCAAAAGGGTCACTAGACAGAGCAGTGGCTGTTCTTTACACCGCTCTTACTCCCCTGCTGAACGCCTTGATTTACGCCCTAAGAAAAAAGGATGTGAAAGCTCTTGGTATTTGTTCACATGCAAGAAACAACTGGCTGGGCTGTAGTGTTTGACAGTAGAAATGATGACTAGAACGGTTTCCTTTGATGAAAATGATCAAAAGCTTGACGGATCAAAATGGGGCAAGTCTTCTGTGAATGGGATCTGCACAGTGTCCTGTGCCCTGTTGAAAGGGCAACACTTTTCTACCATGGGAGTGACGGAGCACGGGAACAGGTTGCTGAGTCTCCCTCCTTAGAGATATTCAAAAAGCACCTAGACACGGACCTGGGCAAATGGCTCGAGGCGGCCCTGCTTGAGCAGGGGGGTTGGACCAGATGACCTCCAGGGGTCCCTTCCAACCTCAAACACTCTATGGTTCTGCCATTCTGTGAGAGCTGCTACTGTAGAGCAGCCCATGGCTCCCAGCACCTGAAGGGATGTAAGGTTATCTATACTATCCTCTCCTGCTTTTCTAGTCTTAGTGCTGATAAATGGCATTTTAAGCAATGCTTTGAAGAGCCTGAGTGCCTTTCTTACTGGGATCAGGCAGTATCCTTGCTGGTGCCCTAGCCTCAGTGTTTGCAGCCTGTGGGAGTGTGGCTTGTCCCAGGCACACCACTCCCTACAGCCATGTGAATGCATCACTGAGGCACCGCTCCCTCTGCAGAGCTGGACCTGGTCCCACACCCCCATGTCTCTGTTAAGTCCCGGTCTGATTGTCAGGCTCGAGGAAGGTTTGTAATGATCCTAAGGGCGACATTAAGACACAAACGAGGTCATATGCTGCCAATCAGACGTTTTATTGGGTAAATATAAAAGAGTAAAGCGATAGGAAAGGCAGGAAATATTAGGAGGAAATTAAGCAAACATCCAGAGAGAGAAGCAAAAGATAGTCACCACCATGGATCCAGAGGCGTCCCGTTGGTCCTGTCTTCAGTTTTTCGGTGGTGGATGGCCACACTCAGGTTTCGTTGTGCCGTCTTTTATCTGGTGTTGGAGAGGGAGTTTGTCCTCTCGTTTCCGTTTGGTTACCCAGGGCAACATCACGTACCCAACACATGCACATCTACTGGTAGGGCAAGCGGCCTGACCAGATACCAGTTGGTGTCCTCTTCTTGGTGGTGCCTGATAAGCCAAAGAATGTCCTGCTGCTTCAGCAAGTTTGCACAGGTTTCCTTGCCAGATGGTGGTACTTGATAAGCCAAAGAGTGGTCTGCCCTCGGGTCTTGTCAGACAGAAGAGTGGTCTACTGTCCGGTCTTATCAGATAAACACACAAGCAAGCTTTGAGAGGATTGTTCTTAACACTTCAGTCCCTTACACCACCCGGCGGCTCAAAGGTTGCTGTCTTGACCCACAGATCTCTGCCTTCATGGCCCATGGTGGTGATAGAGGGAGAGGATAGTAAGATAAGAAGAGAGCATTTGTTTACACAATTTTTACAACTAAAGGTTTTGGTTGGTACACTGCACGGATATATTTAACGTTGTCTGGTGATGGGGCAGCAACAAACTGCATGTTAGTCACAACATGTTGAATTAATTGAACAAAACATGGAATGATACATGGTAAAAATAATAGCATTGCTAAACCACACAACATATAGAACAAGATATGCTTAACCCAAGGGGTACCTGGAAGCCATGAAAAGGGATCAAATTCTCCACCTTTCCAGGTCTGAACAGGAACATGGGCTAATTTTCTTATTCCAGAGGTTATTTGTTTAACAACTTGACCGTTATCGTCAATTTTTAAACAGCAATTAGAATCATTGAATTTACCACAAACACCTCCTTCTTCAGCTAGCAGGCAGTCGAGAACTATACGATGTTGCAAAATTGCCGTTCGCATTTGTGTGGTTTGATCTGCCAATAGGTCCAAGGCATGAGCGGTTTCATTGGTAAGAATTTCTAAAATGGCTTGTAGTTGAATAATGCGATTTCAATTATAAACAGGTTCTCGAGCAGCGCTAATCACTTCATTGGGGTTCCAGGTGGCAGGCCCATAGTGTTGGATAATTCGTTCTGGGGGCCACTCATCCTTTCCCCACGATTGGCTACTACCACCTGCTATAGCAGTATTAATAGATCGCTTGCTTCGTGTAAGATCATCATACAACTTAACACCCAAATTATTATCATCATTCTTGGGAAGCAGAAAAAACAGGGGACGAATTATTCCAATATAACATATTCCAGACCACTTTGCTGGTAACACTTTGTATGCATGGTGACCACACACCCAGTAGTGACCCTTTAAGGCTCGATGGCCATTAGCAAAATGTCCTTTCCATTCTTTTGCTGATTTACCAACATGTCCATTGGATTGGAAATATGTAGTGGTTTTTGGCCCAAAAGGATTACCATTTACATTACAATTCCAAGTGTTTGAATCATTCCTACACCACTTACACCTCCATGCTCCCAAATAGGGACTCCAGGTACAGTTGATGCCAGCGGCTTCCTCAAAGATAGTATTGTTTGTAGGAGACCAGAAATAAGGGAATCCAGATCCATATCTAGATGGGTCATACCACCCCCAGTGGACATGGTGGCCAAGTTTTGCCCTGCGATAGGTCCAGGTACAATTACTTATTCCTACAAAGATACCATTCTTTTGAGTTCGATTTAAACAAAACTGTCCCTGAGCTGGATATTGTATGGGCCAGGGTGGTGGTGACTTTTCTTCCCAATAGGTATTGTTTTTTACTTCGCTGTAATTGCTCACCAGCCATTCAGGCGAAAGGGGGACGGAGATCCACGGCCAGCTTTCCAGGCCAAATGGTCCTCCACACACCCAACAATTTGTAAGATTAAATGCTTGAGCCACAGAATGACCTAGAGTCACAAACTTGTTTTCCCATTCTCGGTTAACACTTAGGGAGCCAAAGCTTCCCCTGGAACCAAGGGTAAAGAAAACTGTCGTCCAAAATACTTTCTGTGATGACGCACAATACATCCTAAAAATACCAACAAACCAAATGAACAGAATTAGAACTTGCGTGGGGGTCTTCAGTCGCAATTCAGGATATTGTTTTCCACGAGGTTTACCTGCAAGAAAAAAAAGAAACATTCTCGGCTTGGTTTTTTTTTTGGAACTGGAGGTAAAAGGTTATTATTAAAAGGATGGGAAGATCCATCGAGTGTTGATTTTGTATTCCTTCCCATGGGCATCTTTTGCTTTCCAGGCATCTTTGTTTAACGGGGTTTCAAGCACTAATGGGACATTTCCCACAGTAGGGAGATCCACTAAAACAGGTTGGCCAGGAAAATGGGAGGGATTTTTAGGGTGGTCAGGGCCTGTAGGGGCTGGAACTATGGTTGGGGCTTCTGGGCAGAATGCTGTAAGTTTTGGACATCCGTTTATTCCCCATCGGGTGTTACCATGGTAAACAGCTTTTTGCAAGTGTTCTGCCCATCCAGGTCCATGGGGTCTGAGGAAGCGTTTGAGAAGACCATTAGTTCTTTCCACTATCCCGTTAGCCTGTGGGTAATAGGGAGTGTGAAAAATCCATGCAATTCCTTCTCCAGCTGCCCGATCTTGGACAGTTTTGGCAGTGAAGTGAGTGCCATTATCTGGTTGAATCGACTGGGGCTTGGGAAAGGTGCTAAACCACCATTTTAAAGCTATTACTGTATTTTCCCCGGTTGCCCGAGCAAATGCTTTTGCTTGCACCAGTCCTGATATTATCTCTACTCCTACCAGGACACAATGTTTTCCCTCAGATTTTTGAAAAGGACCAATGTAATCCACTTGCCAAGCTTCCCAAAGCTTTTTCCCTTGTCTAAGGTGTAGGGGGGTTTCTTCTAAGGGATGTCTAAGCGACTGCGGCATTGGCCACAGGCTGAAATGCAGGTTTGACAGCTTTCTCGAGTGACCGGCCAGCCTTTAACTTGAGCTTCCTGGTAAAGATCTTTGGCTCCAGTATGTCGCCTTTTTAGGTGCAGCCATTCTAAAAGTCGTTCCCCATCTTCTGTCACTGGTTCATTCTGCAAAGGGGCGAGTCGGGCTAACTCGTCGACTCTGCTATTCCATCGACTGGTTAGGGTGTCATCAGTTTGGTGAGAGGCTACCCACGCTACAGCAAAGTCTCCTTGTCTAGCAATAGCCAAAATGTCCTGCCACTTTTCCTTTTGCCACATGGGTATTCTGTTGACTTCCCACCCATTTTGTTCCCAAAATGGGAGCCACTCTGTGCATCCTTTAAAAACAGCAAAAGAGTCAGTGTAGATATAGACGGGAGAAGTAGATTGAGCTTCATTTTGAAAAACACTCCACACACCCACCAATTCTCCTACTTGCGCACTGCCTTCTCCTTCAGTAATTATTTTTTGGTCAGTTTTTATTTGTAGAGCAACAGCACGATATTTCCAAATTTTACCCTCTCGCTTAGCAGAGGCATCAGTAAACCAGACATTTTGTAATTGTTCTGAAAATGGGGGGGCTACTTGCACAACAGCAGGAAGCTCATTCTCCTCTTGGTTTGGAACTATTTCCTCTTGGATGACTAGATTTTTAGCAGCACCTTCAGATACTTTAAAGATGTCACAATAATGTTCTATTTGTGCATACCATTTCCGCACTGAAACTCTTTGTGCCACCCCGTCAGGGGGAGGTGTCCCGGTTAAAACAGCTTTAATGACCTTGAAAGGACCTCTAAGCACTATGGTTTGTCGACGAATGGTGCGCTCTGCCTCTCGTAAGGCTAAGCTGACCACAAATAGTCCCTTTTCCCATACAGTATATCGCTTTTCTGCGTCCTTAAAACTGCGGGAATAAAATCCAATGGGTCGAGTGGGTCCTTCGGGGCCTTTTTGCCAGAAGTGTATCGATAAACCCGACTGGGCAAATCCCCATTGAATCTGAACTGGATCAGTAGGATGGATTGGGCCAAGAGCCTGGTAATTAGCTGCCTCAAATACCAAAAGCTGTAAAGCCTCTTCGTGGACTGGAGTCCAGTCCCACGACACACCTTTTCGCAATAAATCATATAAGGGCCTAGCAATAACAGAAAAGTTTGGAATGTGTTTTCTCCAAAATACAAGTATTCCTAGCACATGCTGCAATTCCTTCTTTGACTCGGGCATTTTTATCTGATCTAGTGTGGAGAGGGTATCCTGAGGAATACATGTCATTCCTCCTTTCCACCAAATCCCTAGAAATTTAACTTTATTTGCAGGAGTCTGAATTTTCTCAGGCGGGATCTTTAACCCTAGGCTTTCTAAATGAATGATAATGTTATCCTGTGTTGTCTGGACTTTTTCTGTTTGACTCCCTGCAATTAGCACATCATCAATGTAGTGATAAACTTTAACTCCTTCCTCTGATGGGATTCGTTCTATTTCTCGTGCTAAAGCGTGGTGGGCTAACGTGGGGGAATGTTTATGTCCTTGAGGGAGCCCTGTAAAAGTAAACTGTTGCCCCTCCCAGGTAAAAGCAAAACGATCTTGGTCCTGAGGTTGCAGAGGGACCATAAAGAACATATCTTTAACATCAATAGTTGCCATAATAGGATGTGCTTGTTCCTGAATAGTGGCTATGAGCTCGGCAATGTTTGGTACAGCAGCTGTTAACGGGCCCGTGTTTGCATTGAGCCTTCGGTAATCGACTGTTACAGTCTCCACTTCCCATTTGGTTTTCGGACTGGCCATACAGGAGAATTAAAGGGAGAGTGAGTAGAAACTACAACCCCCTGTTCCTTTAACTCCTCCAGTACTGGGGAAATCCCCTCTCGTGCCCCCAGGGGCAAGAGATAGGGTTTAACATTTGTTAATCTTGAAGGGGGAACTAAAGGTGCAGCTTGTAAAAGCCGTACATTTATCAGTGGCACACCAAAAGACCAGCTTTCCCCTTTATTGTCTGTCCACACTTTACCCTTCAGGACATCAAGCCCTAAAAGATTAAGCGGGAGCGGCCCCAAAACCATTTCCACCGGAGTGGCTGTCTCCTCCCCTGGTAGCTGTAAGTTGACCGTAGCCAGTGCCTGTGCTTGAACATTACCGAACGCATCTGCCACAAACAGATGTCGCTTAGACAATGATATACCTCTGCGCGCTGCATCTTCCGTCTTGATGGCTGAAATTTGAGCACCAGTATCCACTAAAAATGTAATGGGTACTTGTCTAAATCCTACAAGGCAGGTGATTAATAAATCACCTCGATGACCTATAGTGAGCTGTCTAATATACACCCACCCTTCGCACCACCGCTCACTACAAAGGGGTGAAGGAATTAGTTTCCCGACAACCTTTGGGGGGCAGTCGAGTCAGTCAAATTAATTAGGGGTGGGGGTGCACTAGGAACCGGACTCTCAAACATTTTTACTTTGGCTGCTGTGATACAAAAATTCACGGATGCTTCTCCTCACGGTCTGAATCTCCCCCCAAGGGAGAAACGGAGTATTCAGAGAGTCCCTGAAATGAAACTCAATAGCAACGAAGTTACTATTAAGCAGCTATTCTTTATTGCAGCGCTGGGCAGCACTGGGGATTCTCCACCATGAGTGCTCCACCGATCTGGTAGACTTTCAGAGACTTTCATACTATAAAATCCTCCATATTCACAGGATTTCCGCAAAATCATCTACATAAACATGAGATTTCCTGGAACTTATTAACATATGCAAATGTCCGATCCGCATGCGCAGTCGTCTCCCGTGGTGGTTCTTCAGGTGGTCCTTGGGGGTCTTCAGATGAAGGCTCGTAGTCTTCTTCACTGTGTTCGCTGATTGACCTTTGCTTCTGCGCAAACTCAGTCCTAGGGTCACGTAAACGGTGTCCTTCAAGGCTGTTGTCATTCTTTTGTGACCTCCTATCTTCCATGTATTTGTTCTCCCAAGGCCCAGTTGTCTGAGATGGGATTATCCTGGAGCCCCCTTATCTTACAACCATTCTAACTACTCCCTAAATCACAAAGGCCTTTCTTTTGTTTAGTTAAGTGACTAAGATATTTAAATATACTCCTTGCCCCTAGGCTTTCCGGAGGCATTTTGATGCAGTGGCTTTGTCTATCTTGGCTTTAACCCTTTCAGCTGGCTTTTCCGGCCACTCTAAAACTAATTTTTCAAGCCTATCAGTTGGTAACCCGTCCATAAGATCTCGAGGAACACCTTTCTGACACCCTATGGTCCATAAGCTAACACGCTTGTTTGAGATGTTTCTTCCGCCAGAAAGTTTAACGAAGGACACTTCTTTTTTCATTTTCAAGATGTGAGGGAGGCTTTATTTCAGTACATCTTAAACCCTTCAGGTCTGATTTTGGGGACGGGGTGCTAATTGGGCCATATTTTCGCCCGTAATTGATTAATTCCTGAGCAACCTCTCCTCAAGTCCATACTTTAAAATTTTGGTTCCTGCGATCACAAGTCACCAGTCCAGCTAGTGCGGTTGAGACCTTTTCGCCCCGGGGCATTGCGTTAATTGTACTTTGTAATTGTATGCCCAGAGGTTTTAAAGATTCAGGGAGGCCCCTTATCAGGGGGCTCATTCGTTCAGGGTCCACCGGCATCATCATCGGGGCCTCCTGTTTGAGCTTAAGCTCACGATCATACATCATTTGCAAACATGCCACTTTCTGTATATTTTCTACCAATTGATCAATTGATCCTGTGATAGCAAGAGGGTCTCCTCGTTCCAAGGGATTGAGGCCTCCAGCCCAGTAAGCTGCCCTTTGGGTTAGGGACCAGGGAGCATGGTGATCACCGGTAGTTAAAAACACTCCGGGCCCCAATATCCTTCAGCTTCTTTTTCACTTAGTAATATTTGGTCCCCACCTGACAATGACACCCTCCATACATATTCTGTTTCTGATTCCTTAGGGGTACGGCCAAACTCCCTTTTTAATTTAGCTAATTCTGTAGCGGTATACGGCACTTCTTTTGTAGTAATTTGAGGGGAGACATCTTGGTCATTGTCATACGTGAATTCAGTTTTAACCAAAGGTCGGAGAGAGTAAGGAGGCATCTCTAATTTGTCTAATCTTAATTTCATCTCTTCTAACTCCTTGCAAGGATATACAATTTTCTTTTTGGGGGGTGAATGGCTGTCACCACTCTCGCCCGTGAGGAGTTGATCTTTAAGAGAAGATTGCGGATAGTCTGCCTGGGCTCTCTCCTGCTCTAATTGCTCTTTTAAGTTTCCAACTTGTCCTTGCAAAGATTGGACAAGGGCTTGTAAGCACTGTATGACTGACACTACACTGCCGGTCTCTTGCTTCCACAGCTACAACTAAACTGGCACCCAAAACGGCGCATATAATTGATTTTCCTTTTCCGGCCCGAAGTTTAGCATCCTTTTGCAGGGCGCTGATTCGGTCGGTAATACTCTGCAGATTATACCGATTATCTCGTGCCCAATCAATACCTTGTACTGAAGGGCGTGCATTATGTTTTTCCAAAAAGTTATACAGCACCTCCCCGTCCACAGGGATAGTGTTATCATCACCCATTTTCTATAACAGCACACTTCAAGCAGGTTTAGCATTCAACAAGTGAGGGTGGTTGTCTCAGGGAGGTAACACGTAAGTGTTAATTTTCACAAAAGTTTCACCCTCTACTTCCCTGAGAGGTACGCACGTAAGACAAGCAAATTCAATATTCAAAGCAAGTTCAATATTCAAAGCAAGTTCAACATTCAAAAAGGTGAGGGTGGTCGTCCCAGGGAGGCAACACGTAAGAGTTAATTTTCACAAAGGTTTCACCCTCTACTTCCCTGAGAGGTACGCACCTAAGACAAGTAAGTTTGAAGGTAAGACAAACAAGAGGTGTGGCACTTTCACTCCAAGGGATCCTGTCCCTGACGCCAATAAAATGTTAAGTCCCGGTCTGATTGTCAGGCTCGGGGAAGGTTTATAATGATCCTAAGGGCGACATTAAGACACAAACGAGGTCATATGCCGCCAATCAGACGTTTTATTGGGTAAATATAAAAGAGTAAAGCGATAGGAAAGGCAGGAAATATTAGGAGGAAATTAAGCAAACATCCAGAGAGAGAAGCAAAAGATAGTCACCACCATGGATCCAGAGGCGTCCCGTTGGTCCTGTCTTCAGTTTTTCGGTGGTGGATGGCCACACTCAGGTTTCGTTGTGCCGTCTTTTATCTGGTGTTGGAGAGGGAGTTTGTCCTCTCGTTTCCGTTTGGTTACCCAGGGCAACATCACGTACCCAACACATGCACATCTACTGGTAGGGCAAGCGGCCTGACCAGATACCAGTTGGTGTCCTCTTCTTGGTGGTGCCTGATAAGCCAAAGAATGTCCTGCTGCTTCAGCAAGTTTGCACAGGTTTCCTTGCCAGATGGTGGTACTTGATAAGCCAAAGAGTGGTCTGCCCTCGGGTCTTGTCAGACAGAAGAGTGGTCTACTGTCCGGTCTTATCAGATAAACACACAAGCAAGCTTTGAGAGGATTGTTCTTAACACTTCAGTCCCTTACAGTCTCCCTTAAGGAGATCACTGAGGACAGCTGGGAGCATCTAAGGCTGGAGGAATTCTTTTCACTTTTCATGGGGGAATTCTTCCTGTCTGCAGCAATATGGAGGTTCTCTAGTTTTCATGTCACCCTTTACACACAGACTTGGAACACAGAGAGCCTCCATGTCTGGAAAGCCCATGGCAGATTTCACTCCACTGGTTTCTCTCTCTTTGAGTGAGAAAACAGCTGACTGAACCACTGTCAACCTCTTGAGCTCACTAAAGCTGATGGTGCCTGATTCCTTGCCTTAACTGGAGGGTCTGAAGGACTTGGCTAGAGTCATCCTGGGAGGCTGAGAGCAGGCATCAGGCATCCTGGTTCTCAGTGGTGTGTGTGCACGTTCATGCTCACATACATGTTCATCTGGCTGTGGTCACGTGTGTTTTTGCATGTCTCTGTGTGTGTGTCTGGGGTAATACACATGTAAGTGTGAGCGTGCACAAATGTGTTTGTGTGTGTTTGGGCACATCTCTTCATGGGTGTGTATGTGTTTTAGCACATGCATGTGCCTTCATGCAGGTGAGTATGTACAGGTGTGACGTTGGTTGGCATGTATGTAGGAGTGTGGCAAGGTGTGTGTGGATATGTGCTTTTATGTGTGTACATCTCAGTCCATGTGCGTGCACGTAAATCTGTTTATAGATTTTTTTTAAATCTGTGCAGGAGCACGCATATGTGTAAGCATGTGTGAATATCTGTGCGTACATGTTGGTATTGGGGGTGGCTGTGCCTCTGTCTGCACATGGGCTCCTTTGGAAACGTGTGCACACACCTCTTTGTAGGTGCACATGTATGACTCTTTGGGTGCGTGCAAGCTCAGACGTGTGGTTGTGCTCATGTGTGTGAGATTGTGTGTGCGCACATATCTGTGTGCGTGCATGCGTGTGAGTGTGTGTACCTACCCCTGTGCGCATACAGGTGTGCGTGTGTGTGCAGCCCTGAGGGTACGCCAAAGGTCTTGCTAAAGTCAAGGTACACCACAGCCAGTGCCCCTCCCCTTCCCCACAGTGCCAGTCACCTCCTCATAGAAAGCAATGAGGTTGGTCAGGCATGATTTGCCCTCAGTAAACCCATGTGAGCTGCTCCCAACCCCCTTCTTGCCTGTCATGAGTTTAGAGAGGGCTTCTGAGAGTATTTGCTCCATCTTCCTTCCAGGGACTGAGCAGAGACTGTCCAGTCAGCTCTCTGAACACCCTTGGATGCATCATCCAATGAAGTTGTGTATGTCCAAATGATAGTAAGAGCTCCTGACTTCTTTCCTCTTCTGTTGTGAGTGCTGTTTCATTCCCAGAGAGTCTGCTGGGACGCTCAGGGGTGTGATGGGCCTGAGGAGAAGCCATACCAGTAAAAACTGAGGAGACACAGGCATCAAGTACGCCAGCCTTTTCCCTGTCATTTCTCACCAGGTCCCCTTCCTCACCGATCAATAAGCCCGCATCTCCTTAGCCTTCCTTTGGCTGCCAATAGACTTGCAGATACCTCTCTCGAGTCCCTTCACCTCTCTTGCAAGTTTCCACTCCGGCTGTGCTTTGGGTTTTCCTGACTCACCTTTCCACATACTGGAGTGACCACCCACGTGCTCTCAGGAAGCTGTCCTTGAAGGTTAGCCAGCTCTCCTGGGACGCTGTGGGCTCCGGGGCAGTTTCCCATGACATCCTGCCAGGTAAGTAGGTCCCTGATGACACTAAGATGTGCTCTTCTGAAGTGCGGGGCAGTAATCCTCCTGGTTGTCTTGGTCAGTCCTCTGAGGATCTTAAGCTCTGCAGTCTCATGGTCATTGCAGGGAAGGCTGCCCTGGAACTTTACATCATCCAACACTTCTTCCTTACTTGTGAACAGCAGGTCCAACAGAGACTCTCCCCTAGTCCATTCCTGGATTGCCTGCATCAAAAATTAGTCTTCCGTACACCCCAGAAATGTCCTGGTTTACTTGTGCCCAGCCATTTTCTTCCTGCAGCAGACACTGAGGTGGTAAAAGGCACCCATGAGTACCAGGGCCTGTGACTGTGAGGCTTTCCCTGGCTGCCTGAAGAAGGCATCATCTGCCTCCTCTCCTTGAGCAGGAGGTGTGTAGCAGACACGTAACTCCACCACCACCTGTGCCACAGGGGAAGTGCGAGAGCCTCCTGGGGCATGCTGTCCCCCATGCGTACCGCTTCTACCCTTTGGGCCAACCCTGCTCTTCAGACCATGGTACAGCTCCCCCTCCATACCTACTTTAAATTCCTCCTTCCCAGTTGAGCACGCATTTGCAAAGACACTCTTGCCTCACCTTGTCAAATACATTGTACCAGTAGGACCAGTCAAACCCTCCAAGAGGGTCCTGCGGGGACAGAAACCAAAGATGCTGAGTGCTGCCGCAGCCCTGCTCCTGCAATGCACGCTGCCCAAATGAGCTCTCAAGGCTGTCCTACCAGCCCCTACAAGCACCTCCATCCCATGCCTAAACCCCATATCCCTGTCCAGGCTGCTCTAGGACAGATGGAGGGCAGGGAGAGGACTTCTGTGCCAGCAAATGAGCTCAGCCTGGCTACGTTACTCTCAGCAGCTGCATCTCCCCCTCACACCAGGTGCAGATCAGTTTTCTCTCAACCACACTGAACCCTGAAAATTAGATGCTCGTGGATTGCCTCATTTGTGTGAGGCAGCACCTTTTGAACAGGCTGAACTGAGGCTTGACAGCACCTATTTCTCTCTGCTGACAATCAGTGGAGCAAAGATGAGTAGGTCACCTGGAGACACAGCTGCTCTGGAGGCAGAGGAGATCAATTTCCCCCTACTCAAGTCTTGTCTGACTTTGCACTTAGATCTTTACTTAGATCTTCACTTCAATGAGGACTGAAGACATAGGCCTTAACTGCAGTTAGAGGCTCAGAAATGAGGTAGGTGAATCCCTTACCTTACTCTCTCTGTAGCCTTGTGTCCATGCTTGCCTTTAGTTCTCTCCCACCCTGGAGGTTTCAAGACCATGTCAGTATCCAGCACCAAATACTTGACACTTCCAGTCTCTTGGGACGTGGCTCTTTCAGACATCCTCTGCATGTCAGCAAATGGCTACACAAGAGAGCACTGGGTTCCTGACAAGGTCCACATACCACAGCTGCTGGCAGGAGGCAAACACCCAGCCTGACAGCCACTTGAGCGCATTGTATTGCTGTTTGATTGGCCTGTGTGAAGAGGGAGCAGTATCTGCCTGCAGCAATTCCATGCGATCCCCCAGAGATCAAACTCCCTGTAGCACACGGAGGGGAATCAGAAAACTATCTCCCCAGTGTGGACAGTTTGAGCTTCAGAGTGTGAATAAGGTGGGTGTGGGGATGATTTCCTGCTAATGATGCCGGTGACTCTCTGATTTACGCTCTCACTATATGGAGCTAAACTGCAGAGACTTTACACTGTGTGTGCACACAAAGCTCCCCTTTGTGGAAGTACAGCGGTGGCCGTGAGGGGGAAAGAAAATCGGGAGCACAAGCTCTCAATACCTACCAGGTGGATGGAGAGGAAACAGGGTCAGGCAATTGTGTACAGCTTGAAGTGAGTCGGCAAGGTGAGAGCTGCTCATCCACACTTCTCCTGACATCACTGCATCCAGAGTCCCTCCAACCAATCAGCCTCTTCCCAATGTTCTCCCTCAGCCAAGGGGACCATAGCTTCATCTGGAGGATGGTGCATGAAGAGAATGTCGTTTGGACCATTTGCATTGGCTGAGCTGGTGAGTGAAGCCTGCCCAAGACATAAAGCATAGACTTGCAATGCCTTGCACGTTTAAGGAGAGCTGGATTTAGGGGGACTTCTCTGCTCTTTAGCCACATGAGATTTCTGGTATGGAAATTCCGAAGGAGGAAGAAAGGAGAGAAAGGGATGCCCTGGGAAGTGATGCAATCACAATCCCTGGAAGTATTCAAAAAACATGTGGATGTGGTGCTTAGGGACATGGTTTAGAGGTGGACCTGGCGGTTAGGTGTAACAGCTTGGACTCGATGATCTCCGAGGTCCTTTCCAACCTTAACGATTCTATGATTCTATGATTCTAAGTTGGACCTGAGCCCAGGCAGACAAACAATCAGGAGGGCAGATGTGCTAAAAAACTTTTCAAAATGCGCACAGCCCTTGTTGGAAAAAAGGTCTCTTTGGGACACCCCTGTGGGACATCAGCAGGCTTTGGGGGATGCGGTCTCAAATCCAATGTCCCTTCCCTCCCAGGGGCAGTTGCTGGGCACTCCGACTGAGATTGCAATGCAGGGCATGAAGGTCCTTGTGGGCTGAAGTCCAAGGCAGGCATCGGCTCTTTGACTTTCCTGTGCAAGCCACAGGGTCTGGCCTTCCACTCACAGCACAGCCACATCAGGCTTCATGTTCCTTTCATTCAGGACCTGTTTGGTCCAAGAGCTCAGCCCCTGCCTGACACAGCACCAGGCCAATGAACTGCACAAGTACATTTGGCACTGATATGGACACGAGAGGCGGCTGTGTCCCAACGCAGGCACCACTGAGACTATTGGAAGCAGATGGCCAGCACATGGTCGGCAGGATTCCTCAGCCTTTCTCCTTGCCCACAAAGCCAAGCCCATCCTTTTGCACTCTCCAGCACTGGGGAGAGCAGCTGAGTCCTGGCCTGGAGAGGCAGGCAGGGGGCACTGCCAGCCGTGCTGAGGCACTCCCACTAGTGTTACACTGAGCTAAAGAAAGGACCCAAGCTGGAGGGAAGCTGTTCTTGTTGGGGTCTGGAGTTGGCAGCAGCCGAGCATGAGCTCTGGAGGGGCAGGAAAAGGAGGTGTCAGGAGGCAGGGGCTGCATTTCAGTGCCTCTTCCCTCGACAGATCTCTAGGAGGCTGGTGCCATCGCTATTCAGCTGCACTCACATTTCTTCTGACCCTGGGAACCTGCTGCTCTGTGGCCATCATGAGCAGAGCAGTGGAGAGTGTCCCTGCCATGAGCAGCACATTCCCTCGTGATGAGGGACTCAAAAGGACACACACACACACACACACACACACATAGAGGCTCAGGCACATTGGTGTGGAACCAAGCACAAATTTGTTCTCCCACGCGCGTTTGCACAAATCCGGCTGCACACAAGTGCACACAGGACAGGAACACATGTAGGAACATCAGCAACTGTGGACTCTGCTGAGGACAGCTGGGGACAACCGTGGCAGGGCTAGAGCATTGTGGGGAATGCAGGCCCCAGGCATGCCCATGGCATTGCTTGTGTGCTCAAGCACACATAGAAAGGGTATGAGCAAAAACAAGCCAGAAATTTTTCCTGAGGGCAGTGTTTGGCAGGATGGGGTCAAAACCTGGCAGCACAATGCACACATCTGGAGAGCGAACAACAAGTGATCATTGGGGTGAGCTGAGGAGGGAGGGAAAGAGATGGACGTGGCATGTCCTCATGCCTGGCAGCTCTTGGACATCCAGCTGAGGGTTGCTGGAGCCTCTTCCTTGAGAACAGCACTTCAAACTGCCCCACCAGAGCAACCCAGGCTGAGGTCGCTTGCCTGCCCTGAACCTGTCCAACACTTGAGCTGAGTCTTCTGCCAGCACTGCTGCATTCCTGCCCTAGAAATCCTGCGGCCTTTCATCCCAGTGCTAGGAAGAAGCCTTCATTGGGGAATGGACATGGCCCAAATCTGGAAATGAAAAGGCAGCAGTGCTGGAAACCAAAGCACAGCCCATATCATTAGCTGCGACGGTTTGCATTCAAGAGGAGCTTGTCAGAAAATTGTTACCTCTGCAAAGGGTGCCTCTGGTCCTGCAGCAATGGAGGGCAGGTATAAAAGCCAGCCCAGGTTCCTGCTCTCTCTTCCACTTCTCCTGCCTCGTTCTTCTTGGGAACCAGGTGAGTCTGAAGCCCCCTCTCCTCCTCTTCCAAAGTGAGATCTCTCCTCGACGGACATCTCAGCTGATATTGTCTTTGTCCTGTGCTGGGCCCTGGAGCTCCTTGTCATGGCAGGGGGTTGTGGGGAGAAGGTGTGCTAGAGAGAGGCTGCGATGTGACTGAGGGGGCTCTTGGTTTAGGAACTAGCAGACAGTCAGCCTGGGCCAGGCTGTTCTTTGTAGGAAAATGAAGACCATGTGTCTCCTGGCACAGTTTCTAGCTCACCATCAGTAGTGGTCTTGGCTGCTCCTCACACCTGCCTGTGCTCTGCTTCCTCCCTGCCCGCTCCCCCAGGTGCACCTGCAACCCAGAGACATGTCCTGCTACAACCAGTGCCTGCCATGCCGGCCCTGTGGCCCGACCCCGCTGGCCAACAGCTGCAATGAGCCCTGTGTCAGGCAGTGCCAGAACTCCACCGTCGTCATTGAGCCTCCTGCTGTGGTGGTGACCCTGCCCGGACCCATCCTCAGCTCCTTCCCACAGAACACCGTTGTGGGATCCTCCACCTCCGCTGCTGCTGGGAGCATCCTCAGCTCTCAGGGAGTGCCCATCACCTCTGGGTGCTGTGACCTCTCTGGCATTTCCAGTCGCTACTATGGCAGAAGGTGCCTCCCCTGACAAAGATGCTGGAAAAGCCCCAGGGAGACACCTCAAGCAACTCAGAACATGCTGCTGGTCAGAGGATTGAGATTTTGGATATGTTTTAAGTACAGCTGAGTGGCTTTGCCCATCTGTCCCTTTTCTTTGTTTGCTTTGGTTCCTCTTGGCAGCAAGGTGCCAGCAAGGCCAGCCTGGTGGGGACCGTCTGTCTCCTCTCCCTTTATGGGGCAGGCAGACAGACAGACATCATGCAGGAACTTCTCCACAGCGAAGGGCCTCGGACTCTCAGCTGCCCCTGGGACTCTCTGCACTGGCAGCCCCCACATGGAGTTTTCCTCTTTTGACTCATTAAACTTCTGCTGCATTCAAGCCTGGCCTCCATGTGCTCCTTCCCTCTCTGGACACTCCCCATGTTGCCAGGGGAGAAGGGTGTTGGTCAGGGGTGGAAGGGGGTGAGGGCACAAGGAGACCCTTCTCCATTCACAGAGGCATGGGAGGTTTTCACACCCTGCAGCGGCTCCTCTTTTGGGCATCATCCCTTGGAGCTGAGGAAGTCATCCCTGGCTGCTCTGCTGCCAGCGAGCATCAGGCCTTGCCTTGCTGTGTCTCTGCCCACAAATGCCCAGAAAGGCAGGAGGCCCTGAGGGGTCAACAGCGCCATGAGCTCTTGAGGAAGGACGTTCCTCTTGCTATGGCTGGAGCTGCGCTGGCATGGCAGGGAGAGGGTGTGGGGCTCTGGGAGATGATTTGCTTGGCAGAATGGCAAGAGTGGTAAAGCAGGGAAGAGCCTTTGGGATGGCCCATAGCTGCTACTCCTCCTTCCTCTCCCCTCCACCACCCAATGGAGAGGCCATGGCCAGCAGGCATGGGCAGGAGTAGCAGGGAAAAGTCGCCCATGCTGCTGAATGCATTGAGGCTGGAAATTGGAGCTAAGCATGTGGGAGCTGAGGGAAACACTGGAAACACTTCAATGTGATTGGCAAAGTCCCCAAACTGCAGAGATGTGAAATGCTGGCTGGGCAGCAAGTCTCTCTTTACACTCTGGGAGAACATTAGCCCTTCCAAAGGGCACTTGCTTTTCCCCTTCCCATTTTCATTTCAGAACAGATGAACCACGTTCTCCAAGCTCTTCTTTCTGCACACTCACAGTGAAGGAACGCCATGTGACCACTTCCTCAGGAGGAGGCATCAACATGGCTGATACACTTTTACGAGCAGTGTGGGATTGATGTCACCTGAGTGTACCTGAGTGCACCTGAGTGCACCTCCAAGTGAGATGACTGAGTCCAGACTGAACGTCTACTCCTCCCTTCTGGAAGCAGTGGTGCTTCTGGAGGTGATTCAACAACCTCCTGCATCTACCTGCTGACACCCAGATGCAGGGCAAGGAAGGGCTCTTCCCTTCTTGGGCTACTATGGCCACTGGCAAAACCATAGCAGCAGCTGTGCCTCCTACCACAAGCTTTGTTCTCCAGCTGTGGCCAGCAGTGGAGGCACAGGGAAAGGGAACAAGCAGACAAGCTGATAGGTCACTTGCCCTGAGTACTCACTCCAGCGTTCCAGCTCTTTTAAGCAGAGGGCATTTACAAGCCTGGCTTGCCTTGTTTAGGGTGTAGCCACCAAGTCGGCTTTCTTGGACTCTTTTCATCATCAAAGACCCTGGATGTAGGCGCAGCTGTAAAAGTCATGCTGGCACGTGCTTCAGAGCAGCAGAGGCTGGGGAGGCAGAGGCCCAGCCTCACCACAGCCCCCAGGTGCCACCGCTGGGCAGGCTGAGCTCAGAGCTACAGGCAAGCAGTGGCAGGGAGGGAACCGCTCCGCACAGCACCCCCACCTTTGAGTGCAGTGCTGCAAGCTGTGGGCACCAGTGTGGGCTCAGTGCACAGAAATAGGCAGCGCTGTCCTGGAGCTCGGCATCCCGCACATGCAGAAGCACCTGGGAGGTCTCCACAGACAGCACGGAGGAGAACCTCCCTGAATCCACCCGAGGGTTCTGTTTGTCCACCCGCAGCAGCATCTGAGGGGAGTGGGTCTGGCGCTGCTGGTACCAGAAGATGTAGAAAAAAGAGCTGCTGGTGGTGAAATTGCAGTGCAGAGTTGCCTTGTGTCTGACGTGGATGGTCATTTCTGGTGGGAACTGGAGCACGGAGTCCTTTTGGCCATGACCTGTAAAGCCAGAAAGGGCTTTCACCTTTGCTTGCCTGTGCACCTGTCCGTCTACCACTTCATCAGCTTTTCCTAGCCTCTGCCAGGCTGAGCTGTTTGGCCCTGCACATTTCTTGCTGCAGCTTCTTGCCACTCCTCACCCCCCACATCACCCTGCTTTGCAGCCATTCCCACTGCTCTTTCAGTCCACTGATTCTCTCCCTATCTGCCTCTGAGCTATGGTAACGGGTGGTCTCTCCTTCAGCAGCAGAAGACAGGAGCTGTTCCTCTCCCACCTCTCACCAGATCTTCTTGCTCTAACAGTTCCTCCATATGGCACACCACATCCTCTGCCCTTGCCCTGCCCTTGTACGGCATTTCAGCTCTTCTTGCATCCAGTTAGCCTGATCTCTTTGTCCCCCAAGGTTTACACCCATCCCTACAGAGATTGGTAGCATTCTATCCCATACATCTGAGAGAGACGCTCCTCCTATCTGCTGCATCGCTCCGTTCCCTGGCATCTTTCCCTCTTTCAGGCTTCATCTCTATTAGCAGGACATGCAGGAATGCTCAGGACCTGCAAATTGAAGGTGAGATCTTGTTCCTCCTCTGATGCCCATTACTCCTGACATCTCCCAGATTCTTTGCCGTACCTGCCTGCAGCCCCTGCTCTCCCTGCAGAAACACTCCCAGATCCCCCAGGGACTCAGGACTCATGTCTCCCCGCTTCCCCACCACCAGCTGTGCAAACTCTTGCCTCATTCTCCCCAGCCTGAAAGTTGCATCTCACCAAAGTCTGACAGTGCCACCAGAGCTGCTAGGAAAATCAGGACCATGTCACGCTGTTCCTCCATGGGGTGCCCAGGGATCTGCCAGCAGGAGGGACCTGATGCTTGCAACTTCACCTCTTCTTCTGCCTCTGGCAGATCAAGGAGGCCTCCAAAGCACAGCCCAGAGGGTGGAGCAAACTTCTCTCCCTGCTGCTCTAAGGACTGCAAACCTGCCAGCTCTTCCCTTGCAATACAACTCTAGCTGCCACAACGGTCCCCAGCTGGGGCAGGGAAGACGCCTGACCCTTTCCTCTCTGCCTCTGGAGCCTGTGAACATGGGCTTTCACAGCTGTGTCAGCTCCAACAGCCTCCCTGGGGCCACGCTGGGCCCAGGACCCCATGCCCAGAGGCCTCCTTCCAGCTCTCGCTCACCTCAGACCTTCAGCCCCGCAGGCCAACTTAGCACATCTCGTGGTACCTCACTCCTGAGCTCTGACCTTGACTCGCACCTCTGTCTTGCAGCAAGTGCCCAGCTCAAGCTTCTCTCCTGTCTCCTGCACTTCAACACCAAAGGCTCTCAGGCTGAGGTTAAGGGCAATCCTCTGCAACAAGCTCCACGTCCTGAACACCACCCGCTGTGGGATGCACTTGAAGGTGCCTGTGACAATCAGTATCTCCTTCTCATGGGGGTGCTGAGGCAGAACTGCTGGCTCTGCAGGATGCCTGTCCAACACCAGCAGGAGCGCCTTGGAAGCGGGCTGTGGAGCTGGAGGGTTCAGTTTGTAATTGTGTATCTGAGCCTGCTTACAAAGTTCCCAGCAAGAAACCACTTCTGGTTGTGGTTTCAAAGCCAGGTCTTGGATTAGCGCTGAATGCTTTGGGTATTTGTGTTCTGCCAGGGCCTGGCTATGTGCGAGGGGTGAAAGAGATGCCCAGCCGCTGCTGGTGGAGCAGCAGCAGTGGCCGGTCCCTGCGGCAGGACCGAGGGCTGCCTGGCTGCCCGTGGGCAGGAGGAGCTCTGCTGCCCGCCTCCCTGTGCAGAGCAGAAAGGCGCTGCTCCTCGCCAGGAGCCAGCGGGGCCGGCGGCTGCACTCGCTCCTGCCCAGGCACTGCCAGACACCGCCACCGCTACGGTCACGATTCCTGCCCGCCGTTACTGCCGCCAGTGTGGCGGGGGATTTCTGTCTGCGTGCCGCTGGGAGTGCGGGCATTTCCTAATTGCCCCATTCCTAATTGTCTCCTTCAAACGCCCAGAGAGCCTGTTAGCGGTAATAGCAGCCTTGGGTGGAGATCGTGGTGCATGGCCTTGGGAAGGGCAAAACCACTGGGCATCTGTCCCCTCTGAGGCGCCTTTCTGAGACACTGCTGGCAGGCCTTTCCAGACAGGCCAGAGGATGCCACGTTACCCAGAACGCTCGCAGCCCTTTCTGGGGAAGCAAGAGAGCCCTGCGGGAAACCCCCTACTGCCCTCCCTGCCTGGCACAGAGCGCCTGGGTCTCCGTTGGCAGCGCTGCCCGACGGGGACTCTTTGGTGCCTTCAGGAGCACTGATCCGCAGCAGCCCTCAAGGAGAAGAGGTGCTGAGCCCCGGCACTGACTCCAAGGAGGACCTGGCGGGGGCGGTGGCGGTGGCGGTGGCGGGCGGGCGGGGGAAGCGGCCCGGGGCCCGGGGCCGGGCGGGGCCGGGCGGGGCGAGGCGGGGCCGGCGGGCGGAGCGGCAGCGCCCCCTGGCGGGCCCGGCCGGGGCTGTCCCCCCGCCCCCGCCACACCCGCCCGGCCCCGCCCGCGCCCCTTCGTGCCCGGCCGCAGCCCCGGCTCCTCTCCCCGTGCCTCCCACGGCGCAGTAATACACCGCCGCGTCCCCGCGCCGGGGCCGGGCGAGCCACAGGGCGCTGGACCGGCGGTCTGCCGACACCCACAGTCGCCCCGCCGGGGCCTCCACTGGTTTTGTGCCTTGGACACCCGTGCCTACTAGGAGGGGTGGTTCGCCTGGGAACTGACGATACCAATGAGTAACGGCTGCATCAATTTTGGGGTGCGAGCAAGTGATGTTGATGCCGGTGCCCTCCGAGGTCTCTGCCGACGGCTCCTGCTGCACCTGGGCTCTGCCCGCAGCCACTACCGAGGAGAAAAGAAGAATCACTTTGCTTCAGGAGCAAATGTCATGCAGCAGGCGGGAGAAGACGACAGTTGACAGACGATGGGGATATGTTCCGAAAACCATGCATGGAGAGAAGATTTCGGCGAGGGACAAGAATGGATGAGGCATTTTTGGAAGGACAGTCAGAATGAAGAAAAGGAGAAGGGAATGAGGAAAAGAGATTGGCTGGGAGGAATGGATGGATGCATGGAGGAATGGATAAAGAAATGGAGTAACAGAATAAGACAGCAAGCTAGGAGTGAAGGAGCACATTGAGGGCAGAAGGGATGACTGCAGAAGGGAGGACAGAGGGTGAATGAAGCGCATGAAGGAGCCGGAGCCCCAGAGGCAAGTTGTGGGCCCACCATCGGTCCCACGTAGCCGCCGGCGCCCACCCAGCCCCGCCAGCCCCGCGCACCCAGCAGCACCGCGGCCAGCGCCGCCAGCCCTGCGCCCCGCCACCGCCGCATCCCGCCGCTCCGCCGCCCGCGCCTCGCTGCCCCCCGCCAGCCCCGGCTCGTCGGCTCCGGCCCGGGCGCCTCCTCTCCGCCGCCTCCTGCTCTCCTCTCCTCTCCCCTCCCCTTCCCTAGCCTCTCCTCTTCCCTCTCCCCTCCCCTCCCCTCCCCTCCCCTCCCCTCCCCTCTCCCCTTCCCCTCCCCTCCCCTCCCCTCCCCTCCCCTCCCCTCCCCTCCCCTCCCGTCTCCTCTCCTCTCCTCTCCTCTCCTCTCCTCTCCTCTCCTCTCCTCTCCTCTCCTCTCCTCTCCTCTCCTCTCCTCTCCTCTCCCATCCCCTTCCCTCCCCTTCCCTACCCTCTCCTCTTCCCTCTCCTCTCCTCTCCTCTCCTCTCCCCTCCCCTCCGCTCCCCTCCCCTCCCCTCCCCTCCCCTCCCCTCTCCTCCCCTCTCCTCCCCTCTCTGCACGCCCACCGCTTTGGCTCCTGCCAAACGTGCTCTACCCGGCCTCCAGCAAGGACTCCCCAGCCACAAGAAGCCTGCCCAGCGCCAGCTGCAGCCTGGGGCAGCCCCAGGGACTTGGCCCGGGGCATGGAACAGCTTCCCAGAGCTGTCTCTGAGCTGCGGGGCTGGAAAGAGCAGCCACGGATTTCCTGCAGATGGCAATGAGCAGCTTGAGAGCCTCCCTTCAGCTGCCTCTCTGCAGTCCCAGCATAACGTTGTCTTGTGGCATGTGAGCCCCTGGGCTTGCGGGGGTAAGGGAGGGCAGGGGCAAGGTGGGAATCACAGAGTCAGGATGTAGATGGGAAGGGTCTTCCAGAGGTCATCTACATCAACCTCCACTCGGAACAGATCCCATTAGATAAGGCTGCTCAAGGTCATGTTCAGTCCATCCTTGAACAGCTCCCAGGATGGAGATTGCACAGCCTCCCTGGGAAACTTGTTCCAGTTCCTTTGATTTCTTTTAGCCTACTGCTTAATCAGATTTTTGCATGTTCCAGTTGCTGTCCTTTGCCTCTACTGCAAGAAGGGACTCCCTGTCACCTGGACCAGAGGTCTACCTGCTATCAATGCTTTGGCTACCACAGCTCAGGATGCAGTTGGCCTTCTTTGCTGCAAGGGCATGCTGCTGTCTCATGTGTCTCCTAAAGCCACACAGCCTTTTCTGTGGATCTGCTCCCTAGGCAGCCAGTCCCCAGCCTGCATGACCAAATGGGCTGGCTCCTCCACCAGGTGCAAACCTTTGCCCTTGCTCTTTTTGACCTGCATGAGTTTCCAGGCAGCCCATTTCTTCATGGTCACTACTCTTTGAGCCTGGAAGTCCAGCCAATTTTCCACCCCCCTTATCATCCTCTTCATAAGCCCATTCACCACCAGTTTGTTCCTAAAGGAAGTATGGGAAGACAGTGTCAAAACTCCTTCTAAACTCCAGGTACACTCCATGTCCCCTGCCCTTCTCTTCTCCACAGTGCCCATTAGCAAGGAGGCTGGCCCTCAGCTCCGCTAGAGCCTCAGCTCAGAAGCAGCTGCATGGAGAGGGGAATCAGCCCTGCCTGAGCTCTCCCAGAAGGCCTCCCTGGCAGGGATCGCACTAAGGTCGCTATCGGGAAGGGCTGAAGCCCTCAGCTGCATTGTCCTAAGTTGGACCTGAGCCCAGGCAGACAAACAATCAGGAGGGCAGATGTGCTAAAAAACTTTTCAAAATGCGCACAGCCCTTGTTGGAAAAAAGGTCTCTTTGGGACACCCCTGTGGGACATCAGCAGGCTTTGGGGGATGCGGTCTCAAATCTAATGTCCCTTCCCTCCCAGGGGCAGTTGCTGGGCACTCCGACTGAGATTGCAATGCAGGGCATGAAGGTCCTTGTGGGCTGAAGTCCAAGGCAGGCATCGGCTCTTTGGCTTTCCTGTGCAAGCCACAGGGTCTGGCCTTCCACTCACAGCACAGCCACATCAGGCTTCATGTTCCTTTCATTCAGGACCTGTTTGGTCCAAGAGCTCAGCCCCTGCCTGACACAGCACCAGGCCAATGAACTGCACAAGTACATTTGGCACTGATATGGACACGAGAGGCGGCTGTGTCCCAACGCAGGCACCACTGAGACTATTGGAAGCAGATGGCCAGCACATGGTCGGCAGGATTCCTCAGCCTTTCTCCTTGCCCACAAAGCCAAGCCCATCCTTTTGCACTCTCCAGCACTGGGGAGAGCAGCTGAGTCCTGGCCTGGAGAGGCAGGCAGGGGGCACTGCCAGCCGTGCTGAGGCACTCCCACTAGTGTTACACTGAGCTAAAGAAAGGACCCAAGCTGGAGGGAAGCTGTTCTTGTTGGGGTCTGGAGTTGGCAGCAGCCGAGCATGAGCTCTGGAGGGGCAGGAAAAGGAGGTGTCAGGAGGCAGGGGCTGCATTTCAGTGCCTCTTCCCTCGACAGATCTCTAGGAGGCTGGTGCCATCGCTATTCAGCTGCACTCACATTTCTTCTGACCCTGGGAACCTGCTGCTCTGTGGCCATCATGAGCAGAGCAGTGGAGAGTGTCCCTGCCATGAGCAGCACATTCCCTCGTGATGAGGGACTCAAAAGGACACACACACACACACACACACACACATAGAGGCTCAGGCACATTGGTGTGGAACCAAGCACAAATTTGTTCTCCCACGCGCGTTTGCACAAATCCGGCTGCACACACGTGCACACAGGACAGGAACACATGTAGGAACATCAGCAACTGTGGACTCTGCTGAGGACAGCTGGGGACAACCGTGGCAGGGCTAGAGCATTGTGGGGAATGCAGGCCCCAGGCATGCCCATGGCATTGCTTGTGTGCTCAAGCACACATAGAAAGGGTATGAGCAAAAACAAGCCAGAAATTTTTCCTGAGGGCAGTGTTTGGCAGGATGGGGTCAAAACCTGGCAGCACAATGCACACATCTGGAGAGCGAACAACAAGTGATCATTGGGGTGAGCTGAGGAGGGAGGGAAAGAGATGGACGTGGCATGTCCTCATGCCTGGCAGCTCTTGGACATCCAGCTGAGGGTTGCTGGAGCCTCTTCCTTGAGAACAGCACTTCAAACTGCCCCACCAGAGCAACCCAGGCTGAGGTCGCTTGCCTGCCCTGAACCTGTCCAACACTTGAGCTGAGTCTTCTGCCAGCACTGCTGCATTCCTGCCCTAGAAATCCTGCGGCCTTTCATCCCAGTGCTAGGAAGAAGCCTTCATTGGGGAATGGACATGGCCCAAATCTGGAAATGAAAAGGCAGCAGTGCTGGAAACCAAAGCACAGCCCATATCATTAGCTGCGACGGTTTGCATTCAAGAGGAGCTTGTCAGAAAATTGTTACCTCTGCAAAGGGTGCCTCTGGTCCTGCAGCAATGGAGGGCAGGTATAAAAGCCAGCCCAGGTTCCTGCTCTCTCTTCCACTTCTCCTGCCTCGTTCTTCTTGGGAACCAGGTGAGTCTGAAGCCCCCTCTCCTCCTCTTCCAAAGTGAGATCTCTCCTCGACGGACATCTCAGCTGATATTGTCTTTGTCCTGTGCTGGGCCCTGGAGCTCCTTGTCATGGCAGGGGGTTGTGGGGAGAAGGTGTGCTAGAGAGAGGCTGCGATGTGACTGAGGGGGCTCTTGGTTTAGGAACTAGCAGACAGTCAGCCTGGGCCAGGCTGTTCTTTGTAGGAAAATGAAGACCATGTGTCTCCTGGCACAGTTTCTAGCTCACCATCAGTAGTGGTCTTGGCTGCTCCTCACACCTGCCTGTGCTCTGCTTCCTCCCTGCCCGCTCCCCCAGGTGCACCTGCAACCCAGAGACATGTCCTGCTACAACCAGTGCCTGCCATGCCGGCCCTGTGGCCCGACCCCGCTGGCCAACAGCTGCAATGAGCCCTGTGTCAGGCAGTGCCAGAACTCCACCGTCGTCATCGAGCCTCCTGCTGTGGTGGTGACCCTGCCCGGACCCATCCTCAGCTCCTTCCCACAGAACACCGTTGTGGGATCCTCCACCTCCGCTGCTGCTGGGAGCATCCTCAGCTCTCAGGGAGTGCCCATCACCTCTGGGTGCTGTGACCTCTCCTGCATTTCCAGTCGCTACTATGGCAGAAGGTGCCTCCCCTGACAAAGATGCTGGAAAAGCCCCAGGGAGACACCTCAAGCAACTCAGAACATGCTGCTGGTCAGAGGATTGAGATTTTGGATATGTTTTAAGTACAGCTGAGTGGCTTTGCCCATCTGTCCCTTTTCTTTGTTTGCTTTGGTTCCTCTTGGCAGCAAGGTGCCAGCCTGGTGGGGACCGTCTGTCTCCTCTCCCTCTATGGGGCAGGCAGACAGACAGACATCATGCAGGAACTTCTCCACAGCGAAGGGCCTCGGACTCTCAGCTGCCCCTGGGACTCTCTGCACTGGCAGCCCCCACTTGGAGTTTTCCTCTTTTGACTCATTAAACTTCTGCTGCATTCAAGCCTGGCCTCCATGTGCTCCTTCCCTCTCTGGACACTCCCCGTGCTGCCAGGGGAGAAGGGTGTTGGTCAGGGGTGGAAGGGGGTGAGGGCACAAGGAGACCCTTCTCCATTCACAGAGGCATGGGAGGTTTTCACACCCTGCAGCGGCTCCTCTTTTGGGCATCATCCCTTGGAGCTGAGGAAGTCATCCCTGGCTGCTCTGCTGCCAGCGAGCATCAGGCCTTGCCTTGCTGTGTCTCTGCCCACAAATGCCCAGAAAGGCAGGAGGCCCTGAGGGGTCAACAGCGCCATGAGCTCTTGAGGAAGGACGTTCCTCTTGCTATGGCTGGAGCTGCGCTGGCATGGCAGGGAGAGGGTGTGGGGCTCTGGGAGATGATTTGCTTGGCAGAATGGCAAGAGTGGTAAAGCAGGGAAGAGCCTTTGGGATGGCCCATAGCTGCTACTCCTCCTTCCTCTCCCCTCCACCACCCAATGGAGAGGCCATGGCCAGCAGGCATGGGCAGGAGTAGCAGGGAAAAGTCGCCCATGCTGCTGAATGCATTGAGGCTGGAAATTGGAGCTAAGCATGTGGGAGCTGAGGGAAACACTGGAAACACTTCAATGTGATTGGCAAAGTCCCCAAACTGCAGAGATGTGAAATGCTGGCTGGGCAGCAAGTCTCTCTTTACACTCTGGGAGAACATTAGCCCTTCCAAAGGGCACTTGCTTTTCCCCTTCCCATTTTCATTTCAGAACAGATGAACCACGTTCTCCAAGCTCTTCTTTCTGCACACTCACAGTGAAGGAACGCCATGTGACCACTTCCTCAGGAGGAGGCATCAACATGGCTGATACACTTTTACGAGCAGTGTGGGATTGATGTCACCTGAGTGTACCTGAGTGCACCTGAGTGCACCTCCAAGTGAGATGACTGAGTCCAGACTGAACGTCTACTCCTCCCTTCTGGAAGCAGTGGTGCTTCTGGAGGTGATTCAACAACCTCCTGCATCTACCTGCTGACACCCAGATGCAGGGCAAGGAAGGGCTCTTCCCTTCTTGGGCTACTATGGCCACTGGCAAAACCATAGCAGCAGCTGTGCCTCCTACCACAAGCTTTGTTCTCCAGCTGTGGCCAGCAGTGGAGGCACAGGGAAAGGGAACAAGCAGACAAGCTGATAGGTCACTTGCCCTGAGTACTCACTCCAGCGTTCCAGCTCTTTTAAGCAGAGGGCATTTACAAGCCTGGCTTGCCTTGTTTAGGGTGTAGCCACCAAGTCGGCTTTCTTGGACTCTTTTCATCATCAAAGACCCTGGATGTAGGCGCAGCTGTAAAAGTCATGCTGGCACGTGCTTCAGAGCAGCAGAGGCTGGGGAGGCAGAGGCCCAGCCTCACCACAGCCCCCAGGTGCCACCGCTGGGCAGGCTGAGCTCAGAGCTACAGGCAAGCAGTGGCAGGGAGGGAACCGCTCCACACAGCACCCCCACCTTTGAGTGCAGTGCTGCAAGCTGTGGGCACCAGTGTGGGCTCAGTGCACAGAAATAGGCAGCGCTGTCCTGGAGCTCGGCATCCCGCACTTGCAGAAGCACCTGGGAGGTCTCCACAGACAGCACGGAGAAGAACCTCCCTGAATCCATGTGAGCTTTGTACTTGCTCACCCGCAGCAGCATCTGAGGGGAGTGGGTCTGGCGCTGCTGGTACCAGAAGATGTAGGGATCAGGATCACTGGTGGTGAAATTGCAGTGCACAGTTGCATTGTGTCCCACCTGGATGGTCATTGCTGGTGGGAACTGGAGCACGGAGTCCTTTTGGCCATGACCTGTAAAGCCAGAAAGGGCTTTCAGCTTTGCTTGCCTGTGTGCCTGTCCGTCTACCACTTCATCAGCTTTTCCTAGCCTCTGCCAGGCTGAGCTGTTTGGCCCTGCACATTTCTTGCTGCAGCTTCTTGCCACTCCTCACCCCCCACATCACCCTGCTTTGCAGCCATTCCCACTGCTCTTTCAGTCCACTGATTCTCTCCCTATCTGCCTCTGAGCTATGGTAACGGGTGGTCTCTCCTTCAGCAGCAGAAGACAGGAGCTGTTCCTCTCCCACCTCTCACCAGATCTTCTTGCTCTAACAGTTCCTCCATATGGCACACCACATCCTCTGCCCTTGCCCTGCCCTTGTACGGCATTTCAGCTCTTCTTGCATCCAGTTAGCTTGCTCTCTTTGTCCCCCAAGGTTTATGACCATCCCTACAGAGATTGCTCCTCCTGTATGCTCCTATATGCTCCTATATGCTCCTATATGCTGCATCGCTCCATTCCCTGGCATCTTTCCCTCTTTCAGGCTTCATCTCTATTAGCAGGACCTGCAGGAATGCTCAGGACCTGCAAATTGAAGGTGAGATCTTGTTCCTCCTCTGATGCCCATTACTCCTGACATCTCCCAGATTCTTTGCCGTACCTGCCTGCAGCCCCTGCTCTCCCTGCAGAAACACTCCCAGATCCCCCAGGGACTCAGGACTCACGTCTCCCCGCTTCCCCACCACCAGCTGCGCAAACTCTTGCCTCATTCTCCCCAGCCTGAAAGTTGCATCTCACCAAAGTCTGACAGTGCCACCAGAGCTGCTAGGAAAATCAGGACCATGTCACGCTGTTCCTCCATGGGGTGCCCAGGGATCTGCCAGCAGGAGGGACCTGATGCTTGCAACTTCACCTCTTCTTCTGCCTCTGCCAGATCAAGGAGGCCTCCAAAGCACAGCCCAGAGGGTGGAGCAAACTTCTCTCCCTGCTGCTCTAAGGACTGCAAACCTGCCAGCTCTTCCCTTGCAATACAACTCTAGCTGCCACAACGGTCCCCAGCTGGGGCAGGGAAGACGCCTGACCCTTTCCTCTCTGCCTCTGAAGCCTGTGAACATGGACTTTCACAGCTGTGTCAGCTCCTACAGCCTCCCTGGGGCCACGCTGGGCCCAGGACCCCATGCCCAGAGGCCTCCTTCCAGCTCTCGCTCACCTCAGACCTTCAGCCCCGCAGGCCAACTTAGCACATCTCGTGGTGCCTCACTCCTGAGCTCTGACCTTGACTCGCACCTCTGTCTTGCAGCAAGTGCCCAGCTCAAGCTTCTCTCCTGTCTCCTGCACTTCAACACCAAAGGCTCTCAGGCTGAGGTTAAGGGCAATCCTCTGCAACAAGCTCCATGTCCTGAACACCACCCGCTGTGGGATGCACTTGAAGGTGCCTGTGACAATCAGTATCTCCTTCTCATGGGGGTGCTGAGGCAGAACTGCTGGCTCTGCAGGATGCCTGTCCAACACCAGCAGGAGCGCCTTGGAAGCGGGCTGTGGAGCTGGAGGGTTCAGTTTGTAATTGTGTATCTGAGCCTGCTTACAAAGTTCCCAGCAAGAAACCACTTCTGGTTGTGGTTTCAAAGCCAGGTCTTGGATTAGCGCTGAATGCTTTGGGTATTTGTGTTCTGCCAGGGCCTGGCTATGTGCGAGGGGTGAAAGAGATGCCCAGCCGCTGCTGGTGGAGCAGCAGCAGTGGCCGGTCCCTGCGGCAGGACCGAGGGCTGCCCAGCTGCCCGTGGGCAGGAGGAGCTCTGCTGCCCGCCTCCCTGTGCAGAGCAGAAAGGCGCTGCTCCTCGCCAGGAGCCAGCGGGGCCGGCGGCTGCACTCGCTCCTGCCCAGGCACTGCCAGACACCGCCACCGCTACGGTCACGATTCCTGCCCGCCGTTACTGCCGCCAGTGTGGCGGGGGATTTCTGTCTGCGTGCCGCTGGGAGTGCGGGCATTTCCTAATTGCCCCATTCCTAATTGTCTCCTTCAAACGCCCAGAGAGCCTGTTAGCGGTAATAGCAGCCTTGGGTGGAGATCGTGGTGCATGGCCTTGGGAAGGGCAAAACCACTGGGCATCTGTCCCCTCTGAGGCGCCTTTCTGAGACACTGCTGGCAGGCCTTTCCAGACAGGCCAGAGGATGCCACGTTACCCAGAACGCTCGCAGCCCTTTCTGGGGAAGCAAGAGAGCCCTGCGGGAAACCCCCTACTGCCCTCCCTGCCTGGCACAGAGCGCCTGGGTCTCCGTTGGCAGCGCTGCCCGACGGGGGCTCTTTGGTGCCTTCAGGAGCACTGATCCGCAGCAGCCCTCAAGGAGAAGAGGTGCTGAGCCCCGGCACTGACTCCAAGGAGGACCTGGCGGGGGCGGTGGCGGTGGCGGTGGCGGGCGGGCGGGGGAAGCGGCCCGGGGCCCGGGGCCGGGCGGGGCCGGGCGGGGCGAGGCGGGGCCGGCGGGCGGAGCGGCAGCGCCCCCTGGCGGGCCCGGCCGGGGCTGTCCCCCCGCCCCCGCCACACCCGCCCGGCCCCGCCCGCGCCCCTTCGTGCCCGGCCGCAGCCCCGGCTCCTCTCCCCGTGCCTCCCACGGCGCAGTAATACACCGCCGCGTCCCCGCGCCGGGGCCGGGCGAGCCACAGGGCGCTGGACCGGCGGTCTGCCGACACCCACAGTCGCCCCGCCGGGGCCTCCACTGGTTTTGTGCCTTGGACACCCGTGCCTACTAGGAGGGGTGGTTCGCCTGGGAACTGACGATACCAATGAGTAACGGCTGCATCAATTTTGGGGTGCGAGCAAGTGATGTTGATGCCGGTGCCCTCCGAGGTCTCTGCCGACGGCTCCTGCTGCACCTGGGCTCTGCCCGCAGCCACTACCGAGGAGAAAAGAAGAATCACTTTGCTTCAGGAGCAAATGTCATGCAGCAGGCGGGAGAAGACGACAGTTGACAGACGATGGGGATATGTTCCGAAAACCATGCATGGAGAGAAGATTTCGGCGAGGGACAAGAATGGATGAGGCATTTTTGGAAGGACAGTCAGAATGAAGAAAAGGAGAAGGGAATGAGGAAAAGAGATTGGC